>NC_134713.1:137512117-137815147 GCF_049634645.1 Pelodiscus sinensis
TAGAATACCAATATCTGTGAATTATTTTTAAGGTAAATTGTTTTAGTTACCTTTGCCAAATACACATAATTGTATTTGGAATATCCAGGATGCATTTCTTCAACCTGCATAATGAAATACAGGAAACAACAGAGACATAAATATAATATGATGAGACTAATGTGGTCAACATAAAATTTCCAGTGAAACACAAAGCTTGCTCAAAGATTTAGACTGGTTCCCTGCTATCTGAATCACCTCATACCTACGCTCCAGAATCCTTTTAATGCAGTTCAAAAATGTAGACATGGAAAATTCTTATGGTTATGCACAAAAGCTGGAAAATTAGTTTTTGAGACTTTCGTTGAACCCTGGAACTCTCAAACTCTTGTAACAGGATCAAGACAATGAATCACCTCAGATACAAAATCAACAATGTTCCCCCATTTATACCAAGTGGAAGATAATAACAACAAAAAAGTAATATTTTACTCCCTGGTCAAATAACCAAGTGACCATTGCTCACTGTAGGCAACTGTGCAAGAACTAAACCCAGTTGCTTCATACATTTTTTCATCCTTCCCCTTTTCTCCTTTGCTCCTTTTATCTCTGCGTCCACCCTCCTCTTCATCCTGTCCTCTGGAAATGTTTAAATGTTCAAGATGTGTTTAAACATATTTGGGAGCATCTGATTTGTCTCCCTTTGCTCTTCCCTAATATTAACTTTGTCTGGACAGACTCCTCTGATGACCTGCAGAGTTTGATACATGTACTGAAAAACGTATTTCAGCACACACCACAGCAATTACCCCTTTTTGAACATTGAAGAAATGTGCAAATCTTAATGATGACTAAGCACTTTACAAAACATTTGGTAACCAAGAGGCAGTGTCAGTCAAATAGCACATTGTAGTTATTAAGCATTTCAGCGGAATTGATGACTACTGCTACTTCTTAGCCCAAAACAATCACTGGACTTGGTGACACTGCATATTACCAGACAATGAAAAAAATGCACAAAAATGTATCATCAGGCTTAGACAGGAGCAGGAAATCATTTAAAACTACAATTACTTTACAGGACTGGAGTCTGAGCCAAAGTCCACTGATGTTAGTGGGAGTTTTTCCACTGACTTAGTGGGAAGTGACCCTTAAACAGAATAAACACTTGTTCACTAAGGCGGCTGTAGTATAGATGCAGATATGCATTGTCCAACAATACAGGAATTTTTGTTTGTTTAATTTTTAAACAAATTAGGGACATGAAAAAAAGCAAGTTTGATATTGAGGAAAAATGTGTTTGTCCAATGAATCTGAAAAATGGTTCAAGAAGGAAACATATTTACGAAAATGTATTCTTTTGAATGTGTTAAATGGCTTATCCTCATCAGCAACAGAAACAGCAATGACAGGTAAAAGTTGCCCAATGGCAGCTTTAACTTGTGCACACAGTTTTCTTAAAATTGTGAATTCAAAGACAAATGCATGGGAACGTGCTCCTATGTGATGAAGCCATTCATTTTGCTTTATTTTACGTGCTCTTTAATATTTACCCATCTTCCACACACAAGGAAGGCTGTCCCACTGAAAGCTAGAGAATGTAAAGTTTAGATTAAAAAGAGGAAACTGCTACAGTGTCATCGTTTCCCATTGAAATTGCATAAAAATCATTCTCTCTTATGCAAGTCCCTTAAAAATGAGCTTAACTTAAGAATTGTTCGCTAAGGTTACTTTTGTCTCAAAGGCATCTGTAGTTCTGATGTTAAATCTGATAGCAACTAACCTGGGAGGTTACTGAAATTATTAGAAAGAGAAAAAACAAATGAGTAGTGTTACTCCCTCTACACCCTACCAACTTAAAAAACTTCAGGGGGTAGCCGAATTAGTCTGTGATAAACTTAAAAAACAACAAATGATCTGGTAGCACTTTATAGACTAACAAAGTTATTACAGATACATGTGATGGAACCTGGAATTTAGATCTGCTGATTTGTTCAGCTGATCTCTTTCAAACAGTCACACAGAGTATTTAGTAAATAGATACTCAGGAAAACTATTGGATAGGATCTACCTTAAGGAAATTCTGCAAAGCTTCTTGTACTGTTGAAGTTGGTGGAGTCCCAAAAAGAGTAGCAGCTACTTTCTTTTCAATCCAAGACAACTGTGCTACCTATAATAAAATCAGAGAGGAAAAATACACTTAAAGCTCACTTTTCAGTTGTAGAGCAAAATATTGCCTTGTATTACGGCATATGTATACAATTCAGTGTGCAAAGAAACACCAGAGGTCTTTAATAGAATATTAAATAGAATATTTTTGCTTCACTGTCTCAAAGAGTCATCTTTTATACAAGCATTGAATATTTGATGTCATTTAAAGGATTTTTTAATAAATCCCTTTTTACTTTAAGAATACAATGTACACCTCATGAGAAATTCAGTGCAAAATACTGATTGAACTAATATAGGATTATCACTGGATAAGAAGATTAAAGTTCAGGCCAAATATAAACCCATATTAGCTTTTAAAATGCCAGATCTGAAATAAATAGTAATGCTCTTCTAAGACAGATTCATCTTTTGAGCAGAGGTGTGACACAGATCTCTCTACGCAGGTGCCCAGTTATCTTCTTGAATTCTTCCAACGGCATGTACCAAGAAGCCTCTCATTTCCCAGGAATCCAGGCTGGTGTAAAGGAACCTCCTGGAGTTTTCTTTACTCTGTGCTGCCATTGTCACTCTATACACTGTATACTAGGGCTACGCAACATGCGTCCCACGGTGCAATTTACATGGAGCTCAACACATGGCCCATGAGTGGGAGCCAAAACAAGAAAGTAGTCAATATAATGGTCTTCTCTTGATATGCATGTTAGTAATTAAACTCCTGGACTGCCATTGCTCATTAAAAGTGCTGTCATCTGGCTGGAAAGCGGGTAAATATTGCATTTTATTAATATCAGCAGAACTGACTTAAATGGGGCCTGCGTGTTGTGCAGTTTTGCCTTACTCTTTCTATTCATGCCTGTCAGTGTGAAAGAAGCTAGTTGCATATATTTGCATATATATATTTGCACGTACAGGCAGTCCCCGAGTTACGCGGATCCGACTTATGTCGGATCCGCAGTTACGAACGGGGCCTTTCCTCTCCCTGGTCTCCAGCAGACCAGGGAGAGGAAGCAAAGCGGCGGAACACGGGGGCAGCGGACAGGGCTGTCCGCTGCCCACGCGCTCCGTGGCTTGGCTCTGCTTTGCCCCCCCCCGTCCCCCTGGTCTGCAGACCAGGGGGACGGGGGGGGGGGGGGCAAAGCAGAGCCAAGCCGCGGAGCACATGGCTCTGGCTCTGCTTTGCTCTGCTTTGCTCTGCTTTGCCCCCCGTAGCCCTGGTCTGCAGGGGGGGCAAAGCAGAGCAAAGCAGAGCCAAGCCGCGGAGCACGCAATCAGCTGACAGCCCAGAAGCTCCGCGGCTTGGCTCTCCTTTGCTCTGCTTTGCCCCCCCGTCAGACCAGGGCTACGGGGGGCAAAGCAGAGCAAAGCAGAGCCAAGCCGCGGAGCGCGCGGTCAGCTGACAGCCCAGATGCGTCTGGGCTGTCAGCTGGCCGCGTGCTCCGCGGCTTGGCTCTGCTTTGCCCCCCCCCCCCCGTCCCCCTGGTCTGCAGACCAGGGGGACGGGGGGGGGGGGCAAAGCAGAGCCAAGCCGCGGAGCACATGGGCAGCGGACAGCCCAGACGCGTCTGGGCTGTCCGCTGCCCGCGTGTTCCGCCGCTTTGCTGCCCGTCCCCCTGGTCTGCAGACCAGGGAGAGGGGGAGCAAAGCAGAGCAAAGCCACGGAGCCCAAGGGCAGCAGGACAGCCACGGCACGTCTGTCCCGCTGCCCCCGTGCTCCGCGGCTTTGCTCCGGACACCTGTGGTACAGCAGCTGGGGCGCTGCCAGTTGGTCCCGTAGCGCCGCTCTGGGCGCTACTGGATCAACCGGGCAGCACCCCAGCTGCTCTGCCCCAGGCGTCCTGATTCAGCCGCTGCTGAAACTGACCAGCAGTGGCTGACTACAGGAAGCCCCTGCCCCAGGCTTCCTGGAATCAGCCGCTGATCAGTTTCAGCAGCAGCTGACTTGGGGATGCCTGGGGTTCTTAAGTTGAATCTGTATGTAAGTCAGAACTGGCGTCCAGATTCAGCCGCTGTTGAAACTGATCAGTTTCAGCAGCGTCTGAATCTGGACGCCAGTTCCGACTTACATACAGATTCAACTTAAGAACAAACCTACAGTCCCTATCTTGTACGTAACCCGGGGACTGCCTGTATATGCAACCTCAATTAAGTTGCGGCCCTCAGCATGTACTGTGAGAATCATTGTGGCCCCTGGGGCTTCCAAATCTCAGGAGCCCTGCTATATACCATTTTTCCCTGCATATATCTAGGCATACACCTGAAGTCACAAGAAGGGATTCTTGAGGCTGAGTGGGTTACTGCCATAATATTTTTAGTTCCACCTCCTATGAAACAGAAACGCCAAATCCCTATATCAAAGGAAGAACAGCACAGAGATGACAACACAGGGATGGAGAAATTTCTCAAATGGGAGGCCATTTCACTGAGTGGAGAAACTACCAATTTCCCTCCAGCTGATGTTTGGAAGAGATGCAGTGCTTCTAGAGAGGGAAATGCTTCTCCTGGACAGAAATACTTTAACCATATCCCTGATACTTCCTGACTCTGATTAAAAACTGACAAGGCATATGTCCAAGTAGTTGGCAACTATGACTTCTTGGCAACTGTTGGCATGACCCACATAGAGGGGCCAGAGAAGAAGGCATGCAGCAAAGAACGCAGAAATGTTAAGAGCATGTGAGAACCAGGAGCTGAAAAATGTGGTGAGAGGCAGCCTGATCTCAGCTTAGAGAGAGCGTTGCTTTGTAACCCAAGACTCGGGACTGTCTGTTCTGCCACAGTACTGATGGCTGGTGGTAAATGAGATGGGGAGATGGAAAACTTCAGAACTTTCGAACCCTTGTTTCATTGCTCCTCAGCTCTCTTCTGCTGCAGTCAGCCACTATCCACCAGATTTTGAAAGCTGACAGCTTTCCATTAAAGAAAAGAATCTATCCCAGATTAATCATGGTAATTCAGGTTAAGCCTCTCTGGTCTGACAACATGTGGTCTGGCATGATTTTAAGTTAGCTGGTTGTCTACTTATTGCGGGTGTGAACAAGTTTCCTGCAGTCCTGTAAAGTTTGTGTACAGCCACCAATCCTGGCTCTCAGTGTTCTGTGCTGTTATTTAGCTTTAAATTACTCCTAAATGTCTTCTAAGAGCTCAGCAAGCAGTGGAAGTGTTGGTCATGCCGCTAAGCATAAGCATCTTTTTATCCTTTATCCTATTTCCTAGTACCGATACAGTAAAACTGTGTAACGATGCTAACACTCCATTATGAAGAGAGCTGATAAGCTTTGGCTAGGAAAAGGCTTATATGGAGTGTATCAGTACAGTCTTACATTATTAAGCAGCATTGCAAGCCCTATTCCATTTATTTGCTTCAGTGAACTAAAAATAAAGAAAAACCCACTCACTACAATATTGACCCCCTGTGGTTCAGCAGGTTCCAAAGGTGCCAGACTACAGAGTTTCAATCTGTATGCACAGCTGTATGTTGTTGTTTTTTTTTCATTTTTATGGGATATGAATTTTAAAATATTTCTTATTACAAATTGTTATACAAAACACACCATTGCCAAGTATTAATACAGCCAGCATACTGTAGCAAAGGGTAGACAGATTTTTCTTGTCTGGCCTCAATTGCTTTGGCCACATTCAAGTAGCACTGCATGGAGACAAAGCAACCTGGTCCAGCTTCACTTTTCTTCTGGAATACTTGAGGAATACTCATTTGCTAGATGTTGTCAGTTTGTCTTTCCCTTGAAACCACTACAATACAATTCTGCGGATAAATAACATGAAGAAGTAACTGTGGTATTTTCATTATCTTCTTCAAATCTCTTCCTAATGCCTCTTTCAAAGTCTTGGTTTGCAAAGAAATACTCTTTGACAAGCTCACTATTCCTTCTTCATTAAAACAACAGGGGGGTTCACCCCCTACGTTGTGTAGTGCCAATAACGTGCTACAGGTTGCACCTCTAAAATCTGGGATTCTCTGGTCCAGCAACATCGGTGATCCGGCATGACCACAGATGTTCCAGGATCAGAGAGTCCTGTTGTGCTGCAAGAGGGCGGGGGCCTGGGAGCTGGTTAGTCTGTGAGGGGGAAGCCAGGAGCCAGTGTGCAGCTCAGCTGGGCTGCGGGGGTGGAAAGCCAGGAAGCCCGGTGGAGGGGGTATGCATGGCAGGGCGGGGAGGGGAGTGGCAGCAGGGGGCCTGAAATGACCTCCCCGGTCCAGAAAAATCCCTCATCCGGGACCAATCAGGTCCCGAGGGCGCCGGACGAGGACGATCCAACCTGTACTAAGTGCAGCATATGAGTTAAAACATAGAAGTGCATTGTGAGGAGCAATCATTTTATCTACACACTTGCTTACACTTCCTCTTCTTACCTGAGGAAATGTAAGCAAGTGGGTAGATAAAATGATTCCTCCTCACAATGCACATTTCATCTGCTCTTAGTTTTCTAAACCCTATTGAGCTGGACAGGAAGGCTGCAGCAGAGTTTATAAAAATATATTCCTTTCTTCAGGCAATCCACCGCTGCAATGCTCTATGCTCTCTTAGGGTATGTCTAGACTACATGGCTCTGTCGCCAGAGCCATGTAGATTAGTCTACTAGACATACCCAAATGAAGTGGTGATATAAATAATCACCACTTCATTTAAATTAAAATGGCTGCCGTGCTGTGCCAATCAGCTTTTTGTCGGCTCAGCGCGCTAGTCTGGATGCTCCGCGGTCGACATCAAAGGCATTTGTCGACCACCCCATTATGCCTCATGGGATGAGGTTTACTGGGGAGGTCGACAAATGCCTTTGATGTTGACCGCGGAGTGTCCAGACTAGCGCGCTCAGCTGACAAACAGCTGATCGGCTCAGCGTGGCAACCATTTTAATTTAAATGAAGCAGCGATTATTTAAATCACCGCTTCATTTGGGTATGTCTCATAAACTAATCTATATGGCTCTGGCGACAGGATACTTCCCTGCTTCCCCACCCATAGACCATGATTGGTCTGGAGGTGGGAGAGCACATGAAGTCTTTGCCTCCCCCTCCAGAGGTTTTCCCCTAGGCGATTTTGTGTGCTTCCAATTCTGCCCCCAGGCCAATCAGGGCTTAGGGGCAGGGGGAGCACACAAAGTCTCCTCCCAGGCTGCCAGGAGCATATGGCGTTTCTAAGCACCACATGCTCCTTGCAGGGGGAAACTTCGCATGCTACCCCTGCCCTCAGGCCCTGATTGGCCTGAGGGTGGGAAAGCGGCAGGGCCTCTGTGGGCCGGATAAACCAGCTTGGTGGGCTGGATCTGGCCCACAAAGGCCCTTTTGCCCACCCCTGCTCTAGTTTAACAGCTTCCCCCAGAATCCCCACTCACCCTATTGGAGCTTCTCTCCCTCTCTTGCATATCATAGAAGTGGTGCAAAAATAAAGGGAGGGCACAAAGTTTGCCCCTCATGTGTATCATTTTTAAAAGGTGATTCAGAGCCAAAATGATTAATTGCATTGGCATTCTTGACATCTTTTCTCCGGGCTGTCTGCTTCCTTTTTGTTTTCCTTACTTGAAAAGTGCTCTCTCCTCTGAGCACCTAAGAAGTCATCAACTCCCTGATTAACCCTATGAGTGTTGGAGGGGATGCAGAGCAGCAAGATATTCCACCTCCTGATGAAGAGAAGAACAGTCAGGAGGTCACCTGCAGAAATGGTATCAGCAGACAGGGAATCTTTTACATGCAGGAGGGAAGAAAGCTACCTAGGGGATGCTGCCAGAGGTGGTGGCTGTCAAAAATCTCACACAAAATCCTGCTATTGGAGGATGGGGAGCAGAATACTCTTCTCTACTGGAGTTTTTAAGGCTACATAAGAAGTCCTTCGTGCCTTTCCTTTCCCTTGGATCCAGGGGTATCAGAGCTTAGTGCTATTGTCTAAGTCTTACAAACAAAATGTAAACTGTATACATTCAAAGTCTTTCACATACCAAGAATCTGCTACCAAGGAAACAAACTCATTCCATCTGAAAATTCAGCCTGGAAGAAACTTGCTCCTACTCCCTAAAGAATTTACTCCCTCAATGCTTTCTTGGGAATAGCTAACTAAAACACACAGTACAATTGTCCCCAATAAAAACTTCCAAACCCATCCAACTTTAGAAAAATATTGCTGTCACCTACTTAAATATCATGAGAAGGTCTTGTTTTAGTACAGTGTCTTAAGATGGAATTAAATTAAGAAATTTTATAATGTCTCAGGAAGAAATTAAGTAACTGGACAGCAGCCTTGTAAACAATCAGCTTCCAACATAAATACTTTCATGTTTGCTAGGATAAGAGTTGAGAAATGCTATAATAGACTGCAATCGTATCTACCCATTTATCCAGCACAAACTCCATAGGCTTTTACTTACCAGTGAATGAAAGGAGGAGAATGACAGTATAGTATAAGGAATTGGGTCAAATTGATCCCTGGTGTAATATTACTGAAATCACTTGAGTGACACACAGGGTGAGACTGAAAACTGTGAGTAACTTGCAAGAATAAAATACAAGAAAGTCAACTTTTAAGACCTAAATGGCCTTTAGCAGAGGCTCTGCTTGAGTTTCACAGCTATGTTTGGCTGTTCTTAATCACTCCCGCAATAGGAAAAAGCCAGAAATCCATTGTAACCAGATTCTTGGGTCAGATTATCGCTCTTTTGCATTACTAGACCAACAAAAACTTTATTATAAAAAAAATCATGTGTTTGTCTGCATGACTTTGAAGAAAATCTAACAACGCTACAGGACTATAATGGGGTGTGTATCCCATATGGGGCCTGAAAGAGCTAATGAGGGCTGGAAAGGCCAGTTATGCTCCTGGACACACCAAAAGGAAAAGCTAAACATAATGAAACATGAGTGTCAGCAGGGACGGAGCTGTGTGGTTATTAAAAAGCCAGGAAGTTCAAAGCAGAAAGGGGCTTCAGGGATAGTATACAAACAGTCTCTGAAACTGGACACTCTGATTCGAAAAGGTAACACAGAGAAACCTGTTGGGGGACATTTTAATTTGCTTGGGCACTCATTAATGGAGCTCAAAGTCACTGTATTATTGCAAGCCAATTTAAAAAAACAGCTTGAAAGGGAAGCTGCAGAGCTTAATTTCATTGACAAGTTTGATACCTACAACAGAGGTTTAAACAAAGACCTTAACTGGATTACCCTACTACAGCCTAACGACATGACATAAAAAGCCAAACACCGGGTACTTAAGAACACTTAGTACCCACTCCATCAGCTTCATTTAGCATGGAGGCACTAATTGACAATATTTCCCCCCTTTTTTCCCTTTCTTTTTCCTTCTCTTCCCTCCCACCCTTACCCTCTCTTTCTCTGCTATTTATTTGGAAACTGGACCCCTTAAGTCCATTCATCTAAAGAAGTGGGTTGTGCCCACAAAATCTCATGATACTATCTACATTTTTGGTAGTCTCTAAGGTGCTGCTAGACTATTCATTTTTTAAGTTTTTTCAGTTACCGATTAACACAGCTACCCCTCTGAAACTTCTGAAAACAGAGAGATGGGAAGAGGAGGCTCAGGGATCCTCCAGACTAGGAGAAGGCTGAGAAGAAAAGTTGGGAGCAGAAGAAGGGAACACCCCCAAAATGCATGCCCAGACAGAAGAGCAGGACTGGGCGAAGACTCTGAAAAGGGAATTAAGCTCTGAAACAGGGGCAAGGAAGAAGTCCCAGACTAAAGGGAAAAGAAACAATAGAAGGGCTTGCAGAAAGGAACTTGTACCCTGAGACTGTCCCTCCAGAGAAGCAGCGCAAGGGACAGTGGCTTAGGAGACAGCCCTCTGTGACAGAGTGAGGAGGAGTTCTGCAGAGCTCCAAGAGTAGGGCAAAGAGTGCAGAGTACAGATTATAGGAAGGACAGAAGAGGGGGATTTGTTCCTTTGAGTTGGGAAATTATTATTCAGGAAAGGGTGGACTAAGTCACCACCTGGCTAGAGGGCTGAGTCACAGGAATGAGAGTGCCAGAGTAAACATCAGCGGGGGCACCAGACGGGAGACAGCTGCTACCAAAGGAAAATGCTCCTCCACTGAGTGCAGTGCTTCACAAGTAACTAAGCATAATATTCTTAAATCAAACCTGCTTACATAAATATCAGTTTCCCAAGCTATGTCTAGACTGCAAGCTGCTTTCAGAAGAAGCTTTTCCACAGGAGATCTTCTGGAAAAACTTTTTTCGAAAGAGAGTGTCCACATAGCAAAAGCTCAATGAAAAGCTGATGTGCTTTTTCAAAAGACACCATCCACAATGATTGGACGCTATCTTGAATTTAAGTTGTGATTAGTATGGACAGAATGGCCACCAGGGCACCTGTGTTATTTTGTGGAGGCCTCTTCTTTCGAAAGAACTCCAGGTATGTCTACTCTACAAAGTTAATTCGAACTAACGGACGTTAGTTCGAATTAACTTTGATAGGCGCTACACTAGCGCTCCACTAGTTCGAACTTAATTCGAACTAGCGGAGCGCTTAGTTCGAACTAGGTAAACCTCATTCTACGAGGACTAAGCCTAGTTCGAACTTACTAGTTCGAATTAAGGGGTGTGTACCCCCTTAATTCGAACTAGTGGGAGGCTAGCCCTCCCCAGCTTTCCCTGGTGGCCACTCTGGCCAACACCAGGGAAACTATATTGCCCCCCTCCGGCCCCGGACCCCTTAAAGGTGCACGGGCTGACTACAGTGCCCGTGCCAGGTGCAAGCCTGCCAGCACCCAGCCAGCAGACCCTGCACCTGGCACAGCTCGAGCCAGCCACCTGATGCCCCCAGCCCACCCCCTCTTCCCGGGTCCAGACTGGCGTCTCCCGGGAGCTTGCTCGGGACCACAAGAGGCGGGCACCCGCCTGGTCCAGTGCAGACATCGTGGACCTCGTCCACGACCTCCGCACTAGGCACAGGAAAGCGGCCGTCTAGGGCAGGAGAGCTGCCAGCCTGGCCACCCAGGAGCAGGTTTGCATGAAAATCAAGGTGGTCCACTGAGACCATCGACCCTGAGCCCTGAGCTTAGAATGGCCGTCCTGGGTCAGACCAAAGGTCCATCTAGCCCAGTAGCCTGTCTGCCGACAGCAGCCAACCCTAGGGACCCTGAAGGGGATGGACCAAAGACAGTGACCAAGCCATTTGTCTCGTGCCATCCCTCTCCAGCCTTCCACAAACTTTGGGCAGGGACACCACTCCTACTCCCTGGCTAATACCACTCCATGGACCCAACCTCCATGAATTGATCTCACTTCTCTTTAAACTCTGTTCTAGTTCTAGCCTTCACAGCCTCCTGCAGCAAGGAGTCCCACAGGTTGACTATTTGCTTTGTGAAGAAGAACTTTCTTGTTATTAGTTTGAAGCCTGCTACCCATTCCTTTCCTTTGGTGTCCTCTAGTCCTTCTATTATGGGAACTAATGAAGAACTTTTCTGTATGCACCCTCTCCACCCCTCTCATGCTTTTATAGACCTCTATCATATCCCCCCTCCATCTCCTCTTTTCTAAGCTGAAAAGTCCCAGTCTCTTTAGCCTCTCTTCATATGGGACCTGTTCCAAACCTCTGATCATTTTAGTTGCCCTCCCCTCTCCCACCCTCTCTCTTCCCCTCTCCCACCTCCTTTTCCCAGTCTCCCCCAGTTTTGTTCAATAAAGAGAGTTTCTATTTTTGAACACAATTGTCCTTTATTTTGTACATCAGGAAGAGGGGCTAGAGAGGGGTAAGTGGAAGGAGGTGAGGGAGGAATGGGGTACGAGCCCCCGATGGGGATGATTGTGCTGGCTCTGCGGGCTTCTGGGGGTGGAACCTCTCCTGCAGCCCCCCAATTGCCTCCTCTCCCCAGATGGCAGCCTGCGGCAAGTGCAGCCGGTCTGATGGCCGAGTGCTGTGATGTGCCCAGTGTGGGTACTCCGGGCAATCCAAGCCAGGACTGCTTTGCAAGCTGGGCACCCCTGAGAACTGTCTGTCCGGGGTGGGGGTCGGGTCCCTTTAAGCACAGCCCTCGGCTAGCCTGAGACAGCAGCTCCACACTCTAAGTCCTCATCTGATGTCCTGCCGGCACTGCTTCCGGCCATCCTTAACCCCAGTTCAGGGTCCACTCTGTGTGGACATGCTGGTTCGAATTAGCAAAATGCTAATTCGAACTAGTTTTTTAGTCTGGATGCGTTAGTTCGAATTAGCTTAGTTCGAATTAGTGCTGTAGTGTAGACATACCCTCCCTCTTCTGTGTCCACACACGCATTTTTCGGAAAAAGGTTTCTTCTTCGTGGAAAGAGATTTACTGCTGTTGGAAAAACCCCTCCATTCTTTCAACTGTCTGTTGAAAGAACGCAATAGCAGTGTGGACTTAAGTATAGTTTTGCTAGAAAAACGGCTGTTTTCCAGAAAAACGCTGCAGTATAGACATATCTTCATGGAACAGAAGGTGTTTGTCGTCACATCATGGAAACCACACAGTGGAAATGTAAAGGCACACACATGGTACTCCTTGAGCCTTGTGCCTCAATGAATTGTCTTTCAGCACCACACAAATGTCTGCTTCTTAAAAAGGCTGGTGCTAGGAGAAATCCTCTCATTAAAATATCTTCTCATAACATCCTTGGAGATGAGGAATTATTATTATTATCCCCATTTGACTGCAGCACAGACACTACTAAGTGACATACCCAAGGTCACACCAGAAGTCTGTGGCAGACTGAGATCTCCCAAAGTTCAGACTAGTGACCTACCGCATAACCATCCATGTGTCCTCTCCAGATCTTATTTACAATTTCACTGATATGCAGAAATAATAAAGCAAAATTCAAAACAAGGGGCTTTAAAAAATGAGTATATGGCATAGTTAACACCTGTGATAACGACTGGGAGTAAGACAGCTTGTATTAAATAACCAGGCAGGTGGAAATTATTTCATGAGAAGAACACAGCAATGCTTTGTTTACAATTTCAAAGTTTCCACTTCAATAAAGATGTCATTTCTCTCAGATTTCAGTTACAGTATTCCAGTGTAAACAAATTATCATTTTTCAGCACATTCCAGCCAAATATTAGGCACAGAACACAACTTACTGAATAACACCATCTTCCATTTAGGTGATATAAAAAAGGATCTTGAGGCTTAAGTTCAATTGCTTTATCTAGATGCTCCTGTTAAAAAGAAGTTCAAAAGAAAGAATATAGGATATTCGTTTCTGTTTGGAGCAGTCTTCCAACTTTTTAAAACTACAATACAAAATTTAGCACAAATTTATTTAAATTCTCATTTGTGACTGCTTTTGCTGCAGTTGTTCTAGTGTTCTGTAAATATTTTAAGTGGCAATACCATTGCTTACAGAAGAAAACCACAAACACAATTTTTTAACAACTCTGCACATAACATACCAGGACACATGACATTTAGAAAGTGACCTAACAACTATAAAGTTCAAGTAAATAGTTGAAGGATCTTTAAAACAAACAAAAAAGACGGGTGCATTCCAAACTTTGGTTTTAAACGTATTTGGTATTAGAAAAGCATAGCACATCAATCCAGTGCAAACAATCCTATTTTGCTTCACAGATATGGTATACTCAAACTAATGATCAGTCACTGAAGTGTATCCTTCTCTAGCGTGAAGCATAAGTACCACTATGAGTTGGTGCACCATGCAACATTTTATATTCAGAAGCAGGGCCTGATTTTCTGTGATGTGGCTGGCAAAAAAACATATAATCGACAAACAGTCGGGAATCTAGAATAAATTTGACATAGATGTCTAAAACAGTGAACCACAGTCCAAACTTTTGAATTACAGTAGAAGTACAGATCCTACGCCCTCTGCCCTGCAGTTCAGGAGTTAAAAAGAATCTGAATAAAAAAGCAGAAAGGATAATTCAAATTAAATGAGACATTTCTTCCAAGCCCACCTTTCTCTTCCATTTTCAGATCTCATTTATGGAGATAAATCCTTACTGCATAATCAGGATTTCAAAAATAAGGAATTTCTTGAAGAAATGTTTTCTACCCCTTTTTATTATTTCCTCTCAAAATAACTCAATTGTCAGATATTGCAGGTTTCCTTTTTCCAACATCTCTATTTTTTTTAAACCAAGCCGATCACTAAAATAATGGTGATCTTATAACTTCTCACCTAAACCCCTCAAATGATCATCTTGGTGCAGTTAGGGTGGAATACTCTCTGAAATGAGATATGTACTAGATGGGCACTACACAATATGCTTGTTCACATACCAATTTAAACACCTCCTTTCAGTTTAGACAATTGCTAACAATTTTACTTAATTATGAAAGCATTTTTATTTATATAAACTGCCTTATTTGGCACAGGAGTTCATTGGTTGTACTTTTTTTTCCTTTTTTGTTATTTACTGTCTAATGCAATATGCCCTGATACCAGTGAATAGTAATATATGGGACAATTCTGCTACCCTAGTGCTTGGCAGCCTAAGTACATCAGATGTCTATTTCTGGGTCTCATTTATTCATTGGAACTACTTGTGCAGTAAGTTGGTATTCAACCTGGATCATAGAGGTGCAGACAGGCCTAAATAGATAATATTTAAAATACAATAGCACATGGCTAAACTTTGCCTTGGATGCTTTTAAATTACAACTAAGATTTTAAGCTTTTGGTGGCAGAGACTCAGTTTCTTCTGAGGACAAAGCCCCCGGCAAGGCCTTCCCCCATGTTACAATGCTAAGTGACACACCCCACAGTTTTGAATATGAAATATACATGTATCTGCAAAAGGAAAACATTAAACAACAGTATTATTGTCCAAGGGTGACACTGATCACTGTAGGAAATTGCTGAATTAGTGTTATATGTGTTTCAATTTTCCACTTGTTTTTTTAAATTACAGTGGCAGAATCACTTTCCCCCCACTTTGCTTTGGTCAAGAAATAAAGCAAAAATCTTGACATTGACATATGAAGTCATATTTAAATCCTTATAGTTTGAAAGCTAATGGACAATATGTGGTAGGAGAACATATAACCATAACACTGGCACTGAAATATACCTAGAGACTAAATTAGTTTGCTGCAAAAGCATTCCTTTTCTACTATCGGGGAAAGCAAATTAAGAATGGCTGCTAATGAAACTACCAAAACATACCTTAAAGAGACCACCATTCTTGATTTTGTTTTGTATGCTGTCAAACTCAGACATATAGCCGCACATGATTGCAAACCTAGGGGAGGGAAAGCAAAGCAGAAAAAAAAAGTTCACACATTTATGATCCTTTTAGTCAAATTCCTTTGAATCAAATGATAAAATATTTCCATAATTATATCATACACTGCTAGAATACTCTTGAAGATTTATTGGCTGGCTCAAAATATCACATGAATTGTGCATATTTGGAAAAAACATCATAAAATGGCAGCAAAAAGTTGTTGGACACTGCGAAAGTACAACTGATTTGGGCCATCAGTGGAAACTGAAACCAGGATCTTCCTACAGAGCTGAAAGCATGAGCTTCTACTGCTTAAGATGAAGGATGAAGGATAACATTTTCAAAGGTGCCAAGTAATTCGGGCACTGAAGTGCCATTTACAAATCTGACCTGCCTGTGGTGGGGAGGCTACTCCATCCCAGCAGGGCTAGAGCAGCCCCCTTGCTCCCTCCTTTTAATTGGTTAGCCCTTAAACAATATGTATAACAGGTTAACCAATTAAATAACGCAATAATTGTCACATCAGTTATATGGTGCGGTAGAGGTTTGATAGGGAGAGAGAGCAAAAGGATAGAACTGATAGTTCATGGTGTGCAAAGCTCACCATAAGATCTGTTCAGTTTAGCATATGGAGAGCAGCACAAACAGAAGTACAAGATGTAGCTACACAGAGACTAGTCTATGATATTGTACTTGAGAAACAATATGTGATCATGTAATTAAAAACTGTACCATTCTGAATATTCATGAACAATTGTCCTGGCTCACTGCCACTGATGGACCTGGCAGGGATGCAACGTCATCCTCTGAATATCTCTAGTTTCTCTTTGCCAGAAGCTGGAACTGGCAGGGGATAGCTCAATCACTCAATAATTGTCTGGTCTGTTCCCTCCCTCTGAAGCACTTGGTATTGGCCACTGTCGGAAGACAGGATACCAGGCTAGATGGACCATTGATCTGACTCAGTATGGCCATTCTTATGTACAGGAGAAGAAAGAGTTAAGACTATGTGCACAACCTTAACTAGGCCTTTTCTTGACTTAAGAATGCCAGCTTAACATTCACTTCAGGTAGATTTTTCCATTATAGAAATCTATATAAGTAGATTACACTGTACACAATGATGTAGCACTAAATAGAGCCAGAGTATTCTTAGCTCTGCATGATGTGCTTACACTCACGAGTGAACAGTCAAAATATAAATAGGCCCTTTCAATCGTCTGTATTTTATTTTTGGCTTTTTCTGCTGTACTTGAATGAAACAATACTGTCACTGGTTTCCTGCTATCTAGATTTCTAGAAGTTTTCCAAATATCCTACTCACTTTTCAGAACATCCCCTTTCTCCATTCCTCCAGGATGTTAGTCGTTCCGGTGTTTCTAGTATTCTTTGGTTACATTTTAAAACATTTTAAAATTTGTGTTCTGTTACAGCAAGTCACTGAACGCTGCTCCTTCTAGTCCAAGCCAAGTCTCCTACTGACTTCTATCACATTCCTTCTTTCTCAGGGCATCTTAGGAACTGTTACCCTAATTTGTCTTTTTTATTAAAAAAAAAAAAATCACAAGAAAAATTCACCTCTTTTTAAATAAACTGCCCTATCACATCTTGTGGTTTCCCTCCCAGCCCTTTTCAACAGGAGCCCATGATCAATTGTTGGAGGCAAGCAGCATTTTAACAAGGAAGCTGTGAGGTCCCAGTGGAGCTATTCATTTAGAGCCAGTTCTGGAATGTCTAACTGTCATGTACATTGATTTCTATCGGACAAATCACATACATAAAAGTTTAACGTGTACATCAAGTGCTTGGTAGGATCAAGGCCTTCATTCCAAACTGCTTATAGCTGTGAGACATTTCAAATGATATTAAACTAGCAAATGTAATTACCCGGTATTGTTTAGGTCATTAAGAGGAGGTGCAGGAGTCAGGGGAAGGGCTTGAGGATGAGGGGAGCTCGGGGCTGGAGGCATGGGGGGGGTGCAGGAGTCAGGGTTGGGAGGTGAGGAGGGGCTCAGGGCAGGGGGTGAGGAATGCAGGAGTCAGAAACAAAGGGTAGGAGGGCTCAGAGCAGAGGGTGAGGGTGCAGGTGTCAGGACAAAGGTTTGGGAGGTGTGGGAGGGCTTCAGGGGTGAGGGTTGCTGGCGGCTGTTCCCGGGGGGCCAGGCCGGAATGGTGGAGGCTGCGCAGCCCACCTGTCAGCTTCTCCCTGGGACTGGCCCAGCCTGCCTGCTGGCTTCTCCCCAGAGCCAGCCTGGGAGTGCCAGGGACTGTGGGGCCTAGCTGGCAGCTGCTCCTTGAGGCTGGGGTGCTTGCTGCCCCCTGGTGGTTTTTCATCAGTGTAACTGTCTCTGTTATCACACCTCTCCCTTTCCATTTGATGAGAAACAATTGCATTACATACATGTCCCATTGTCTGGGCACAACAAAACCCTGATCTTGCTTTAAGTTATAATACGAAGTCGCTGTATACCTAATTTGGTAATCCTAGCTCTAACCATTTAGTTATTGAACAAACAGACCCACAGAAGGACGAAGGGACACAAAGACAGCTACACAAACACTATAAAATATATAACAGATTATGAGGTATAGTGACACTAGCATTTCAAAAGGAAATTTAGGGCCACTCAACAACTATATAAAGTTGTAAGTGGGGAAAATGTGCTGTTTTAAAAATACTTTTAAATGGACTCCCTCTCTACGTTTGTATTATCTGGACAATACTATCATCTTCTTGACTCTCCAAGAATTTATGCACTCTTACTGATGCACACATATTACTTCAATTATAATAGAACCATGCATGAATACTGAAAGGAATACAGACCCCCTGAGCCGGACTATAATTTGCCTTAAGACTTCTTTATACCACTGTATAGAAGTAATAAAGCGGCATAAACCCATAGATATGCTTTCCTGGATCTTGTAGAGTTCAGCTATGACATGTAGGATTTCACAATGTATTATTAAATCAAAATAAGAAGTAATCTAAAAGAGAAAATATAAATTGAAGTATGAAATAGAAGTAAGAATTATGCAGAAAAGTTTGCAAGTAAATGCCAGTAAGAGCAGAACATTCTGTGTTAGTATTCATCTATTTTAAGCATGGTTTAAATTTCAGCTTCACTAGGAATTCTTGTTAAATGAACATACTATAATTGTTGCACAAGAACAAAAATATTTTACTACTTATAAATAAATCCAATGTTTTTACTATAAAAATCAATGATAAAAGTAATCACGTTATGAACTGTTAATTTCTGATACTGCCGATGTTTCCTGGAAGTGGGGATAATAACAGCTGTTAAATTCATGTGACTTTCAGGCAGATTGTCAGTCATTGTTGAGCAACATGTCCACTGAACAGAATCTTCCTAATCTTGCTGGCACTCCTGTCAACTAAAATACCATGATTTCACATGGAAATGAGCTGGTGGGGGTGGTGGGAGGATGAAGCTAGGAAGGTCATGAAAGTTCAGCTCCTGAGAGAGAGAGGAACCGTACTAAAAACTTTATTTGGCATAAATTGCTCAACCCTAAGCAACATGTCTCCCTTTACTCATTAGGTGCTAATCAGATAAACTCAGCATACCATAGCTAAACGGATTGCTGCTGGAAAAGAAAACAATGAAAAGCGAACAAGCTAATCCAGCATCTTGCAGTATTTTCCTGTCTGTGCGTGACAAGGAAAAAAGGGCCCTCGCTTAAACCAGTTCAGATAAGTACTTGTATTTTATAGAGCTTATCTGTGAATAAAAAACATACAAAATGAAAAACAAGCAAGCTAAAATATCCATCGCTGTCCAACAATAAGGATCTTTGTCATATACTCGCTGCAATGTTCTACTTTACACTTTTGTATCTGAATAAATAGCAATGCCAGCAACTTGTGAATACAAATTAATTAATTGTGTAGGAGTTAAAATTGCAAAGCACGTTGGACAATCATTTATGGAGAGTGGCTGGCTAAAAACAGAATTCATAGCTTTCCAGATCTCCAGGTGTGGATGCATTTGAATGCAAATGAAAAAGGGGGGAGTCTTATCTTTATTTGCAAACTGATACTCTACTAAATGTGTTCACCAATCTGAACAACTCTGGTTAGTTACAGATGCACCTTAAAAACAGGAATGGGACTAACAAGACATGTGCCAGTCATTGTCCTGTCCAATGTTTTTGATGCTACTATTAGACAAATAATAATAAACAGTTCTCACTGGTAAAATGTTTCACTAGAGGGAAAAAAAATCAAGAGGAATTTAACAATAGACAGATGAAAGAGTCTTCAGTGCATAAAGATCCCTGTATGGACTTCTGGCATTTTTATTAGCAAAGCTAGCAAAAGGAATAAAAGTGGGGTATGGCTTTTACTACACCTACAGAAATATTAACAACCCCTTTTATCCACATCCATCATTTACATGCATGTTCAGGGTTCAGAGCCAGGCACTGCTAGGAAACCTCTCTCAAGAGTTCACCACCCCACAGTCACTTGCCCCATCTAGTGGTTCCAGTAGGAACCCACTGACACGTTTAATGAAGGGAATATTTAGTAACTGTTGGTATGATAATGCTATTACAAAATTGGTGAAAAATAAAATGTTCAGGTACCGCTTAAAAAGAATAAAACTTTATAATACCCGGAGAGGGAAAATAAAGAGGAAATCTTTAAAGACTAGGGACCCACAAGTCAATGACATTATGACTGAGTTAATGTTGGTATGCTACTAATATCGCAAATACCCACATATTCAAACATGCTAATTAACTAAACATAATGGATATACTTGTAACTACTATAGATGAGCCACCATTGTTTCTGCTAAAGTTACATCAAATTATGAACTTGGAAATATGCTTTTCACTTTATAAGAGATGCTGAAAACATGCAAAGCAAGAAAAATGGAAACAAAGGTAAAATGGCTAGACTTCTAGAAGGAAAAACTTACGAAAAACAAGAATTATTCTCCTGCATTCTTCTTCTTTGCACAAACCATGCAAAACACCTCACCCTTCATTCAATAAACGTGATTATATTTTTAAATACTCCACACGTTAATTAGAATTATTACAGGACATTTTCTGAAAAGTATGCCTCAACTTGTTTATAAAAGTGTGATGAAGGAAGATCCATTTATTATCAAGAAAAATGGGCGTACAAAAGTTAGCATTCTTCTTGGCACAAACACACACAAGAAAAATCAGCTAGCTTTCAGCAGTCACCAAGGATCTGATCTTGGAATGAGCTCTGGTTGGCTGGACCCCAGTGCCCACATGAAAACCTGCTGAAATGAAGTAAATGAAGCTCTATGCAAGTGGATGGAGCTCCTTCAATATCAGCATACAATGAATCAACCTTTCCCAGGATGGTATTCCAGCTGGTCTACTGGCATTCAGCCAAAACTAGGACAAATGAGGGCATACCTGTTACAGTCGGAAGTACAGTGAGTTCGTTCAGCATGCTCAGAAGAACCAGGCCAAATGTTAACACACAAATTGCAGATGGTTCTAGGATATATGTCTGGCTTAAAAACAAAGACACCTATAGATAAATGAGCCTTTGTTACACATGCTCTATCACCTGTGTCTTGACAGCAGAAACATGATTCTCAGCAGATATGCTAGGGCCCTAAGTTATTCTCCTGCACTAATAAAACAAGAGGCAGTTTAAAATATTTGCCAAAGCATCTAAGTAACTTAAAAGGCTATCCAAATCAGAACAACTCCAGAAGAACAAAGATGAATTTCTAAGTTGTTTTTGTAGTTGCAAATGAAATAGTTCCAACTAGTCTGCTTTAGTAATACAAAATACTAAAACTTGTAAGATAAATCTGAATTTAATCTTCATGTGCATTATAGCAGTGTGTCAAATATGAAAAACTCTACAGGGAAACAAAGATCTTAGCCCTTCGTCAGTCCTGGGACCATCTTCTAACTTCTATACACCCATTTTTCTGGAGAATAAATGGATCTTGCTTCATCACACTTTTCTAAACAAGTTGAGGCATTCTGTTCAGAAAATGTCCTGTAATAATTCTAATTAACGTGTGGAGTATTTCAAAATATAATCATATTTATTGAATGAAGGGTGAGTTGTTTTGCATGGTTTGACTGATTTTTAAAATGCAATTAAAAAATAATGAATAGCAATTCTGCCACTTGCCGGGCTTGGAATGCTTAAAGCATCCTACTGGTTCATCAGTACTTCTCGCTAATACCACTGTTAATAATGGAAACAGCTACTCCATCTTAGGCAGAGTAGTACTATTTGGCTCAGCTATAATATAAAATAAATGGATAATTAAAGGAGACCAGCATTAAGAGCTTTAGCTATACAAGTGTGTAAAAATATTGCTTCCATGTTAGAAACTAACTTTAGCTGTAAAGTATTATCCTTGCATATACAGGCAGTCTCCGACTTATGTCGGATCCGACTTATGTCGGATCCGTACTTACGAACGGGGCTTTTCTCGCCCCGGAGGACGTGGGCGACGGGACCGCCCAAACGCGCCGCGGTCCCGCCGCCCGCGTCCTCCAGGGCGAGAAAAGCTGCTCCGCGTCTCCCTGGTCTGCTGGGGGGGGGGGGGGGGCAGCAGACCAGGGAGACGTGGAGCAAAGCCGCTGAGGACCCGGGCTTACGTACAAGATAGGGACTGTACGTACAAGATAGGGACTGTAGGTTTGTTCTTAAGTTGAATTTGTACGTAAGTCGGAACTGGCCTCCAGATTCAGCCGCTGCTGAAACTGACCAGCGGCTGACTACAGGAAGCCCGAGGCAGAGTTTCTCTGCCCCGGGATTCCTGGAATCAGCCGCTGATCAGTTTCAGCAGCAGCTGACTTGGGGACACCTGGGACAGAGCAGCTGGAGTGCTGCCGGGTTGGTCCCCGCAGCGCCGCGGTGCGGCGCTGCGGGGACCTACCCGGCAGCACCCCAGCTGATCTGCCCAGGCGTCCAGATTCAGCTGCGGTTGAAACTGATCAGCGGCTGATTCCAGGAATCCCGGGGCAGAGAAACTCTGCCTCGGGCTTCCTGTAGTCAGCCGCTGGTCAGTTTCAGCAGCGGCTGAATCTGGAGGCCAGTTCCGACTTATGTACAAATTCAACTTAAAAACAAACCTACAGTCCCTATCTTGTACGTAACCCGGGGACTGCCTGTATTTCATACTCTTGGTAACCTTTGTTTCCCTAGGGAAATATTTTATAGTCATTACTCCTTTTCAAACCCTGAATTGTCTAGAACATTTTTGCTATTGTGAGTGCCTAACAGTATACTCTATTTTGCTGGGAACTTTGTGTAAAATCCCTTCAGCCCTGTGTTAGATGAGAGTTAATACAAAGATACTTTTTCTCCATATAAATAACTCTCTTCCCCTTCCATAGCACTCTCCCATCTTCACACAACTCAAGTACTTTCAAATTTGAAATGTTCAGGTTGGCTAGACCAGAGGACCGGGCCCCTTTTTGTTAGTCACACATGCACAGCTGTATAATAGCCAAGTTAAAGCATTTCCAAACTTAAATTTCATGCATGCACAGTAGTAACTTCTGCTAGGACTGGGAGCAGAACACCAACTGTGAGTTGGGTGAAGCTTAATTCTGGTAAAGTCAAAATGATGATATTAGGATACAGTAAGCTTCCAAAATTACAATGGGGTGATTATAATGTGTGTCCTGGCTGAGACAGTTGTTTCCCTTCAGTTCATGAAGTTCACAGTTTGAGAATGCTTTTAGATCCCTATGTTTGGATTCTCAAGGGACGGAAGAAGCTGCCAGTACCTTCTGGCTGGGCATTTACACAACCATCTCTCTCATATCTGGACTCTCCATGCCTTCGCAATAAGCCATTCTGGAAATTACAAGTGCTCTGCACTGAATTACTGTTGTGACTTTTGCTCTTCACAAAACAAACATAAAACAGAACTACCTTTAATAACAGGTCAAAGTTTAAGCTCGCAGAGCAAACAGATGATTGCCTAGTTGGCAGTGTTAGCCGCAGAGGCCTGGATCCACCAAAGGACCTAGGTGGAACTGTGTCTTGCAACGCCTAACTTTTAGATACCTAAAAAAAAGCACTGGCGCCATGATGGGATCCACAGAACCTGAGTTAGAAGCCTAAACTCCCTATACAATATATGCGGAGAGATAGGTGCCTGAGAATGTGATTCACAAAAGCCAGCACACTAGGCAGAGAGCCACCAATGACAGCCAATAGGAGAGGTCAACGCCATCCCTTTTACAAAGGCAGATGCCTAAATCCAGGCTGCAGGGTATATCTGTGCTGGAGATCCACAGGTAAGAACAACTCCACCCTTTCCTCCCCCGAGAGTCAGGTTGTTTAGTCATCTTAGTTATTTCTTGTGAGAATGTGTTAAGCACACGTCTCACTCCACACAAAATGGCCAAAGGAGAAAATGGTGGTGGCAGTGGCGCCCAACATAACCCTTAGCTCAGTGGTAGGGATGTAAAATCCCGTTTTAATCAATTAACCTGTTAAATGTTGTTTGACCAGTTAACCGCTTAAACAGAGGTTGGCAAGGGGGCTGCTTCCTGCCCAACTGGGCTGGAGCAGCCCTCTGCTCAAGGTGTGGTGCAGAGGGTCCAGCTGGGCTAGAGGTGTCTCCCATCATGGGTGGGATGGAGCACCCCCTAATTGTTGTGCGATGGACCCAGTCAGGCAGGAGTGCCCCCAGCCTGCAATGCGGGAGGGGGACTGCTCCAGTCTAGCCAGGTCAGCCGCACAACAGGCTGCCCCAGCCAGGCTGGGCTCACTGCAAACGGGGACTGCTTGGGCCAGGCTGCATGTACCGCACCACACTGTGAGCAAGGGGCCGCTCAAGCCGGGCTGGGTTGGGGCCATTGTGCCACACCGCAGGCAGGTGAGGAGCTGCTCCAGCCCAGCCAGGCTGCCAGTTAACCAGTAAGCATCACCCAGTAAGGGTGATGCTTAGTGATTGACCAGTTAACCACCGACATCTCTACTCAATGGTGAGAGCACTCACCTGGCATGTGAGAGACCCAGGTTCAGCTCCTCCTTTGGCTTGACTGGAAGAAATGAAAAGGACTCTCCCACTGCTCTTAGGTGAGTGTGCCAATCACTGGACTATGGGATATTTTGATGTTGGGCTCCCTAAACCTCACCCATTGAAGCCATCCCACTTTGGATAAGTCACTGGAGAGAGAGACGTGTGTCTGTAGCCTGGTGATTAGGTCAGTCACAAGGGAAGTGGGAGATCCAGAGTCCAGTCCTCGAGCTCCAATGACTACCATCACCTCTGAGCAATGCTGGCAGTGGCACAAGCTTTACAGCTGGGCATCTGGCCAGCAGCCTTCCTCTCCAGCTGTGCAGTTCAGAAGGCCACACCAGGGCAGAGGGGACCACTCCCACAACCCTGTTATTACAACCTTTTGGGTTGGGATGCTGTCCATGGTGATACCGTGAAATTTCAGATCTAAACCTCTGAAAACGTGAAATTGACTAATTTTATATCCCATGAAATTGACCAAATGAATCATGAATTTGGTCATAAAACATCAAAAAACAAGATTCTGTTTGAGGTTTTTTAAAAAAAGCTTCTTAGCTGTCAAATGCCACTTTTTGCATTCTGCTCCCATGGACACTGGTACACATTCCACTGGTAAAAATGCTGCACAGGCAAACATACGAGGGGCATCTTCAACATTTACATCTTTGGCTAAAATCTTACAGTCATTCTAATCCCTCTTCAAAGGGAACAAGACTGATTAAACCAGGGGTGGGCAAAAAAACAGTGGTGGTTTGCCAGGGTTAGTGCCAGGAAGGCCGCCACCACTATATTTATCTCACTTCTGCAGGTATGGGCAATCGCAGCGCCTGCTGACCATGGATCGCCATTTCCGGCCAATGGGAGTGGCGGGAAGTGGCACAGACTGAGATACCACTTCCTGCAGTTCCAATTGACCAGGAACAGTGATCCGTGGCCAAGAGAAGCTGTGATCGCCCATACTTGTGGATACTCAGTTAAATATAGTGGTCAGGTCTGCCAGGCCTGTGGGCCGATATTTGCACAGTCCTGGATTGGACAGATGAAAATTACAGCTATGATTTTCATTATCAAGAGTTTGCCTAAAAGTAACCATTTAAATATGTCTAATCAAACAACCTAAAGGTTTCATGATCTATCTAAGGACCATAAATGAAGGCATGATCACTCATCAGCTGAAGCCTGGATGCATGCATTAATTTTGAGATTATTAGTGGCTGCAGAAAGATCAATTGCCAAGGCTGACTGACCGATAAATTATTTTTTGGTCAGTACTTTCTATATTTATCCCACTCAATTTAATTTGAAGAATATTGAGCATCTGCCAAGCTGCTGGTAAAAACACTGACAAGAGGGCTGTTACATTAGCTTAGAGTGGAACTTTGAAGTGCAAATTTGCATTGTGAGAGCAGTAGAATGGTAGGTGTTTGCTCAGGTCTTGTGATATGAACAAAGGATCCCTGTCTGTAACTATGGCTTTGATTCAAGATCAGAAGGGAACATTAGCATTTATGATTAAACTTGACTGAAGTGGTATTATGGTTTATATGTCTCTTTGAAGGTTGTGGTAAACTGTATGTGACATGTGTAATGGATAAATTACCTTGTGCTAATTGCCATGGTGTTTGGGAGACAGAAGGTTAAATCAAAAGTCTATTGATCTGTCTCAGGCCAAGAGACTGCAACTATAACGGTCTCTTTGGACAGAATCCTTTTTGTCTCCAATCTGCTTGAATTCTCATAGGAAAAACTGCAAGCCATAAAAAATGAGATCCCAGGAGATCCTAGTGGCTCATTTAATGGTCATTGACTGAAGTCTTAGATCTGCTTCAGGTTTCATACAAGAGAAACCTAAACCACCAGGACCAAGGTCCTAGTCTTTGGCTGGAATCACTCTGAATATGGATTTTGGACTATAGCCATGGACTTAAATTCTAAAAACTTTTTGCAACTACAGGATCACTATCTCTTTTATATAACTGAACCTCAAGAATCAAACTCACGTCTGTATGTATATTGATTTTTTTAACCACTACTCTCCTCTCCCTTTCCTTTTAAAATACATCTTAATTTGGTTAATGAGAATGGGCTCTGAGTGTATATTTGGGATAAGGTCTGCAATAAAGATGTTAAGAAGTAGGTAACTGACTAATTGTGTAGTCAATACAATTTGTATCAACTACACGATTAGTTGATAAGGTGCCCCGCTGCAGCTCTGCAGTTTAAATGTAGTAGGCAGCCAGCCCAGCTCTTACTACATTCAAAAGGCAAAGGCGCAGTGGGGGTATGTCTGGAAGCTGGCAGGAGCCAGGATTGAGCAGTCCCAGCTCCCGCTGGATCCCAGACTGCTGTGCTTCTGCCTCCCCTCTCCCACTCCGTACTGTGGAGATGATGCTGGGGGAACCAGCTTTTAAGATGGCTCCCCGCAGCACTGGCTCCTGCTCCTCCCTTCCTTGCTGCCTCTGATACAGAGGCAACGGGGTGGAGGAAGTGAGTAGTTGAGCAGTGACTCGACTACCTGATAAGTTGACTACTCAACTAGTTGCTTACATCCCTAGTCTGCACTATTTATTGACCTGGAAGGTAATGTGTCCAGTCTTTTGGGATTGGCAGAACTTTTTTTGACTGACACGTCTGGGTGGAGGCCTAAGGCTGGGTACTTTAAGGGAACTGCATTGTTTAGATTTCTGATTGACCAATAAGGTACTATTGAGGCTGTTTTGTGCTGGCTTGGTAAATATAAATACTGGAATGTCCACCAGCTCTGGGGAGCGGCCGCCCCATTTCTTGCCGTGCATCCTAACCGAGCGATTTTTTTTGCTGATATAATTGTAGGACCCTCCCATATCAATTTGACAGCCCCTCTGTGAAATTGGCCCTGCCCCATGAAACCCAATCTCCCTGAAAATCAATCAGGCTGGGGCTGGAAGTGCGAGGGCGTCAGGTGGGACTTGGGGCTTCCACCCTCTGCAGCTCCAGCCCCCACAGCTCTACCCAGGCTCAGGGATTCCCGCTCCACTCCCTGCCCCACCAGTGGTCATTGCCGGGGCTCAGAGCTGCTGCTGCTCCTTCCTCCCCTCCTTCCGGGGTTCTAGACTTTCACCTCCTGCAGGTACTGCTTGGGCTCAAAGACCTGGGCTGAGGGCTTCCTTCTCCCTGCAGGCTTTTGCCCATCACAGCTCCTGCCTGAGCTGCCCCCCACCATTCCCACAGTTCCTGCCCAGGCTCGGGGGCTGCTTCCTCCTCCTAGGCTCTAGCTGGGTTTCTGGGTACCAGAGCTCAGGGATTCCTCCCTCCATCCCCAGCTCCTGCCTGGGCTTAGGGACCTAGGCTGGTGGCTCCACCCTCCAGGGCTTTTGGTTCCTGCTTGAGCTCCAACTTCTGCCCCCCAGGGCTCCAGTCAGGGATCAGGGCATCTAAGCTTGGGGCTTCAGCCCACACAATCCCAGCTGAAGCCAGAGCTTCCAGCCTATAGTTCCTGGCAGACACAACGATATTTCTTGGTTGAAAGGCATATTTGTCTTTGCTGAGAATGCCCATCACTTGTTCTCATATCACAGGACTTTTCTGAACAAGCTAAAAAGTCACCAGGGTTAACATAGAACATCCAGAATATGGTTATCAGGACAAATAAATCTAAATAATCTGAATGGGTAGGAAAAGACAGCCAGAATTAACAGTCCTTGGATACAGACATTCCCTTTCAATCAATTATACTTCATGGTTGCTGAGCTTCTTTGGCTTGGTACATACAGAAATTTATTTACGTTTAATTAGAGCTCCTAATTAATAGAGATCAACTTCCGAGACATGCTTTTTTGAAATCTTATCATCTTCACCCTCTGAGACGGATAGATGTTATGTTCCCAACAGACAGACAAAATAAAATCCAGGGAAACATTACTGCCAAATTATACAACAAATTTTCTTCCACAAGAGCAAGGAATAATAATTTGCTGTACAATTTTGAATGGTCTAATTAAATTTCATTTCCCCCTTGTTATTAGATTATAAGTGTCTCTCATCAAGGAAGAAAGATGAAGAGAAAGAACTATACAAACTTAGGGCAGGTCTCCACTTACAGCAGCACAGCTATAAGAGCACTTCTGTAGCACCAGATTCCTCCCAGCTCCAGGAGCATGGCAGTGGGAGAGCCAACATAGCACTGTGCACACGAGTGCTGATGCTGGCAAAACGTATGCCGCCAAGGGGGTGTTTTTTTCATAGCCTCAAGTGACAAAAGTTTATGACCTTAATAAAAGCAGATAAGTAGACTTAGCTGACTGCTAGGAATTATACTATACTATTGTTGCTTTTGTTATTGCAGCCCATCTGTATCACATGTGCAGAGTGAACTATAGATAACCCTTATCCTATACTAATTGGGGGAATAATGTAAAATATTGCAATATTCTTCAAAAACAAAGTGGAATTATAAACTACTTGACAGTCTATAGCATATCAATCCTTAAAATCACCACCAGTGCTGAGCACTTGATCTTTCCAAACTAATGAAACTTACAATGCCTTTATGTCTTTGAAAAGACACTGTGTCACTGGTTGCATAGTAAAAGAAAAGTATGCACTTAAAATACAAGGATGAAAAACTATACAACATATATACTTTTGCTGGAAAAAAAAAGAGACACCCCATGTTAAGAAGCATGGAACTTCCTTCCACACTTCAGCCTCTAGAACAAGTTTTTTGATTGGTCTAATTTTGGTTTCCGCACGTTTGTATGTACTTTCCCATTAGAGGAGGCCTGTCATTATAGTATTTTACTTATAAACTATGATAAGGTCAGCATGGAAGAGAGGATAAATTAAAAGCCTTGAAGGGTAATGTCCTCTTGCAAAGCCGAAATTCCCCTTCCATAAAATACCTCTTTAATGGCCCATAGCCAGAAAGTAGAGATGGATGAAGGGGAAGTGATATGAACATCAATGAAGGGGAAGGATACACCATTTTAGGAGTACAGCAATTCTCTCAAGAATAACTGTTCAGAGACAACACAATGAAGTGGAGACCTCAACCTAGCAGGCAGACTAATATGATAAATAGCAAAGAATGAGCAAACTGACACTGGAAAGAAACAGCAACAAAACTTTCATCAGAAATGAGAAAAGAAGTAAATAATAGATAAAATAGCAGCACTGAGGAAACTCAACCTGAAACAAACAGACAATTTTTGATGGAATATCTTTCTGTCAGGTATGCTGATTTGTCACTGTCATAATGGAAAAGAGAGGTTCTCTCTCTGTCCTTTGTTTGAGGTTTAGAGCAGTTTCTTCTACGTACTGAGGGAGATGGGAGACACTTCTTTCTCTAAGAATGGACTTCTTACAATGTGTAAGTAGGGAACAGTTTAGCTAGTCCATCGGGATTTATTGTTTTCCTTGTTTGGGGATGTGGAACTAACGTCTGAGCTGTTAATTGTGGGGGTTTTTCTTTTGTAACTAAGTCTGTTAGCCCAGGGGTTTTCTCTGAGTATCTATATCAATTGGTGGCTCTTTCTATCTAGCCACTTTACTATGCTTGCAACTGCAGTTTTGTTTGGATAATAAAGGATTGTTTTCTTTTCTAATTAACCGGGATTGGTTGATTGTTGTGTCCTTAGGACTCAGTGCCTAGTGACAAGGACAGAGTCCATGGCTATCTTTGGATTCCCTGTTTTTCCCAACTCCAAGTAAAATGGAGGTTGGGGGAGGGGAGAGTTTTACCTTAGGAAAGAGATTTCCCAAGTGATCTCTTCCCTGTTTTTTTTTCTTGGAATTACCTGGGTGGTAGCAACGGATTCCCCAAAATCTGGGTATTAGGATTGGGGGGGGGGGGGAGAGGAGTTTTTATACCAGAGCCTGTGGAGGCAAGGTTTTGGAGTGTTCTTGTGAGCCCCCAACTCCTGCATTCGGCAGAGTGGGGAACAGCCTTGACAGTCACACTTAAAACATTTCATGGGAACATTTAGGCTGTGTCTACACTAGCAAGTTTTTCCGGAAAATCATCTGATTTTCCGTAAAAACTTGCCAGCTGTCTACACTGGCCGCTTGAATTTCTGGAAAAGCACTGACGATCTAATGTAAAATCATCAGTGCTTTTCCAGAAAAACTATGCTGCTCCCGTTTGGGCAAAAGTCTTTTTCCGAAAGACTTTTGCGCAAAAGGGCCAGTGTAGACAGCATAGTTCTGTTTTCTGCAAAAAAGCCCCGATCACAAAAATGGCAATCGGGGCTTTTTTGCAGAAAAGCGCGTCTAGATTGGCCACAGACGCTTTTCCGCAAAAAGTGCTTTTCCGGAAAAGCATCCTGCCAATCTAGACGCGCTTTTCCGAAAATGCTTTTAATGGAAAACTTTTCCGTTAAAAGCATTTCCGGAAAATCATGCCAGTGTAGATGTAGCCTTAGACTTTGATAAGTGCTTTATTTTAATAAGATCAAAACAATTTGTTTCAACTATATTATATTACCTTAAAATTACTGTAGAATGTAGTAGTACACACAAAGCCCTTTGGTCTTACTGAAATAAAGTGCCTTAATGAGGGCATTTTGATATCATCAAACTATATTTCTTTCAACTTTTTTTCAGGAAATGTTGACTTTTTGTTCCAATTTGAGACTAAAAAAATTCTGAAATGTTGGAATTTCTCTTGCAACAGAAATTCTAAATTTTGCCAAACTCTAGTACCAACTTTTCATGTGTCATTTTTGTTCATGACTCTAATTTTTACATAAAGCTACAGGAAAACATATATTAATTTTCAAAAGTAAAACTATAGAAAAAAGTTCTGGTAGTCTAGAAGTTACTGGCCTATTTGTAATGCAATGTTCCTCATAAAGAACACTTCACATTTGATCTTCATAGTCTGCATTGGCCATCTACTCTTCTTTTTCAGGTACAATTTATGTTATCGGAATTAACCTGTATAGGCCTACATACCCCAGTCACCTACTCCTCACAATGTATTATGAGATTAACTAAAGTGCTGCAGCAAATAACCCCCTGGTTTATAACAATAGGGAGCTGAATAAATGAGTTTGGAGTTTCCTTTTTCCTTTGATCCATAAGACCCTAAGTTGTTGGCATCCTATTAAAGCTGCAAATCATTCACTACTCTCACAGTTTCTTTCTTGTTGTATCAGGATGTGGGAGAATTTTCAATTTTGGATGGACATTTGGCCAATATCTTGAAATTCCAAACTAACAACATTTCATCAAGTAACATGATAAAATGCAGAACTTAATATCCGAATGTCCCATAATCTCCAAATGTTCACATAAGCGGTTATTTCCCATTTGTCCCTCTCTTCTTTTACACTGTTTACTTTTTGTTTTGTTGTTTTTCATAATTAGCTATTCTTATAAAATTCCTATGATTTTTTTCCATTTAATTTATTATCATAATGTGTTAAAACTCTGGATTCCAGAGGGATTACTTGCATAGAAAGATACTGCTCAATATGGAAAAGGGTTTCAAATGTGGCGCTTATTATTTAACTTTTATTGCTACATATTTAAGTTCATCTAGAACTTTGGATGGGTGCATTTGCATGAGCTTGGAAAAATAATATCACAAAGAAAATAATGTCAAACATGGAACTGTTTTGCATAGTTTAGGTTAAGAAAACAAAGACAATGGAAAATTATAGGAGATACTCATGTAATCAAATATTCATTCCTGCCTTTCATTATACTTAGTGGAAAATGATACAGTGCCTTATTTCACCATAAATTGAAGCAAGTTTACAGCAAATTATAAACAGCTAACCTGCAAAATTGATAGTCAACCAATAATCTACAGCAATAAAAGTATGCAACCTGTAACTAACTGCTATAGGATTTGTTGTGGACATTGTTTATAGACAATTTCAGCTTTCTGACTTTGCAGAAACCCTTAATACAAACAACATTTCTCCATTATTCAAACTTACCACTGGTGACTCTCAGCACTCATGGCATCCAGCTGAATAGCTTTTTCAGCTACAATTTTTCCTGTAAAAGAAATAAAGATATATAAAGATTAGAGAGGTTGAACCTCTCTAATTGGCAACATCCATAGTCCAGCATGATTTTAGTTAGCTGAATGTCCACTTCTCATGGACATGACCAAGTTTCCTGTGGTCCCCTAAAGTTTGTTTACAGACACCAGTCCTTGCTCTCAGTGTTCTGTGCTGTTATTTAGCTCTAATTGACCTCTAATTGTCTTCTAAGAGCCCAGTAAGTAGTGGAAGTATTGGTAATGCTGCTAGACAATACTGACTTCCCATAGTCAGGTCCCAAGGGTGACAAACTAGCGAGGTTCAACCTGTTCTAAAGGACCTCACTATCTTAGATTAAAGCCAGGAACTACATATTGAGATTATATAAATTTTCTATAAAAAGAAACCAATTTGACATTCCATTTAAACATTGAAAGGGATATTGTAACATTATGGATTCACAGTACGTTCAATATACACAAATGCATTTTTTATACTTTTGTTTACTTAGAATAGTTCATTTCAGATGCACTCAACTGGTTTTCAGTGATGTTCTCCTTTTGACTCAGGAATAAAGAAATTAAGTGAGTTGGCCCAAGTCAAATTTTGAATAGGAGTCCGGAGGATGAGCTTGCTGTATTTAAAGCCTTTTCTGTAACCAATTAAGCCACACTTTTTATTAATATTATTATTTTTATAAATAACTAGAAAAACAAGAGGTAAAACAAATAATCCTCTGTCCAGTTGGAATTAAAAATAAGTGACTGTGCCAAGTCCCCTTTAGAAACCGTTCTCTCTGAGCCTCTTCCAAAAACAAACATACAAAAAATCACTGCAAGAGACTTTAGAACTCAGAATATCGAGCCACTGCAGGATAAATATCTGAACAGACTGTCACTCAACACAGCTGATCACATAAATACCAATGACCTACTTTACATACCACCATTGCTTCTCATCTCTGCCCTGCACCTTATCATTATCTCCCATCAAGTGCTAAAATTAATCACGTGCAGCAGCAAATTATCTGAGTCCAAAGTGTGTATATATATATTATTATTGTTTATACTGGTAGCTCCAGTGTGCTGAGCACGTTCCATGCAAAGATGGCAACTTCCCTGCCCAAAGGAGACATGTAAACAAATAGGCAGTAAGTGGAAGGGGAGATAACAAAGATACACTTGTGTTTATTATTAACATATCAAAGCCAGTCATGAAACAAGACAACATCAGCCTGCAAGTTTCTGACAGGAATCATGACAAAGATGAATCTTCTTGAGAGACTGGCTGACAGACAAAGCAGGTATCCTAAGGAGCAGCTCAGAAAGGACATGCTATGTGTAGTACAAAAGAAGGCATGGAGAGGTGGTGTGTGGGAGAGAAGCTGTCAAAGGAATGGTTCAGGCTGGCATCGCTGGGGAAGCGGAGTAGGTTAATGAAAACTCAGAACAAGACAAAGGGATAAGCAAGGAAAGGGTGGATTATGTAGGGGTCTGATAGCAATAAAGAGAAACTAAATTTGATGCAGAGCCAGTGAATGAAGTACAGGGGGAATGATGTAATCCAAGAGATGGGCAAGTAGGATGATTTTAGTGGCAGTGTGTTGTATGGAAGAGGAGGAAGCAATGTGGATCTGAGAGAGGGAAGAGAGACGAATGTTGCAATAGTCAAGATCAAGACAGGCTGGATGAGCATTTCTCAATGAATTACTAGAGATGCTAAAGACACTGGAAGAGAAAGAAGTGAAAAGATTTAGATTTAAACGTGCAGGACTGGGAAGAGAAAGCAAACGACAGCCTCCCAGTTATAGAATCATAACATCACAGACCATTAGAACTGGACGTCATTGAGTCCAGTCCCTTGCCCTCATGGCAGGACCAAGCACTGTCTAGATCAGTGTTTCTTAAACATTTTAAGATTGAGGAACACCAAACAATATTTTTTTTTATGGGGAACACCAATGATTTTATTTTTTGTCAAGAAAAAAAAAGCAGACCTCCGAGTAGAAACCTCGACCGTCCCCGCCAGCAGAGCTGGGGAGGGGTGCAGGGGAGAGAGAGCAGCAGCGCATGGGGGGCAGCAGAGACCAAGTAAACCCCGAGGTGGGGGGGCAGCAGAGCCTGAGGGCACCCCAGGTGGGGCGGGGAGCAGAGCTCGAGCATGCCCCAAGGGGGTGAGGACAGCAGAGCCCAAGCATGCTCCAGGTGGGGGGGAGCAGCAGAGCCCCAGCATGCCCCAAGGGGAGGGGGGCAGCAGAGCCCGAGTGCATCCCAGGTGGTGAGGGGGGACAACAGAGCCCGAACACACCCCAGGTGGTGGGAGGGGAGGGGGCGGCAGAGCATGAGCCAGATTCCCTGCAGGCGGCAGTTTTAAAACTCCAAGGTCTGGGAGCAGCTCCTCAGCTTCGGCCACTCCTCCCCCTCCCAGCAACAGCAGACACTGTAAAAACTGCCACCTGCATATGTGGAGGAGGAGGAGGCTGCGCAGCACTGGAGGACCTGTGGGACAGGGGCTGTCCTGTGGGCTGGGGAGGGGACAGCCACAGCAGGAGCTGCCTATGGGCTCTGCAGGGAGCAAGGGAGAAGAATTTTTTGGGGGAAACCTGAGTTCCACTTCGCAGAACCCCGGGGTTCCGTGGAGTACCATTTGGGAAACACCGCCCCAGGGAAAAGTTGTTGCGCAAAAAAAAAAAAAGGAGTGTTGCCCCTTTAAGGGCAGCCATTTTTAATTCTGTTCTCTCTACGTCACACCAGTGGACTGTGGAACACACTTAAAGATATGCTGGTCTAGATCATAAACTCAAGTGATGGCCAGTATGGTGATGCTTTGGAAAGTTACAAAGGAAAAAGAAAGTAATGTGAAAGAAAAAAAATCAGGAATTCAGTTTTGACCAGTTTGAGATTCATCAGACTACAGGACATGCAGGATGAGATGATGGATTGACAGGCGAGGTGATGTGGATGCAGCATGTTCTGCTTTCCAGTCTCTAGCATTGCTTCTAGTCCCCAGAATTCCCAGGCTCCAGAATGAGTCATATTCAGTCCTCCTCACCTAAGACAAGGTTACTAGACTGTAGGGCAGGAAACCCTGGACCTCTACCTTTACCCTAGGGGAAAAAATATTGGCTTTGCCTTGGCATTTATTTAGCTGTCATCAGGCTGATGATCTTTGCTAATTTTAATTCTGTGTCAGTCTGGCTCACATTTAAGCATTAAAAGCATCGACTAGAGTGAATCCTGATTGGCAAAACCCCTTCCAAGAACTCTTCTGAGCAGAGTGAAACTAAGTGTTTGATTCCAAAACTTGTGGCAGTTTTATCACACAAAACATTTTCATCAAGGTCTAAATGCTCTCATAATCAAACAGATTACAAAACTGCTTGGACTACAATAAGTTGACAGCATGAGCCTCTTCACAACAGTCAGGTGCCATTTTATCTAGCCAGCTTTTTACTCCACCTACCACTAGCAACATATTTCTTCTTTTCTTCAACATCTGTAGTCATCTCAAACATATCTCCATAAGCTCGTGCAAATCTCCAAAGAAACTCCACATGGTTTCCATACTGAATGGAAAAGGAAGAAGCAGATATATTAGACAATGAAATTGACCAAAATGTAAAGATAATTTTATATAGCTTCCTTGAATAATAGTTAAAATAAGTTAACAGCATATTTATTCTCTCCCTCCTGGCCCCACCCCCATTTGGCTATTTTTATTTCTGCCATACTAGTTTTGTTATGTTTGGTGAGCATGGTAGATTAATGTTTCCTCTACAAAGAGAAATAAATACCGGGAGACTTAGCTAGTACCGGTGTATTAGATTTGTACAGGTTTTTGGGTTATTTGTGCAAAAGGACTTTCTATAAAACTGTTCATCATCACAAAAAAAAAGGTAACCTGTTATAAAATATATCATGCAGTAAGCTTTTTTTTTTTTAAATGTATGAAATAAAATACGCATCATACACTCACAGTAAGTATCATAGCTACCAATCTGACAGCTATTTTCTACACTCAAATGAGGAATCCTATCAGAATCACTAATATCTCTGCCTACCCAGAAGAAATGTAGGAAGAGTGCACACTGTATTGATTACCACACCTTAAACTTCCAGTGATTTCAAGGACAGGTCAAACTCATTTTAAAGAAAAAGTCCTAGTGTAGGTAGTAAACAGGCAAATCATGGGTCAAATTTGCATCGCCAGACAGTTTTGCACAGACTCCAAAATCTTTTTATTATTGTTATTGCTTTATTATTATCATTATTGCGTTATTGCTTTATTATTAATTACTCTAGAGTATGGACCTTGACTATAGCTTCACCAGGAAATCTGGACCTTGATAAAAAATAGTTGACTATCCCAGTCTTAGGGAGTGTACCAGAAAATTGTAGCTTTCTACTGGTTTTTCACATCACCCTTTTGAATTTAATAGAGAATTATAACCCCCTGTAATGGGGTATACCAGGCCTTTGTAGCCCCCTGCTTGAGGCCATGCAGTCCTATTACACCAGGAGTTCTCGAACTGGAGTTATGACCCCTCAAAGGGTTGCAAGATTATTACATGGGGAGTCACAAGCAGTCAGCCTCCACCGTAAACCTTGCTACACCTCACTGATAAGAGTGTTAAATATAAAAAACAATGGTTTTAATTTATAAACTGGGTGGCACCCAGAGGCTTGTTCTGTGAAAGGAGTCACCAGTACAAGAGTTTAAGAATCACTGTACCACCTCTGCCCTATGAAAAGATAGGTTCTATAGGCCCGACTAGACAGACTACATGGCAGAAGCCAATCAGAGCCCAGCAGACTCAGATAAAAGGAGCTACAAGGCCCAAACGGGTGAATAGCTGTCTCTGACCAGAGGAGCTGGGAAGGGTGCTCCTCTGTGGTCACAGGAGTGCTAGAGAAAAGCATAAGGCTTCCGGTGGTATTTGCATTCAGAGAGGAGGAAGACGCTCCGAGAACTTAAGCTCTGAGATATGGCAAAGAGAAGGGTGCTGCATGGGGAAAGGCCCAAGGAATAACAGCAGCAAACTGGAGAGAGCAGTTAGTGGCTGCTGGGTGTTGGGACCTGGAGGAGCCGGGTGGGGCAGGTCCCTCACCAGCAAGTGCGGGAATGACCTAAACATTAGAAAGGGGGCACATCTAGTTTAAACGCCCAAGAAAAGGGGTTAATTTTAAAAGGCCAAGGAGCAGGGCTGAAGTCCCAGGCGAGACTCTTTACTAAAAGCATGAGAAAAAGGCTAGACTCAAAAGGTCCACAGGCATTGCTGAACACACTGCTAAGGGCACACTGATGGAACCGAGTTACCCTAGAGGGGATTCATACGGACTGTGAGACTTAGCTAAAGAGCTAAGCCATTGAAGACCCACAAATCTGCAGTGAGATGCAAGAAAGGTCTGCAGTACCACACCCAGCCATTAGGAAGCACTCAAGAGGTGAGCGCCCTGTCCTACTCTCCTATAGAATTCTATAGGATGCTGGAAACACACTCTCCATTGCTCTATTCAATTTTATCGGTGAGATCCTCAGGTGATGTAAACTGTCACCACTTCACTGGCTTCAGTGGGTTTCTCCCTATTGGTTTTTAGTGTTATTTCTGTAAACACATGATAAATTTCTTTAGCACTCTATTGGTTTCTTCCCTATTTAATGCTGTAGGACTTTTCCATTTAGATACATTTAAAAAATGGGAAAACTATTCCTTATGCCTAAAAAAGTCCATAACATGTCTGTTCCTTAAGAAGCATGAACAAATTAGAACTGGATATAGTTTAACTTTAGTACAAACCAAAACAAACTTTTACAGCTACCCTAACAAAAATACTGATGTGATGACACTTAGAATGTTTGTTATTAATGTAAACTGTTGTACAAAACCTTGCATATTTTCTGTATTTAGCTTTAACATTTCAAAGACTTAAAAGGATAACATATGCAGTAGTGAACTGACAGCCAGGACTATGAAAATAATTGCATATGTATCCCTTAGTACCTTTTCCTCTCTCTCATGTAACAGTCTGAAGCTCTCCTTTTTATCACCATCTGAACCACAATGCAAACTGTCCATGCGCTGCAGAAGATCAAATAATTCTGTTTCCTTTTCTGGTCTTGCAGATGCTGCAGGTAATCCTTTTTCTTCTTCAGATTCTCCTTCTGTATCAGTGTGAGCTGTAATATAGCTAAAATTATAGAAATAACTCAATATTCTAAAAATATTGACAAAATATTCTATGGTAATTAGTGCCAGTTCCCCAACTTTAAAGAAGTTAGCTCAATTCCTGATAAGTTCAAAAACATTTTACACTATAGTATCTCTATTCTGAATTGGAAAATAGATTAATTATCAATAGCATATTAAGCAAATAATCTTGATGTATTCTGCCTAACTAAGAATCTGCAAAACATGATTGCCAGAGGCATTTCCTAGTGGTTAGAGCATAGGAATACTGTGAGTTCTTACTCTGTTTTCAACACTATCTTTGGAGCTGTCATGGTCCTGTTACCAGATGTGTTCATCAAAAGTAGGGACCTATCAAATTCATGGCCATGAAAAACACATCATGGACTATGAAATCTGGTCTTTTGTGTACTTTTACCCTATACAATACAGATTTCACAGGGGAAACCAGTGTTTCTCAAACTGAAGGTCCTGACCCAAAAGAGAGTTGCAGGGGGGCCCACAAGGTTATTTGGGGGAGAGAGGGTTGTCACGCTTACTTCTGTGCTGCCTTCAAAGCTGGGTGGCCAGAGAGCAGTGGCTGTTGGCCAGGTGCCCAGCTCTGAAGATGACATCTCGCAGCAGCAGCACGAAAGTAAGAGGAGCAGTACCCCAAATCTCCTACAATAACCTTGCAACTGCCCCCAGAATTCCTTTTGGGGTCAGGACCTCTACAGTTACAAAACAATGAAATTTCAGATTTAAATAGGTAAAATTGTGATTTTTAAAAAAAATCCTATGACCATGAAATTTAGCAAAATGGACCATGAATTTAGTATGATCCTAATCATAAGACCCTTTAAGGTGCTGCCAGGAATGGCTGAGGATAGTTTAAATAACTTATATTGTGCACAGTGATATTTAGTTCCTGAACAGTCATTTTAAGTGATCATTTTAAGAAAGCTACCAGAATTCAAATTACACTGTATCTTTACAGTTTGCTTGGATACTTTAATAAAGTATGCAGCTGCTTATTGTATAACAAACATTTCAAGTATTGGCACTGTAGTTTATAAATCTAAATTAACCCCTCGGTATGAGGAAAAAAAGAGGAATATAAAGCTGTTTGATGACAAACTGAAAAGCAAAGAGAGGTGGACAAAATAAGTGAAATATTCAGAATAGAGTCAGGCAAAAGGGGATGTTTTGTTTCACTACCAACTGAAAATGTTTGGAGTTAGTGTAAAGTTGCAAAGAGCGCCAACTGATGGGGAATCAAGGTCTCAGTGTTATCTATGATCATTAATGATAACTAGCAGAAATAACATCTCCCCCATTTGTTGTTGTTGGGTTTTTTTCCTGCAAAACATTCCCTGTTCAAGGCTGAAACACAGACTGATTATTGCAAGGCTGAAACACAGGCTAGATTATTGCAAGATGTTCGCACATAAGCAAAAAATGCCAAGGTCAAGTTTGTTCTGAGAAGCACTCATGTCAGTCACAGCAAGCCCATCACAGAACTCCAAAGGGTTTTATGTAAACCTGACAATACAAAGCATCAGCTCAGATGACCAGATCACACATGACCATTTTTCTACAACTTCACTTGAAAATCTGTAAACATCTCATGGCTGACCAATATTTTGTGGTGGAAATCATAACAAGTGAATAAGCTTCATCATAATAATCTCAATGATGGCTCAAAAGAGCAGTTTTTTCCAAAATTTGGTGCCGTGCAGACGCGCCAAATTTTGAAAAAGCCTCTTTTGAAAGTAAATTGAAAAAAAGATTTGCAATTTGTCTACTGCAAATTGCATATCTTTTTCTGATTTAACAGGGCAGTCTACACATAGCCATACATAGCTTCACATGTTAGTAACCCTATTCACACAGAGCAATGGGAATATTCAAATGCATAATTTAAGCTTCTGCTTAACTGTTGGCAGGACTGAGGAACATTTACTTATACATTTCATTTACCTATACATTTAGTCACTGACTGTTCTATCCTCCTCACATTTATAAAATATTTTAAATATCTGCAGTGGGGATGTAAGCAACTAATCGACTATCCGATAAGCATAAGCTTATTGGATAGTCAAATAGTGACTCAACTAGTCGCTCCTCCACCCCCACCCTGTTGCCACCTCTATCAGAGGCATGGGTGGAGGGTGGGGGGGGGGGAGAAAGAGAGCAGGAGCCAGCACAGGGGGGAGCCGTCTTAAAAGCCAGTTCCCTCCAGCACCATCTCCATGAGGTAGAGGGGTAGAGGGGCAGAGGCGTAGCAGGGGACCAGGTGTGAGACGGAAAACCACTGCGCCTCTGCTTTTTAAAAGCATTAGGAGCTGCCAGGTTCTTAATACATTTAAAAAGCAGAGGTGCAGTGGCGAGGGGACTGGGCACGAGCCAGGAATCATTGGTCTCGGCTCGCGCCTGGTCCCTCCCCACCACTGCCCTTTAGCCTTTTAAATGTATTAAGAGCTATGCACACTGACACATTTCAGAAGGAGCTTCTTTTTAAACATCCCATCTGATGCAGTGGTGATATGGGATACCTCCAAGAGAAGGTTAAGAGCAGTGCTGTGTAGGAGCTACAAATTATGTTACATATAATTTTTCATTTTTTTTTCAGAATTTGTTTTCATTCTGAATAGGAACAAACCCAAAAAATTTAAAATTCCAGGCAAAATATAATTTTGGAAAAAAATGTTTCAAGTCAATCAAAATGGGACAGTTGTATTAAAATTGAAACATTTTATTCTGATGTTGACTTCCAAAATTTTATATAATAATAAATTTCAAAATTAAAAGTAATGTTGAAACAAAATGTTGAACCATTCTATCCCACTTGTCCCAAAATGCTTCATTTTCTTCTGACCAAAATTTCATCGAAATTAAGATATTCTCAGGTCTGTGTAAATCAGCCAGAGCCGGGTACAGGATCTGGTCCTACTGATTTGGAAAACTTTTTCAGATGTGGAGATACAGAATATTTAATGACTACACATGAAACATAAATTAGGCTGCTGTTTACAGAACATATATCTACATTTATGGTACTAAAATGTTGTTTGCATGCCTATTTTAAGGTGTATTGTGCATGAAATATTTTAAAGACTTACCCTCCTTCACTGTCTGCCTCCTCAGAGCTGGTGGTTTCTGTTGCACTATATGCTGTCTCGGCTCTTCTTCTTTTGGTTGCTCTGTGTGAAGGACTAATCCGCCGAACATCAGCCTTTCCTTGCAGCTCATCTCGAACAAGCTCTTCCAGCTTTGGAACAGCTTCTTTAAGCAACTTCACCTCTCTCTTCAGTTCTTCTACACTCAATAGTAAGCCATTCAATTTTTCCAGTATCTGAAGCTGTCTTCCTTGCTCATTACGAGTTTCATTTTGCAAATCCACAGAATTAAATTTGTTGTGTAAATCCAGAAATGCAGGCAATTTCACAATTGCCCCAGGTTTTCGGATCTTATGATACCAAACCAGGACCAAACTTATTCCAGCAGCCCCTGCCATGATGCCCAATATCAGGCTTTTGTTTTCAGAGTGGGACATTTCTCTGTTTGTCTGAAAATGAAGGAGGGAAAATGAAATCATTTGCACCATCAGAAATAGTTTCTTACTCTTAAATCATAAATCTAAGACTATACCAGCCAGAAGATACTGTATATATTTAGGTATCACATACATCCATTAGCTTCAGAAGTAATAAAATATTACCTATCTGCAATGTAAGTGACAATGTTGCAAAGACCTTAATTTAGATACTTCCCATGTGCCACAAACACGTGTGACTTAATCTGTTACAAAACTCCAAAGAAATTAAGAGAAGAAATCTGTGTAGTTTGATGTTACACATTCCATTGTGTTTGAACTGCAACACTTTCTAGAATACTTATTTACTTAGGGTATGTCTACACTATCCTCCTAGTTCGAACTAGGAGGGTAATGTAGGCATACCGCACTTGCAAATGAAGCCCGGGATTTGAATTTCCCAGCCTTCATTTGCATAAGCGGGGCGCCGCCATTTTTAAAACCCCGCTCGTTTGAACCCCGTGCAGCGCGGCTACACGGGGCATGAACTAGGTAGTTCGAACTAGGAAGCCTAGTTCGAACTACCTAGTTCGTGCCCCGTGTAGCCGCGCTGCACGGGGTTCGAACGAGCGGGGTTTTAAAAATGGCGGCGCCCCGTTTATGCAAATGAAGCCCGGGAAATTCAAATCCTGGGCTTCATTTGCAAGTGCGGTATGCCTACATTACCCCGCTAGTTCGAACTAGCAGGGTAGTGTAGACATACCCTTAGGGATTTATATGTTCACAGCATCTTACAAAACTTAAGCCGGGAGTGTACAAAGACTTTTGTGTATAACTTGAGATTTGACCCACACTTCATGCACTTAAAAGGTACACACATATATAAGTATTTGGGAGGTCAGTTCTGCATGCAGATCTGTTCCCCCCCCCCCCCCCCCCCCGCCACCCTGCAGTGCCCTCAAAGAAAATAAAAAAGGGCTCCCTTAGTTTGCATTTTTCCCACATGCAAAATACCTGGCTATGGCATTATGGAATGGCACAAGCCTATTTCACGGCAGGCACTGATGTAGTGTATAAAATGTCTATTGTACATATACAGAGGCTTAAAAAAAAGCTATGGCTTGTATCTGCCTAATTTTAAAATGTTATTTTTAAAGAAGCACAGTAATTTTCCTGTTGTGGCCAGTTCCATATTTGACAGTTGTCTGAGAGATTTCCATGCACCGAAGTAGTCAGAACAACATTTTTAGGAGTAGTCAGAACACCGTTATCACCCCCTGGGTCAAAAGTCAGCCCAAAGGGAAGGTCTCCAGACTCTAGAGAAGTTCACCTGGCAGATTGAGCCCAGAAGGAGGCTATTTGAGACACGCACAAATCAATCAAAAGAGGGGCCGTTAGAGGAGTCGAGGAAGGTGCACCAGCCCCAGCTCGGAGGGTCACTGCGGCTCTCACTCCCCCCCGGGGCAGGTTAGCCAGGGACGGTGCGCAGGGCACAGTCCAGAGGCGGGTGACTGACACCCCCGCCAGACCCGTCCCCCGGGGGAAGGCGGGAGCCAGACCCTGCCCGCGGGGGCAGCTGCACTGGCCGAGCAGGCGCCTTCTCAGCAGGCAAAGGGCGCGCAGGCAGCTCCGCAGCCCGATCCCCGGGCGGGTGCAGCCCCGCAGCGCTGCGCGGAGTCCTGCAGCCGGGGGCGACGGCGGGACCCCGGGGTGCAGGCAGCCCGGGTTACGTACCGGGCAGCGCGGGGCTCCGGCTCGCAGAGCAGACGCGGCTCCGCCTGTGCGGACGGAGGGGGCGGGCGCGGCGCAGGGGCCGCCCCGGAGCTGCCGAGACCCGGATGGGCCGGGCGAGCGGGGCCGCGCCGGGGCTAGAGACCCTCAGGGCTGCGGCCAGCTCCGAGCCGTCCGCCCGCCCGGGGGCAGGGAAGTAGCGCTCCGAGGCCTGGCCTGAGACCGCCTGTAAAGCGCCCAGTGGTCTCGGGCTGGGCCGTGCGCGGGCCGGCTGGCTCAGGGACCCAGGGTGGGGGTGGCGCTTCGTAGCCAGCCCCCCTCAGTGAGGGCGGTGGGCCTGCAGCAGTGCCCTTTGGGCAGGGCTGCTTGACAGGCAGGGGGCGGGGAGCCATTGAACCCCATCGCATAATGGAAACCGCTGCATGCCAAGAGTTGCAGTAGCCTCCTCCCCCAGTGCCCTAGTTCCAGCATTTATGGTTACTGGTGGCTGGCGCTTCAGAGAAAGGAAGCCAAAGCAGGGCAGGGATTTTGCAGGAAACATAAGAATGGCCCTCCTGGGTCAGACCAAAGGTCCATCTAGTCCAGTATCCTGTCCGCCGACCTGGAGCAATGCCAGGTGCCCCAGAGGGAGTGACTAGAAAAGAGAACCAGCAGTGATCCTTCTCCTGTTATCCATTTCAGCCTCTGGCAAACAGCAGCTAGGGACACCGTTCTTACCCATCTTGGCTAATAATCATTGATGGACCTAACCTCCATGAATTTATCTAGTTCTTTTTTGAGTTCTTCTAAAAGCCTTCCCATTATTTGGGATATATTTTTGATTATTCATGTTTCCATGGTGCCTCAGTCCTGGACCAGGATCTTACCGTGCTAGGCGCTGTGTGAATAGAACACGAAGCTGGCTCTTGTGTCAGAGAGCTTACAATCTGAGCATAGGACAAGAGACTGGTAGATCTGGACAGATAGCTGGGAAGGACAAGGACACAATATGAGAGTAATGGTCAGCATGACAGCCAATGGTCTTGTCATGACAGCAGCTGAGTCACTGTGCAGTTTTTGTAGGCATTACAGTAAAGGAAGGTTTTGAAAAAGGATAATGAGGTTGATCTGCGGATGGTGAGAGTTAGCACCTCTCAAGCTTGAGGAGTGGCATGAGAGAGAGCACCAGGTGCTTGAAAGTTTAACTGGAGGGCAACAAAGGCAGTGGTAGCAAATGAGAGTCGATAAATGGGATGGGGTTAGGTCACGAAGGGAAAGAAATGACACATAGCTAATCTTTTGGTACAATAGAGAAAGGGGTGCTATTTCCTCACAGGCTTTTACATTGCATGGTGCACCCACCCTCATACACCATACTTTGATTTTTAACAGGACTATTCACAGAGGTAAAGTTCTTCTTCAGCCCACAAAAGCTCATGATGCCATCTACATGTTTTGTCTATAAAGTGCTACCAGACCATTTGTTGTTTTTTTGTACAGACTTAACTCGGCTACCCCCTGAAGCTTCATTCTAAACTAGTTTCCTCTTGAGCCAGCCTCACCTTCCTGCCTGCCTCCTCCTACAAATTCATTTGTGCCCCTTGGATCTGGTTAACCTCATGCTCTCCTAAGCAAGTCTGATCTGGTCTAACACCTTTCCTCTGATCCTCCCCATCTGGACTGGACTGGCTTCCATACTTCAGGGGGTGTGATTTGGACTTCTGAAGTCTCATTTGGTTCTTATACAATTAGACCTCTAGCTGGGCTTTCTGATGCAGATATTTCTTAGGGGCTGGCAGGGCTTGGAACTATTGTTAGTAAGTCAGAGGAATGAATGTTGGGACTGTGAGGTAATAAATTATGAAAAGTTGGCAAGACACGTAAAGCTGTAAGGGCCAAGTTTTCAGCCTGTCTCCAACTAGTGAATGGCCGCAGTCATCAGTCCCTGAAGGATGTATGCTTTTATTTAAATGTAAACATAACTTTTTGCAATGAGGACCTGCAGCATTTGAACTGAATATAAACCAAAGCAGCCTTATCTGGATAAACTAAAACAGGGGTGTCCAAACTTTTTTCAAAGAGGGCCAGATTTGAAGAAGTGAACATGCGTGAGGGCCGACCATTTTGCCTGACATTCTTTGAACCATTAAAATTAAATGCAAATTAACTATTTTATGCAAAGTTTATTGCAAACGGCATACTTTTCATTTCGTCACATGGATGACAAATCTAAACAGGTGTTAAATCACTCTGCCTTTCATATCTGAAGGCCAGATGAAAAAAAAATCCAGGAAGCTGAAATATATGTCAGGAACATTGTAAAGTACATTACATATTATCAACTTTTAAGTTCAAAAAATATGAACAGGAACATAACACCAACTATACATGTTGTGTCCAAATATATTTATAACAGATTTAGACCAACTGACATTAACTGAGATTTTACAATGTATTCATCTCAATTGAAAAAAAAACTTGCCTACACTAATGTGAAGGGTGAAACTGAGATCTGGACTGCAGCACAGGAGAGCGCAGGGCATGCTGGCCTCACGGCGGCACGGGGGCAGGGCGAACCCGCAGCCAAGCGGGGGAGCGGAGCTGCGGACGTGCCCTACAGTGCTGGGTCTAGTACTGCGGCGGCGGCGGCAGCGCGGCCCGAAGCGGCGTGCTGCGCTGCGCGCGCCAGTTGAAAAGAACACCGTGGAGCCGGGAGAAGCGGGGGCCGTATTAAATCCGACCGCGGGCCGCAATTGGCCCGCGGACCGGACTTTGGACATGCCTGAACTAAAACAATACTTTGCAGAGGGGGATAAAATGCTTCATTCATCTAAATGAAGTTGAATAACAACAATACTATTAACTATTTCATTAATAATTTTAGTAAACATATGAGTATTTCAAGTTCTCCAGCACTATCTAGTGGTGAGGTGATGAGGCTGACTGTCAAGGGCTGTAGATTTTTCAGATGGAGTGCCAACATATTTTCATTGTCCAAAGCAGTGTGATGTCACCAACAAACTTTGTTTTGGGCACTAAGTAATTCTGTGCTGAGCAGCTCCTCTGGTTAGTCTTCTGCTAGCTAAAATAGGACCAGCCAGGGGGCAGGTGTAGTGCTTCCAACCATGAGAAACAATACAAGCGATAGCTCTCCCTCTGAGTACCCTGCATCAGGGATTCTCAAAATTCATTGCATTATGACCCCCTTCTGACAAGAGTTAATACATGACTCCAGGAGAGAGGACCAAAGCCTGAGTCCACCTGAACCCCACTGCTCTGGGTTGGGGGGGGGGGGTTCAAATCCTAAGGTCTTCAGCCTCATGTGGGAGACCTGTAACCCTGAGCCTGGCCACCAATGCCTAAAGATTTGTCCACAGGTAGTGGGGGGTCAAGCCTCAGGCCCAGGCTCCAACAAGTCTACCGGCAACCCATTAAAACACTTTGGGGTCCTGACCCACAGTTTGAGCACTGCTGTCCTCCATTGTTCCTATTGTGCAATTAGAGGTGATCTAACATGCTATGCCATGTGTGTGTTAGAAATGTTTTACCACTTGGCTTACAAAATTTCTTCCTGAAATGTTCAGTGTCTGACTAATATGTACAGGGGCTGCAGTTAGTGCTGCATCCAGGGAATTAAATTATCATTCAGCTAATAGGGCGGTGCTGAGCTCTACCTCACAAAAGGCGTTTGCCGCAGACGCTGGCTTAGGCACACTAAGGCAAGAAAAATGCCTCCATTGGTCCAGGGGTGTGCTGTTTCATCAGCACCATGCAGTTCTTCCAGCAATAGTCTTTAAACCTGTGTTTCCCAATTTTATTTGGCCACGGAATCCCTACAACCCCAACGCATTTTCTCGAGAAACAAACAAACCAACCACTGCCACATTTCGTCAAGGGGCAGGGGAGTGCTGGCTCTTCACAGAACCTAGGAGCACCAATTGGGAAACACTGCTTTAAACACTAGCAATGGGAGCAGGGCATTCTATCTTCCAGCTTCCACCTCCACAATTTAAAGTGTGGAGTACCACTGGCTCTATTTACCCAACTCCCGAACACTCAGGCTACGTCTGCACTGGCATGATTTTCCGGAAATGCTTTTAACAGAAAAGTTTTACGTTAAAAGCATTTTCGGAAAAGCGCGTCTAGATTGGCAGGACGCTTTTCTGCAAAAGCACTTTTTGCGGAATAGCGTCCGTGGCCAATCTAGACGCGCTTTTCCGCAAAAAAGCCCCGATCGCCATTTTCGCGATCGGGGCTTTTTTGGGGAAAACAGTACTGTGCTGTTTACACTGGCCCTCTTGCACAAATGATTTGTGCAAGAGGGCTTTTGCCCGAATGGGAGCAGCACAGTATTTCCGCAAGAAGACTGACGATCTTACATGAGATTGTCAGTGTTCTTGCGGAAATTCAAATGGCCAGTGTAGACAGCTGGCAAGTATTTCCGCAAAAGCAGATGATTTTGCGGAAAAACTTGTCAGTCTAGACACAGCCTCAGAAGCTACATCTACACAGCAGCATTATCCCGCGTCTACACAGCAAGCCCGTTATTTTGAAATATAACAGGCTTGCTGTTCCGACGTCCCTGTAAACCTCATTCCATGAGGAATAAGGGACATTTCAGAGTTGTGGGTTACAGTACTTCAAAATTTGGCGCTGTGTAGATAGCTTATTTCGTAATTGGGCTCTATTTTGAAATTGACTGGAAAGTAGCTACATAATTTGCAGAGCTCAAATTGTGAAGCTTATTTTGAACTAAGGGTGCAATGAAGATGCACCTGGAGAGTGCAAGCACCAGAATTCTGGTTGTCACCTATGCTGGTGCAGAAGAGGGGCCAAGCCAGTGGCTTCCTCCCCTCTCTTTGTTGCCCTGCTCTCAGGTTGCCACAGTCCAGCACTTGGAAACCAAGCCAATGTCTACACCATGGGTTCCCAAACTGGGGGGCATGAAGAAATTCCAGGGGGGGCACAAGGTGACCCAGCCCCCCTTTGTCCACTCCTCCCCCCCCTAAGTTTTGCTGTTTTGTTCCTTTTTTTTTTTTGGCTCAAGTTTTGTGGCTGGGGGGGCATGAGGGTTTCTCAAAAATCAAAAAGGGGGTGTGATGCCGCAAAGTTTGGGAACCACTGGTCTACACAGCATTTTGGAGCCCATGGGATGTAGCCTGCAAGTCCAGGTTGACAGAGTTGGGCTAGCAGTGCTTGCACTAGTGTCCTAAAAATAGATGTATAGGCTGCGCTCTGAAGTTGTGGTTCAGAGTGGAGCTCTGAGACAGGGGGAGCGTCTGAGCCCCCCCCCCCCCCCCACCAAGAAGCTGTGGCTATGTCTACACTACAAGGTTTTTGTGCAAAAACTGGTGGAGCATCCACACCTCAAGTGCATTTTTGTGCAAAAAAAATATAGGAAATCGACAGGACAGAAGGCTTTTGCCAGTAGAGTTATTCCTCTCCTCCCTTTATGTGCTACAGCTCATGTGCAAAAAGCAAGTGTGGACGCTCCGCAGGAGTTTTTTGCTCAAAAAGAGCCTATCAGAAAAAGCACAGGTGCTCTTGATGGCCATTCTGTGAATGACAATCAGAACTTTCTTGCACAAAAGTGTCCATGCAGTGTCGATGCTCTCTTGCGCAAAAGCACATCGCTTTTGCGATGCACTTTTGAGGTGTGGATGCGCTTTTGCGCAAGAAGTTTTTGCGGAAGATCTCTTCCGCAAAAAGGTTTTTGCACAAAAGCCCTGCAGTATAGACAAAGCCTGAAAGTTTTTGATGTAAGGGGAAAATAACCAGACATTGAAAAAATCACTGTTGGCAAATGATAACTTGTTAATATATCAATATAAAGCAGGAAAAGTGGTGAAATGAGAAGAATTGAAAGGAAGGAAGGCACCCACAATATGTGGTAGGATATTTGCTATATACAACCCTAATTTTAATCTGTGATTTAGGTTGCTTGTAGCAAAAATAATTCTGTAAAACCTCTCTGCTTTGTAGGAGGCATTTGATCTTTTGGATGGTGCAAGTTCCTCAGGTGTTATTTTTCAGCAGTTGACTGGTATGCTAATGTACAGTGTCATATTTTGGGGTACAACAGAGACGAGTAAGGGGCTGGGTCACCGTAGGTGCTTTAAAAGCTCTGCTGTGACCCATAGATAGGAATCCCAACAGCCAAGCATGTACTTGTGGTACCTAAAGCATGATGCACAGGCCTGGGTCAGTGCTTCTGCCAGCAATCTGCCACAACTCAGATACCCTGGGTGCATCTAGACTGGTAAGATTTTGCGCAAAAGCAGGTGCTTTTGCACAAAATCTTGACGCCTGTCTACAATGGGTGTGAGTATTTGCGCAAGAACACTGACTTTGTACTGTACAAAATCAGTGGTCCTTGCGCAAATACTCCGACACTCCTGCTCAGGGATAAGCCCTCTTGCGCAAGTATTCTTGCGTAAGAGGGCCAGTGTAGACAGCCAAGTTATTTTCTTGTGCAAGAAAGCCCGATGGCTAAAATGGCCATCGGAGCTTTCTTGTGCGAGAAAGCGTCTACACTGGCACAGATGCTTTTGTGCAAAAGAAAATCTTTTTGCGCAAAGGCACATGCCAGTGTAGACGCTCTCTTGCGCAAATACTTTTAACGGAAAAACTTTTCCGTTAAAAGTATTTGCACAAAATCATGCCAGTCTAGACGCAGCAGCCCCTGTGTTTCCACCAGCTTTTGGTTACACCCTGCAAAAATGGCCCCACAATACCTCCAGTCCCAAATTTCTCTCAAAACATCTGCTTGGACATGTCCTGCCCTCTTTTCTATCACTCTGAGAAATAGTAATAAAGCAACAATGTGTGGTGTGGTGTGGTGTGGTGTGTGTGGGGAGGGGGAGAGGGGGTGAACACTATCTAAATTCAGGGTTTTTATTTTTCCTGTGTAGTTTTCACCTAGTTTTATCTTCACGTGTCACTTTTCCTGTGTGAATACCACCTACAAATTAAACTTATCCACTCTTTACTAGAAGATGAAAAAAGTTTATTGAACATCAGTGGGATGCTCAGTCTTACCTGGGACAGATTTACAATGAATCATACCATGCCGTGGCATGGCCTCCCCCCCCCTCCACCTCCGCAATGACTTGGGGCCCCCAGAGCCAGGCAGTCTAGCACTGGCTCTGGCACTCACCCACACAGGGGGCAGCCATTCTGCGGGGTGGAGGGCAGGAGAGCAGGGAGCTTCACCTGGAGGCTGCAGCCTCAGGACAGCCAGCAGGAGGCAGCAAGCATCCCAACCATGAGCTGGAAGGCGTCAGAGGCAAGGGGCTGCCCCACAGCTGGCCAGAGAAAAGCAGGGCTCTGATGCAGGAAAGCACCGCTTCTCGCTTTTGTGTTCCTGTCAGCTCTCCCAGGCTTGTGGTGGGTCAGTACTTGGACAGGAGCATGCTGAGAAACAGATAAATTAGGCAGCAATGTGTGTTATGGATTCAATACATGGCATTTTCCCCTCTGAGTCACGACTGAACAAATGTGCTAGACTGGTGAAGGTGCTCTCCTCAGGGTAAGAAGGAAAACGAGAGTCCTGACCAAAAGTCTTCATTAAAGAGCTCAATATCATTTATGGAAAGGTAAGGTGTTCTTTTCAGTGACCTTCCAATCACATTGTAATTGGCTGTGCAGCTACTCAGTGCTCCTCTGAAACCTTCCAGCCCCTGTTCGTGCTATTGACTGCCTCCTGGTGAGTGGTGGCTGCCCACGGGGTGGGGAGGGCGGCTGGCCGTGGTCACCCACCACAGGGGTAGGTGCAGCCAGGAAATGGAAAGACTGCAAGCTACACAGCTACCAGGAAAAAGCCACACTTTGAAGCAGGAAAGCACTTCTTCTCTGGCAGCTGGCTGCGCTCTTGGCTGCCACCTGGTGAGTGCTTCCCATGGGGCAAGGGGAGAGCATCTGGGGGATGGAGAGCCTGGGATGGGAGGGAGGTCAGGTGGCCAATGGACCTGTACCCCCCTCACTTTCAGGAGGATAAGTTGAATACGTTTCTTCAGAGGAAGTTATCTTTTATTTGTTCATCTAAACATTTTATTTTTTACACATTTTCCATGTTAGCTTAATGCCAATGCAAGCTTTCATCTAGACCAGAAGTTCTCTAACTGTGCTCTGAGAACTCCACACCGGTGGACTAAGGAAAGGTTGTGGGTTTTTTTTTTAAATACATCACTCTTATCCAAAGCACTTTACAATAATTAACTAATGGTACAAACAGTATTTGGAAAGACCATTAAGTAGTCCACCGAGACCCCCGCAATTTTCAAGCGGTCTGAGAAAAAAAGTAAAAGTTAGACTCCAAAAAACAATCAAGGTACCTCACTTTATTTTCATTTACTTCTTATTACTTGCAATAATACAGGAGGATGAAGAAAAATGAATGCAAAATGGGAGCGGCAGAAAGAATGTGTTCTTTTTCTTGTCTGGGTTCCCAGGAGGGGCCCAAAAATAAAGCTGAGCTCAGGGCCCTATTAACTCTAAACCCGCCACTGAGTCTTACAGTTAAATAATGCTATCAATGCCACCTAGTGGGAACAAATGTTATAGCAATTGTGATATTAACTCACTTTTCTTGTGCAGAAGCCAATATTAGAATTAAGCAAGAGGATCACAAACTACATAGCTTTTCTCCATCTGTGTTCTTTGTTTTTATTAGCTTTTACACATATACAGCAACTCAGTGAAGCAACAGTTCTGTCACATCTGAAGATTGACTGGCAATGCGAACCTCAAAAAGAAAATGTACTGACAATATCAATTTGTTAACTGATATTCCATTATTGTCAAATTTTCAATCACCCAAACTCAAATGTATTATTTTGTACTTTAATGGGCATATTAAATAGGAATTACATGTTATAAAGTACGTTAGACCTCCCCAAACCAGGACTCTCTGGTCCCGCAACATCTATGGTCCAGCAGAACCACAGATGTTCTTGGACCAGGGAGTCCTGGCTGGGAGCCCCAGTGGCAAGAGGGATGGCAGCTGGGAGTGTGACAGGGTCAGGGATGTGGCAACCTCAATAGCAGGGCGATGGCAGCCCAGGCCGCTGGAGCCACAGTAGGATGGTGGCGGGAGGGGGCATATCTGGAGCCAGCATCAGGGAGGGATGGTGGGTTGGGGGCCAATAAATTCTGGTCCAGCAAATTCCCTCGGTTGGGTCTGGTCAGGTCCTGAGGGTGCCAGACCAGAAAGGTCCAACCTGTATTCATATTTCCCAGTTTGGGAAAGCATTTAAACACATGCTTAAATCCATCCTTATTCAGTATACATGCTTAAAGTAAGTATGCTTATCTAACTAAGGATAGATTGCTGAATTAGGATCATAGTGATTAATTCTGTAGATTACACAGACTCCCTGAAGTCACTTGTAGTTCTACATGGATACGGATGGCAGGATTAGACCCAGAGCCTGCAACATTAATATTTCGTTCAGTGCAACTTGACAAAACTATATTAATTGCAGTGGGAATGATCTGCTCCCACAATATGTAGTGAGTTTTAGAACAAATGCTTATCTGCTGCTCTTATAAATATTTCAAGATTTTGAAGAAGGCTCTGAATTGTTTAAGAGTTGCTTTAAGATTAACAAAAGAATATAAATGGTTTTCAATGTCTATAATAAAATCTCACTTTTAATTTTTATTTTATTTTGTTTTTTACAATTGTTTCAAGGATACATACAAAACATTAACACATTTAAATGCAACAGACCATGTGATGCAAAAAGTTGTATTTTTAATATTTAGAAAAGTGTTATGCTATAAAGCAATTCATGGGTTCCCATTCCTTATTCATCCAAAAGTCCTACTGAAATCAACAGGACATTGAGGAGTGCCCAGAATTTACAACTGAGCCCCTAAACATGTATCAGGCTAAGTAAAAAGAACTATTTAGACATGCCAATTGCGGTTTGTGCAGTAAACGACAGTTATGTCAACAGTATCACAGTCTTAGGCCCTGATTCAGGAAAATGTCCCTGTAAAGGAAGGGTGATTAAGCATGTGCTTAATTTTAATTTGAGGCCTGAATCAGGGCCTACATTTGCAACTTGTTTACATCTGTAAGTAATACTTAATGTAAATTGTATAATCACGCATTAAGTATTAGCTGTGACAATGATGCAATCAACAAGCACTTTTGCCATGTACAATAGAAACACAGCTGAATGCAGGCAGGAATTTGCAAATGTTGGAAAAGAAAGATTGGGCTCAGCAAGGGCTCATTTAGGTTAGTGAAATTTGCAATTATGCAAATACATTAGGATACTTTCATCAGTGCAAAACCCTAATATAAACACACTGTACTAGTGTAAAATGGGGCTTACACCAGTAAGGCAATACTACATTACCAAATGTAGTATGTAGTAAGCAGCATTTCGGTACATGCTATGTTCAAGTGGACAAACTGCAGAAATAGAGTTCCCAACAAGGCAACATCACTCTGATTAACAGAAGACACATGTACGCAGCTGGATCAGAAATACATGTAATTTGATTTATTTATTTCATTGTATTTACAAAATAAGTGTCTAGTCCAGGTTGGGGGGGGTGGGCAGAGGGGAAAAGAACCTCCAGTACACCGGCCGCATGTGCTTCGTCAGGGTTAGCCACTGCCTGGCTAGCGGGTTAACCACTGCCTGGCAAGTTTTTTCAGTTAAAGAGGCCCACAGCTCCCCGTGGCCACCGTTCCTGGCCAGCAGGAGCTGCAGGAAGAAGCACGGACTGAGCCACCATTGGCTGAGAACAGCAAATTGCAGCCACTAGGAGCTGTGATTGGCCATACCTATAGACACTCAGGTAGACAAACCATCTGACAGCCCATCAGCAGCTAATCCTGACAAACCGTATGCATCCCCTTGGCTGGAGGTTCTCCACCCTGATCTAGGGCAACCTCTAAGTAGTTGAACATCACCGATACAGCCCTATGTGAATAAAAGATAATGTACTTACTTTCAAAACTGTGCTTTTTTATGGGCATTTATATATTCTTTGGGTCTACACAATATTAATGTTTAATAACATTTTACAATTGCAACCCTTCAAGGTCACTTCATCCATCATTTTCATTTGACTCAATACTTTCTGCCTCTTCAAAAATAGTCCATGTTTAAAAGCTATTTTGTGTGCCATGCAACAAGCCAGGAACATCTAACACACTTTGGCATGACATTATGGTAATCTTCTGAAACAGAGTGTTTTAACGTGTCATCTGATTTATCTAGACAAGTAAATCTTATTTTAAGATGCCAAAAATTCTTTCAATTACCATTCTAGGAAGTGAATGATTTTATGTATATTTTATTTTTAGGATTGAGAAATGGGAGTCGTCAGCCATTTTTTCAAAGGATAGTTAAGTTCATGCCACTGAAAAGGGGGGGGGGAATATACACAAGGTATGTTTACACTTAAAATCTTTCGTACATAGTATCTAACAGTTTACAAAGTGCTCTCGTAGGACCCCATCATTACCAAAAAGTTACACAAATCCCAAGTAAGAGTTAGCTAGCATATATAGGCATTTCTTCCCTCTGACATGTTCTGAGTGAATGGGGAAATGTACAGTTTTGGCAATTTGTTTGACTACAAAAGTAGAAAAAGAAAACAATATATGTACAATGTATTAGACACAGGACAAAAAGTTATAACATTATTGCATAATTTTAAAGTTGCCACTGTGAATCTGAAGCTACCCTATAACTTTTAAATTGATTTAATTTACATGCATTTTATGGCAAACATTGTACATTGACAAGTGTCTAGTAATTTATTTTACTCCTCACACACTTACAGTTATGTCTCTTTAATGAAGCCTATGGACGAGGATTACATTCCCCCCTCCCCCACTCTACAGGACCTCTTTCAATAAATTTGTACTTTGACTGGAGGACAAGGAGAATGATTTTTATCCCCTCTATCTTTTACTGCATGCTACCACCTGTCTTTTAACAAGCTACATAATTCTCCTTTAATTTTATACAAGGGGGACCCATCTCATCTCCTAAAGCATTGCATTCATAACTGCCAGTGCCCCTTTTGCGTAAACCTGACCCCTTTAATTTCCAATTGTTCTACAGGAAAAGAAAAAACTATGTAGCACTTTAAAGACTAACAAGATGGTTTAATAGGTGATGAGCTTTTGTGGGCAAAGCTCATCACCTATTAAGGCATTTTGTTAGTCTTTAAAGTGCTACATAGTTTTTCCTTTTGTTTTAGCAAGATCAGACTAACATGGCTACCTCTCTATTACTACAGGAAAAGAGTTAATTTTTTTAAAACAGGAATTCAGTATTATTCAATTGCATTCACCCCTGAGAGCAGGAAAGGCCCTTAAGAAATTGTAAAGCCTGTAAAAGCAACCCAATAAATATATATCAGTATCTTACAAAAGCTTCTGTCAGCTCTCGTCATTTAGGTGAGTTACTGTATCTGAAAAAGTACTCAGTTTTTGGATAACCACATGTCATAACTCAAGTGTAGTGTAAGGACAGTGAGGAGGGATACAACAGTTTGCTATGAAGCTATATTTTCTCTATGTAGTGTTATTTAGTGAGTTGTTTTTTTTTTTAGTAAACTGAGTCCTCTTTGGTTCCACAGGTTCTTAAGAGCAGATTCTAAATTAGAACCAGAGCTTGTCCAGTTTGTGATCCAATGTACTTGCCAAAGTGTAAAAGTCAGCATTTTGACCTGTGGAGTCAGAAAGTCAAACAACATGAAGGAAACAGTGAAAACTAGTAAGAAAAGTAGCTCCCAATGAGGCAGTCAGAATTACTGCTATATTTAAATAGGATCAGAGATTATTTTAAGGTTATAATTTGGCACCCCCTACTAAATCATATGGTATTCTGTGTGATGCATGTTCTGAACATGAGCCTGATGTGCTCTGACCTTGCTGAGACATTTGAAGTAATTTCCTGCAAGTCCTAACGATCCAGCCAATCCATAAGCAAGGGTCTAAGCAGATCATGCTGAGGCAGACACATAGGCTTCTAATGAAAGTTTGCTCAACATCATAACTTTGTTAGGGATAATACTCCCATCTGCCTGGTAGCTCTGACAGACTGTCTTTTGTTTTGAGTAAAGACCTGACCAGTTGCCCAACTGTCTGAAAGCCTGCATACATTGGGTATAAGTGCATGTGTGTGGGTGGCGAGATATGGTGGGAAGATCTGTTCAATAGACACAGCACAAAGTGACTTTAAAGAACCCGTGCAGGGGAAATCTCCATTGGCAATAATCTGGCAAACTCCACCTACCCCAACTTTACACCCTTTCTGCAAGGTGTAAGGTGAAAAGGGGCTTATTTAGAATTGCCAATGCTCCAGAATTGTCTGGAGCAGAGGTGGACAACCTGCAGGCCACATGCAGTCCATTGAGGCTCTACCTGCAGCTCATGTACCCCCTAGCAATCTCCCCTCTCCCACATGCCTCTCGCGCTCTGAGGCACAGGAGACCCTGTCACGTGGTTCAATGTGTTTTAATTACAAGAGGAGCCAATAAATACCTCAGATAAACCCTTTTTAACTTTATTGTGCATAGAATAGTAAAGGAAAGCAATGCAAGGTTACACAGATCTATTCCAATACATGGGATAGTTAGCAATATAATATACTATAATATAACACCACCTACACCTAGGACAATACACAAGATACTCAATTTTAAGAATATGAATATACATGTACTTATGCCTATAAATCACACACAGTTCCAATGCTAAGAGCTTTATGATTGTCAGAAGAGAGGTCGTGGCCTCTGTCTTGCCCCACAGAGGTGCAGAGGTGTTCACATTTTTCACTTTTCAAAAATGGAATGTATCAGTACCCAGTTGTTTCTTACTTTTTGGCCTCGTCTCACAGTACTATGCAGTCTCTGCATGACTGTGCAAGCATTCCTGCCTCTCAAAGCTTCCCTGCCTTGCCTGTGTGCTTACGTGCACCAGATAGGAGACAGGCCTAGGGATTGCTTTGTTAGAGATTTGTACTTTAACTTTGGTCAAGGCCTGACAATACAGACATTGTTCTGGTCAAGGGAGAACCATCCTGGCTCCCCTATAGCCCTACACTTCCTACACCTCTCCCTACCTCCTCGAACTAGAACGTCACAAGTCAGCTGTTTGCAGAGTTCCAACTCTGGGATGGAGGTAGAGGAGCAGGTAAGTGCAGGACTCTGGTGCCCCAATGTGCGAGAGGCACATAGGAAAGGGAGGTACATGGGGGGCCACTGGTGGAATACCAGTGGTCTGTGGCTGCTGTGACCCACTGAAGTGAAGAAGGGCCCTATTTGTGGTTATCCATCCCTGTCCTGGAGCGTCCAGGAATTGAAGAAGAATCAAAGCCTATGTCCTGTGATGAAACCTCTAGGAATACATCCAACCTAGACTGGCAACCCTGGGCCTACTGTGGGCATTTTGGATTCAAGTCGTGTGGGACAGAGAGGAGGTGGTGTGGTAGAGCCTTACCATGCTCAAGCCTCTGGTATGTGTAAGAACCTGGCCGGGGGGGGGGGGGGGGGGGCAGGCCAACTTCCACAGAAGGCATAGCAGGAGTGCCACTTAATCCAGCTCTGCCCCTCAGTTACAGTGCCCCTACTCCACCCCCATCCCAGCAGCTGTTCCACCTGAAGCCTGGCTCTGGCACCAGTCACAGCTCCACTCCGTCTCGTGTTTCACCCCCAGCTCAGTTCTGGCCTCATTACTTCTCCACCCTCAACCCATCTCTGCCTCTAGCCCCGATTCTTCCCCCATCCCCAGTGCTACTCCCTTGCTCTGCCTTTGGGTCAATTCAGCAGACGCTCTTTGGCTAACTGTGCAATTATGTAGGTGTGTGTGTTTGGGCAGATTCCACAACTGATTGGGGTGGGGGGAGCATGACAGGATGAGTTTGGTGTGACTTACGGCCAAATGGAGCTCATCTCCTTGGCCACAAAGCACTGGTTGTTTCCCAAGCTTAACAAATGTGCCTTAACTAAGGGGTAGGGATCCTGATACAGGGTCACTCGTCAATAACTTTTCACAACCATTTTTTTAAATGCCTATTTTCCATTGGGCTTTTTTCATTTTACAAATTTCAATTAGTGTTACAGACATTAATGGGAAAAGAGATTTTCTCTTCTCATGCGCAGAGTCATATAGTTAAGTTTGCTGCTAAATGAAACAAGTTTGTAGAACAAAAGTGTAATGATGGTAATTCACTAACTGGAGGCATGGCTGTGGCAAATGCAGACAGTTGGGGCCCAGCTCTGCAAGGTGCTGAGTTCCTCTTGAGAAGGGACAAATGTTATCAACTTCCATCAGAGACACAAGATGAGAGAGGTAATATCGCTTGTAGGACTTAGTTCTGTTGGTCTCTCTAATATCCTGGGACCAACATGACTACAACAATACTGACATTGCGGGAGCATGTTCTGAGGGGATAGGGCATCTAAAGGTTCTTCAGTCACAGTGGAGGCAGACTACGCTGGGAAGCATATGGCAGATTTGCTTTGCTTCAGTAAAAATGCACAACTCTCATGGACTTCAATGCGAACTGCACCGAGTAACTCCCAGGCTATATTTGGCTCGGAGAGAAATTTTCCTTTTGGAGGCTAATGCAGTGTTTCCTGAAAAGGGTTGAAGAAAAGGTCAAGACGACACAGAAATTTAGATCCAAGATGTTTCAATACTTTGTACATAACATTTTCCATCAGGTTTGGCCAGGTTAGAATATTTTTACATCTATTTTTCATTTTACAATTTAATGCTACTTAAATTGCCAAGGAAATACTACCAAATATTTTGTTTAAGACAGTCTGAAATTGCTGACAGTTATGAGAGCAGAGTCAGAAATGGATATGCACTTTGAAGGGAGGATCTGAACTCTAGGGAGGCAGAAACAAGAGAAAGGAATAGCAGGAAGATGAGATCTAGAGAGTGTAGAAGATTGCACTCCCACTACTCAAATTTTATTACACATTTTATTTGAGATAGCAGCCACGGAGGGGTGGGGGATGCAAACAATTTCCAAATAGAAATGACAGCAAGACCTGTTCCATTAAGAACCCTTGAAGGGTGCCTCAGGAGGCATGAAGGTAACTGTAGTCATGGGCAGCACAAAGTAATTTGAAATATACTTGACACACAAAGTGGATGAAGTAATATGTTTTATTAGACCAACTTCTGTTGGTGAGAGAGACAAGACTGCAGTGGCCTGAAGAGCTTCAGGGAGCTCAGAAGCATGTCTTTCATCAATAGAAGTTAAATTAGAGAAGATGGAGATTATTGCTATAGGTTGAATCTCACTAGTTTGGCACCCTTGGGACCTAACTGTTGCTGAACCAGAGAATTTGCTGAACCACTGGAGATCAATATTGTCTAGCAGCATTACCAGCACTTCCACTTCTTACTGGGCCCTTAGAAGCCATTTAGGGGTAAATTAGAGCTAAACAACAGCATAGAACACAGAACCAGGACTGGTGGCTGTAAACTAACTTTATGGAACTGTGGAAAACTTGGCCATACCCATGGTAAGTGGATATCCGGCTAATTAAAATCATGCTGGACTACAGGTGTTGCCAGATTAGAGAATGCCGGACTGGAGAGGTCCAACCTCTAGAATTAAAAGGTAGGTAAGGAATTTGTTAAAAGAGAGGCAACAGGTCATGCTGAAAAATGAGCTGTCAGATTGGAGGGAAGTCACTAATATAATTCCTTAAGGACTGGTTTTGGGAACAATATGAAAATGTTAAATAATTAATGACCTCAACACAAAAAGTAAGAGGGTGCTAATAAAATTTAAAGATACGGTAAATTTGGGAAGTATACATAATGCAGAGGAAGATCAGATTATCACAGGAAAATTTGGATGGCCTTGAAAAATGAAGTAATAGAAATGGGATGAAATTTAGTAATGCAAAGGGCAAGGTCTTGCGCTGAAGGACGAGCAACAAAAAGTTTGCTAAAAGCTGGCAGCATATCAGTTGGAAGTGACAAAGGAGGAGGACCTGGAGGTAATTGTGAATCACAGAAAGATTATAAGCCACCACTGTGATGTGACCATGAAAGGGGCTAATGTGATCCGAAAATGCATCAGGTGAGGTATTTCCAGTAGAGATAGAGACATGTTGTTATTGTCTGGAGAGACCTCATCTGGAATACTGTGAAAATTTTTGCATCCTTAGTTTATGAAAGAACAAGTGCAGAGAGGGGCTACTAGGATGATCAGAGAGGTGACTAAGAAGTGGGCTTGTTTAGCCTAACAAAACAATGGCTGAGGGATGATACGATTGTTCTCTATAAATATATCAGTGGAATAAACCAGGAGGGAGAGAAGTTATTTAAGTTGAGGTGCAATGCTGGCACAAAAACAAATGTACATAAACTGGCCCTCAGATTTAGGTTTGAAATTAGATAAAGGTTTCTAACCATCAGCGGAGTGAAGTTCTGAAACAGCCTTCCAAAAGGAGTGGGAAGGGCAAGAAACAAGCTAGATTTTAAGTTGGAAATTGGTATGTTTATGGAGGGGATGGTATGATGAGGTTGGCTACAAGGGCTTATCACCCATCCATGGCTAATTTGGGCATCCCTGAGATGGGATTCTAGATGGTCAGGGCTTTAAAAAAAAACAAGAATATTGGTTAAAAGATCAATATACATGCAGACATGAGTTCAGTTCTTGAGGGTCAGATACATAATGGAGATTGTGATCTTGTAGTTGCAGATGGATCTTTTCAGAGCAATACAGAGATATTAAGTCAATGCCCATTATAAGGGAGTCAGAATCTCTTGGGATCTTATCCTTTATGGCTTCGAGCTTTCCCCATGAGCATTCAAGCAGTTCTGTGTCAAAAAGCATTCTATCCAAAGGGACTTTATACTTTTGCAGCAGTCTCTTGGTCTGGGACAGCACAATAGACCTTCTGTCTCCCAAACATTATGGCAATTAGCACAAGGTTATTTACCTTTTACACAGGTCACCTAGGGTGCATCTACACTGCACCTGTAGGTCGAAATAAGATACACAATTTGAGCTATGCAAATTGCATATCTTATTTCGATCTAATTTCAAAATAAGCTATCTACACAGTGCCAAATTTGGAAATAAACCGCTATTCTGTAATGTTCCTTAACCCTCATGGAATGAGGCTTACAGGGACATCAGAATAGTGAGCCCATTCTTTCGAATTTTTTTCCTCAAAAGAACAGGCTGGTTCAAAAGACACGGAATAGCTATTTCGGGATACCTGCAGTATCCTGAAATAGCACCGTAGTCTAGACGTATCCATGCAGTTTACCACAACCTTCAAAGAGACATATAAACAATCATATTACTTAAATCAATTTTCATCATTAACGTTCCCTTCTGATGTTGAATCAAAGTCTTAGTAAGAGACCAGGATTGTTTGTTCACATCACAATACTTGAATACCTACCATCTACTGCTCTCACAATGCAAGTTTGCACTTCAAAGTTCTACCGTAACAACCACTTATCTTCCCAGCAAATCTTTACAGATGGACCCTGGGTCAGTCAGCCTATGAGATGATTAACCCTTTCTGGCCCTGTGCTACATTTGAATCAGGTGTTTAATATTTCAATCAGATGTCACAGGACAGTCTTCTTTTAGCATCTCCAAAGGGAAGAGTTTACCAAGGTCACTCTACCCCATGTCAAGCCATGAGCCCCTTCCACACTCTGGTCTTTACCTTTGCTACTGCCAGTGGAGCTAAATGAGTGAAGAATTACAGGCACATAGACACAGCCTAAGATTTCCATTTACATCAGACCAGCATAAACATAACATAAGAACGGCCGAACTGGGTCAGACCAAAGGTCCATCTAGCCCAGTATCCTGTCTACCGACAGTGGCCAGCACCAGGTGCCCCAGAGAGGGTGGACTGAAGACAATGATCAAGCGATTTGTCTCCTGCCATACCTCTCCAGCCTCTGACAAACAGAGGCCAAGGACACCATTTTATCCCCTGGCTAATAGCCTTTTATGGACCTAACCTCCATGAAATTAACTAGCTTCTCTTTAAACTCTATTATAGTCCTACCCTTCACAGCCTCCTCTGGCAAGGAGTTCCACAGGTTGACTACACGCTGTGTGAAGAAGAACTTTCTTTTGTTAGTTTTAAACCTGCTACCCATTAATTTCATTTGGTGTCCTCTAGTTCTTCTATTTAGGGAACGAATAAATAACTTTTCTTTATCGGCCCTCTCCGCACCACTCATGATTTTATATACCTCTATCATATCCCCCCTCAGCCTCCTCTTCTCTAAACTGAAAAGTCCCAGTCGCTTTAACCTCTCCTCATATGGGACCTGTTCCAAACCCCTAATCATTTTAGTTGCCCTTTTCTGAACCCTTTCCAAGGCCAAACTATCTTTTTTGAGGTGAGGAGACCACATCTGTACACAGTATTCAAGATGTGGGCGTACCATAGTTTTATACAGGGGCAGTAAGATAAACAAAAACATTAAGGGCTGTTGGAGAAGTATTAAGTTGGGGGACATTCTGGATGGTATATATGCTTATGCATTGCTGAGATTTTCCCTCCTTTCACAAGAAAAGGAGTGGCAGCTCAGTGAATTCCTTTAATGGGACCCCAAGGAAAGGAACAAGGAACAAGTGTTCATTCACCTGGTGATAATCTCCATATTACCTTAACTTTCTTTGCTGCAGAATGGGTGAGCTTGAGGGACCTCCTGCCACACTCCTGTTGCTCCAGAGAAGGGGATGGGAACAGATCTCTCTTCCCCTCAGGATTCTATTACTATCCAAAAGGTGGAGGGGTCTCCAAGCAGCCTCCATGCACGTACCCAGACCCTGTAAAGTCGACTACCAGAGAAAGGCATGGGGGGGGGGGGGGAAAGGGTGGCTCTGTGCCCCAGAAGGGGCAGAGCCTCTGGCGGAAGGGGCAGGGCCAAGGGCAATGTCTACACTCCGTTTTTTTTGCAGAAGAGAACGTGCAAATGGCGTGCTCATTTGCATATCTTCCGATTCTTTTCTCAGAAGAGGTTTTGCCGCTAAAAAGCCCCGTGTAGATGGGGCCATTTGTCAGGGAAAGGGGGTAAAAAAAAAAACCCACCCTTTTTTGCAAAATTCCTTATTCCTCAAAAATTGAGGTTTACAGTATCTTGCGGAGAAGGGGTTTTTTTTTTTTTTCTGACAAATGGCCTCATCTACACGGGGCTTTTTAGTGGCAAAACCTCTTAAAAAAAATCAGAAGATATGCAAATGAGCATAACATTTGCATATCCTCTTCCACACACAAAACCGCAGTGCAGACATAGCCTTAATGCTGTTTGGAGCGCAGCTTTGGGCCCCTCCCTCCCTACCTGTCCTTGGACACACAAGCTTTCACCTTTGAAGAATAGCAACAGCCATAGGATGTCTCCACCTAACAACCCTATCGACTAATCAAATAGTCGATGCAAAATGCATCAACTATTCGATTAGTCAATTAGTCGATATTTAACATCCCTACCTCTGTGTGTCTTAGCCACTTCTTAAAGGGGGCAAAGTTCTGGATGTCTCTCCATGGTTCCTGCTGTCTCTGATTCAGGAAACCAGCTGCTGATTGTCATCTCACTAAAAATCTGCTTTCAGAGATGGACCTAGTCCATGAATGGTCTTCTTCAACCCACTTTAAGCAGGCCTCAGTGGCCCATACATTATCTTATGTTCAGGCTGCTGTTGTGTCCCCTTCGGTGAGACGATGAGGACATGGAAGGGAATGAGCCTCTAGCAATAGGTTTTGGTCTGAGTAAAAGGTGCTGATTGTAGGCACATCTACAAGCACTGGGCAAACACAGGTGACACTGGGAGTACCTACCGTAATTCAGCATGGAAGCAAGTGGGAACACAAAAATCACACTATAAAACAGCAAGCCTTTTTTAAAATCCTCAGCGATATTGCAGGGCAAGCAAGTCACAATTGTTACTTTCTGAAAGCAGACGCAGTATGGCGCTACCCTACAGGTTAAAGGTGAGTATTTGGAAATACTAGCTATGACTTCTTCCATATTCAGCCACACATACGAAAATGCCTGATATTTGGCTGCTCTTGAGCTCTCTCTAGGAAAAGTAAGGGTCACCCTCCGTTTCTGTGGCCCTCCAAATATTGAAAGGATCTGTTTTAACTTGAAAAAAAAAAATCCAGGTTATCTGTTAGGGCTCCTTACATCACCTTTGTCTCATCTTAGGCTCGTATTTGTGATCATCCACAAGGGGGTGCTAGAATGTAACGTGCGGTCAGGAAGAGGTAAGCAATTGCTGAAACATCACTATTTCAGAGCTGTAACTATAGGAGGCTTGAGTACCCCTCCAATTGCTCATGAATAGCAGTGCTGAAACAAAGCAGTCCCCTTTAAACAATATTTGGAGTGACGCTGGGCCTGATCCTGTGAGAGATCAAGTCCCCTTTACTCCTACTGACTTAATTTTTTTTGGCATCTTTCCAAGTTTGTGCAGCAGCTTCTGGATCAGAGAGGTCTGGGTAAGGTCCTCACTTATCCTAGCACATATCAGCCCTGTTCTCTAGCATACTATTTGTATCAACACAGACCCTTGTCAGTGCATATTACATTCCAGGATTTCTGTCTTCTAATTTGCTGTTTTAACTAGGGACAGACATTTTAGAAAAAAATAAGAATTGCCCTGAACTTTTGCACCATCCCCTGAAAGGAACTTTTATAAACTTTGAAAACGTGCAGACCCTCCCCCACCCATTTTTTTCACAAGTTGCTTTTTACCGTCTGATACCAGTCAGGACTGCACATGGAAATGTTGAAATGTGACAAGGTCTTGCTACAGTTCTTGTGGCATTTTCATGCTGGCAACAAACAGGAAATCTCTTGTAAGAAAGAGCCTCAGTAAAAGTCTACAGGACTGAGCAAGATTTTTTTAAATGGGAGACCTAAAATGTTCCTTCAGCATCCATATTTAGGATATAAATGTCCGACTTCGCTGGAAAATGTGAGGTGTTGAGCACTCTTGAGAGGCAGTCCATTTATTTTGGTGCTTAAATATGAACTTAGGAGCCTACTTTTAGGCACTCAGTTTTAAATGTTGGTGCCAGCAGTTTTAGACATTTTGCATAAGGTTGTGGTTGCTGAACTGAACAGCAAATTTCTTTTTTTAGTTTGGCTATGACTTGTTTTCTAGGCAGAGCTATTGAAAGAAGAGAGTAGGCTAAAAACAGAGAGGTCTGGAACCAAGGAAGGTGAAGACAGAATGATAGAGAAGAGAGGAACTGGGTGGGTCATGCTCCTGCCCCAGATATGGGCTGATCACAGAGCTTCCTTCTAAGCAAGATCCACACTGCATGTGTTTAATGTAAGAGCCTTTAATGCTCTGCCAGGTACTGCTGAAGTTACCTGCTTTAAGCTATATTAGACCAAGAGCAACAGAGTGGCTGAACAGTACAATACAGCTAATGGGAGCGGTGGGAAGCAGCAGCCGGCACATCCCTGCAGCCCACACCACTTCCTACAGCTTTCATTAGCTGGGAACAGCAAAATGCAGCCAGTGGGAGCCGTGGGGGGCCATGCCTGTGGAGGGTCAATATAAATAAAGTATCATACAGTCCATCCTGATTGCCCATCCCTGGACTGAAGCTACAGCTTAAATCCTGGGGGAAGGACACAGGGGGAAGATTTGCCCTACTTGCCCTACTTGCTATTCACAGTTGCTGGTCCTGGCTTTCCTAGGCAGAAAGTCACTGGACCATGTGGGCCATGGAGATTTCATAGCACGTTGGGTGGGCTTCAGAAAGAAAAAGCTGGAGAACCACTGATCTAGCCGTCCCAGCAGAGTTTGTCAACCCAGACTTTGGGACTCACTGCAGGCTCACCATGTAGCTGTATCCTGAAATGGGGACTAGAGAAAATGAGGGATGCTGTGAAAGAAGGAGAGAGGCAGGTTACAAGCAGAGGAAGAAATTATATTGTGCATCAATATTACTGCAGGACTCAAATCTTTCTACCAGCAGGGCAGCAGTTACTATCATGGGTTTGCTAGTTTCAGAGAGCCATATAGCTCCCTTTCCTTTTGTTCTTCTTGTTTTGGAGGTTGGAGCTGAACTAGTCCACTGATCACAAGGTTTGTGTATTAGCAGACTCCAACACAAAACCGTCTCCAAACATGGGTTTATCCTTCAAGTTGCCATAGTACAAGAATTGCAGGAGAAATGTTGAAGAAAAATATTGTAGGGAATGATGGAAATCAGAACAAAGAAGCAGGAAAAAAAAAGAAACTGCACAGTTATAAAAGCAAAGTAAAGGAAGAAACAGAAAAGTAAAAGATAGAATGGATTTTTTTCCTTTCAAAGAAGGAGATGTTTGCCAGGCACAGCCAGAAAGCTTTTGGCCCATATGGAAAGGTCCTACAGGCTGTAGTAGAACATAACTTTTCTGTAGGTGTTCTACAACAATCCTACTGAATTTAATAGAAATTTACATCCCCATCATAGAATTGTGTAGGTTGGTTTTACAAATAAAACCATGCATAAAAGCCTTCATTCACTAATAGAGACTATGAGTTTTCAGAGTAGTTTAATACAACCCTGTTACATTTCTGTAGAACCTTATTAGTTTCACCTCTATTCAATTCCATAGGACTTTTCCATAAAGGAAAATGGCCTATTAAACAGTAGTGGTGGCCCAAAGCATAGGACTAAAAGCCAACCAATCGGGACACTGTGGCAGCAAGGAACTTTGTGGGGACTCCGATGGGTGAAAGCAGCAGAAAGCTCCTTTTAAGAAAATTTACCCAACAACTTTCTTTTCTCCATTTAGGATCGGCTGGTAACTGATGGTGAGGTGTCTGTGGATGCAGCATCAGCCAAACCGTTCATCTGTGGAATGTGGGAGAGGTCGGGTGCACGAATTATAGACCCGAGGAAATGGCAGGGTACGTAGATTTCTCTCTTCCAGTTTGACTCCAAGCAAGCCAATGATTGAATGCCAAAAAATATCTGTCTGCAGCACCAATTCACCCAAGGCTAGGTCCTGTCTATTTAGGGCAGAGGTCTAATTAGCAGAGCCAGTTAGGAAAACTGTTGAAGGTTGGAGGGGCAAATAAGCAAAGACAAAGAAAGAGGACAGAGGACTTACAGCGATGGTGCTATAATTGTGTTGCTATATCATCACAGTGCAGATGCTTCCCATGATGATAGAAAAGTCAATCCACCCTTCCAAGAGGCAGGAGCTAGATTGACATAGGAATTCCTCCATCAGCACAGCTATATTTATCTACACAAGGCAATAGGTCAACCACTTAACTATGGTGGATGGAGTGTACATTTGTCATACCCCTGAGAAACATAACTGGGGGTTGATCTAATTTCTCAGTGTAAACTGGAGTAAAAAAGTGATTCAGATTTAGCCTGTTCAGTGGCAAAATCAAGACGTGGGACCTGAGGGAACAGGAAGAGATGGGTAACACGAGGAGTGCACGCTGTTCTTATGAAGATGCAGAGAGCCTCCAGCACAAGTGGGGGAAATGAAAGCTAAATCTTTGGTTCTGGCGTGCTCCCAGGTAAGATCTGTTTAGCACAATATTCCTAAGGGAGATCTCAGCACTTTTCCTGTTTGTTCAGCTATTTAAAATAATAATTAAAAAAAAGTCAGCACACTTTACTCTTGCCTTTGGTATCTCAGTAGTACAGGGTCTTACATTTTCAGTTTCTCTCCTTTTACTGAGCCTATCTGCAAGTTGTCTTCTCTAATTGCTTCACAGCGGCTTCTATGATCTTTGGCTTTTATTGGTTGAGTCCTGCCTCTAGATGCTCCATACGTAGAACACATTCAACGTGGCACAGTCTTACATTTTGTCTCCTGTTCTATTAGGAGTGTGTTTGTAATGATGAATGTTTATAACAACATGACCGAAGGAATTTCATCCTCCCCTGGAACATTGTGTAGGAGACAATCTTAATGGACGACGAAAAACGTCTGCTGGGTTGTAGCCAAAACCTTGCACTTGCTGGGGGAGGGGGAGGACCACATGTTTAACCTTCTGGTATTGTGTACAATACAGGTTTTTTAACAAAAATATTCGCTTCTCAGCTTACAACCTAAAATGGAATCAATGAAAGAGGAATGAGCTCTTTGCTTGTTTTTATGGCAAATCTCTTATTCGTTACAAGTTTAATTCTTTCTCTTGACCAGATGCCTTACAAGGCTGCACCACTCAGCTTGTGCTTGCACAAATACCCTTAAGTGGTCAAATAAGCTTGAATGAAAACTAAAAGGGATTAAAACAGAAATGGAACAGTGTGAAATGAAACTGAAGATTTTATTCGCAGGTGGGACATTGCTGAAACTTCAAATGGTAGGTGAAAAGTGGAAGCTCTGTTTTCACCCAGGAAAAAAAGCTTCCACTGACTTGAACAAAAGCTTTGCTCAAGTATGAAGTGACTCTCCAATTCAGCAAAGCACTTATATCAATGGGGTTCAAACATGTGCTTATGGGTTTCACAGAGTCTCGTTTTGACACAGGGGTTTGAGTAAAGCTAAACTTTACTGTATGGTAACTGCCATTTGCCCTATTAGTTTATTCCACTATCTTTACTGTAAAGAAAAAGAATATATTCAAAGCTGGGTGGAGGCATAAGTACCATGCAGGAATAGGGTCTAAGTGCCTCATGTTGTGATGAATTCAGCATCTCAGCTTTCCTTTTAAAAAATGTCAATATCTAGCACTCATGTTTGCAAAGAAAAGTTTGAAAGATGATCAGATCATAACTGAGGCACCCATGTGTTGCCAATCTGTAGTCAGCCTGAAACAATAGCTTTGAGTGTAGCTAACTGCCTCATGTATCTCAATGGACTGTTATCTCCAAGACCCACTGCTCAGTGGGTGAGGGCAAGATGGCCCATCAAACACCAACTCAGCAGAAAACTGTGCGCTGAACAGCTAAAATAGCCTGCAGCCCTGGTTCTCCCCTTCCCCAAAGCAGACATCGCTAGCTGCTGCAGTAAGCAATCCATTCCCCACTTGTACCTATTTTCAAAAAGTGAAAGAGGACCCAAGAGCAGGGTGCACTTCCTACAGCTCCTGGGATGAAGAAGGATGCTCCTTGCTGCTGCCCTTGCCCTGGCTTATCTGAGAGAAGCTCTTGTTTCGAGCTGTGCAAGAACTGGAATTTTTGTCCTGCAGAAATTCCTTAGAAAATGAATCCATTCCAAATTGGAACCAAAGGTCATCTACGTAAAACCTTTCCACTGGAGGGCCATCTTCCAAAAACTGCCCTCAGGAAAACGGATATGGAAATTCCAAAAAAACATCCCATCATCTTGGCCTCTCAGGCCTAAATTCCTGGCCTGCCTGATAAGCTTCTGAGGAGCTTAGGAACCCTGTGGGCTGTTGAGGTGGGCTGCTGCCATGCCACAAGCAGGTTTCCATTCTAAGTCTTGTTGAAGTCAACCCATTTTCACAGTTTTGGATGAATCTGCATTTTCTGATGGAAAAAAACATTCCACTGGAAAACTTATCAGCTCACCCCTTCAATACCACTGAGAAAGCCATAAAGGACCCATGAGAAAGCCATAAAGGACCTTGCTGTATGGTGTGACTCACATCCTGGCTTTCCCTTAGTCCAGCCTTGAATATACTTTTAACAATGTAAGGTAGCCTATCCAAAAATTAAATATGCTAGCTCAGTTGCCATGTAGCTATTGAAATATGACAGGCAACTTGACCATTGTTTTTAAACAAAGAGAGCCTGTAACATATTTGTTTATGTAAACCATTTATGAAAACCCTTCTCTCCTCAGCAGATAGACAAATTCAGTATAAATCTATTATGAAAGTTAATTCTCTTGATTTCCCCCCTCCTCAGTAAGAGGTATATATTTGCTTTATTATATATTTTAGCTGTTTGAACTCATGTTTATCAACTTCACTGACTGAAATGCAAATAAGATCCATTTGAATGATGGAGTCCATATATAAAGCACACAGTAATTCCAAATTCCTGCATTCTTTTAGTGTGATCAAAGCATTATTCTTGCACTGAATGGGGGTATTATTCCATATACACATACACTTCACTTTTAAGGTGCTACAGTGCCTTGCTTTCTCAGATCAACTGCCATATTCCTATATAACTGATCTTCTTCCACATATTAGGAAGAGAAACAGCAGAGTCTCTAAGGTATTCATGATTGGATACGGGAAGAAAAAAGAGAAATCTAAGCAGTAACCTGACCTTTTAAACTAACAAGGTTTTATCTGTAATCATGGATATGCAGAACCAGAGTTGAGCTAACATTTACTTTTTATTACTTGTAAGCACTGATGATCTTAGTGCCGACAGATAAAGCCAGCCATTGCTTCAAAGATTACAGTGAAGAAGGCAGAAGAATTGTGTTGGCTTAGAAATAATGACCAAAATTCTCAGCTGTGTGCTTTGCCAGACCTCTTTAAGTATAGCAGACAGGAAAGGGCAGGGACAATCAGGGAGCCTGACACCTTCTTGGTTATCTGCTTAGTGCTGGTACAGGACACTTTAGGTGTGTCTACATTGCACTGTTATTTCGAGATAACTAGCATTATTTCGAAACAACGTGAGCGTCTACAGAGCCATTCTGTCATTTTGAACTAATAAGAAGCTTATTCCAAAATCTGTGAGCCTCATTCTATGGAGGAATAACACCTATTCTGGAATAAGGCATGTGTGGACGCTCCACTGCTGCTATTTCAAAATAGCCCCTCACCAAGGCCATTCTAAGTTACTTCTCCCCAGTGCCTCTAAATTGCGATAGCACATCTACGCTGCAGGGAATTAGTCCAGGCAGGCTTCCCTAATGTAGATGTGCTATTTCGAAGTAACTATTCCAGAATAGCTCATTTCAAAATAGCCATGAAGCGTAGATGTACCCTTTGTGGGCTGCTCCTACCCCAGATACATAAATTTTAAGGCCAGAAGGGACCATTATTGTCATTTAGTCTAATCTTCTGTATAACAGAAACCGTAGAACCTCACCCTATGATTTCTGCCAACATCCAAAAGAAGTGCCCACCATCTGGGGATAGCCAAAGCACTGCACCCACTGGCCACAATGAGGGAAAGATGAGAAGAGGCAGATTTGGAAGTCAAAGACTAAAGACATGGACATAAGGTGTAAGGCAAGAAGAAGAGAAAACATTGAAGGATTTGAAGGATACCTGCAAAGATTAGAATCCTAGGGCTGGAAGAGACCTCAGGAGGTCATTGAGTCCAGTCCCGGGCCCAAGCAGGACCAATCCCAACTAAATCATCCCATCCAGGGCTTTGTCAAGCCGAGACTTAAAAACCTCTAGGGACGGAGATTCCATCACCTCTCTAGCTTACCCATTCCAGTGCTTCGTCACTTTCCTGGCAAAATAGTGACCCCCCCCCATATCCAACCTAGACCTCTCCCACTGTGATTTGAGACCATTGCTCCTTGTTCTGCCATCCGTCACTACTGTGAACATCCTCTCTCCATCCTCTTTGGAAGCTCCCTTCAGGAATTTGAAGGCTGCTATCAAATTCTCCCCTCTCACTCTTTTCTGTAGGCTAAATAAGCCCAATCCCTCAACCTCTCCTCGTAGGTCATGTGCTCCAGCCCTCTAATCATTTTGGTTTCCCTCCACTGGACCCTCTCCAATGCTTCCACATCCTTTCTGCAGTGGGGGGCCCAGAACTGGATGCAGTACTACAGATGTGGCCTCACCAGTACAGAATAAAGGGGAACAATCACTTCTCTAGATCTGGTGACAATGCTCCTCCTAATGCACCCTAATATTCCATTAGCCTTCTTGGCTACAAGGGCACACTGTCGACTCATATCCAGCTTCTCATCCGCTGTAATCCCCAGGTCCTTTTCTGCAGAACTGCTACTTAGGCAGTCAGTCCCCAGCCTGTAACAATACTTGGGATTCTTCCGTCCCAAGTGCAGGACTCTATACTGTCCTTGTTGGACCTCAGATTTTTTTTGGCCCAATCCTCTTATCTGTCCAGGTCACTCTGGACCCTATCCCTGCCCCCTTCCCCAGCATATCTACCTCTCCCCCTAGCTTAGGGTCATCTGCAAACTTGCTGAGGGTGCAATCCATCCCCTCATCAATAAAGATGCTTAACAAAACCAGTCCTAGAACCAATCCTTGGGGCACTCCTGTCACATTATTGGATTTTGAGGGGAGCAGCCAGGTCACTGCTGCACCCATGTGGGGAGGGTGTTCACCCAAAAGTCGGTACAAAGGGGGCCATGTGAGGTGTCAAACAAAGCTTACTTTCTACTTGTTCTGTATATGCTCTTCATATATCTGAATGTCTGGGGGTGGAGTTATGAATATGTACTCTGTAGAGAGACTGGAAGTTTCTCTGTATGTGGTTGAGTAATAAGCCAGGAATGTTTGTCTATGTACATGCTAATGAGCAAGTCTCCAGGGAACAATGGATCTCTGGAGGCCAAAGACACACCTGGCCACTGGCCATGTGACTCTAGCCAGCTTGGAAGAAACCAGGAAGGAGGTATAAATATGCCATGTGGCCGACTCCATCTTGGTCTACAGATTTGCTCCTGACACCAGATGCAGCCTCGCAGGGATTCACGAGCTGGGAAGAACTGTGGACCCATCCTGGCATACATAGGATGTGCACCAAGGACTTGTAAGCCAGCTGCTATAGCATCTCTGTTGCAAGCCTGCATCGAGAACTGGGTGATTTAAGGCATATAATGTATGATACTTTAACAACCTTACTCTCATACTTCTCTTTCTTGTAGCAATAAACCTTTAGATGTTAGATTCTAAAGGACTGGCTCAGCATGATTTGTGGGTAAGATCCAGAGGGTAAATTGACCTGGGAACTGTGGCTGGTTTCTTGGAACCAGACAGAACTTGTTCAGGGTAGGTGAGGTTGGGTTCTAAGACCTCTCACCTGTGTATGAGGCCTGGGGCCATCTGGGGCATGGATATTGCTGTGGTGTCGGAGGGGTTTTGCTCACGAGGCTTCAGGCAGGCAGCTGAAGTGCTCCATGGGACTGGTTTGTGGCCCTTTTTGGAAGGTCTCCAGTATGGGGGCTAGAGAGCCCCGCATTTAAGCAATTCGCCCTGAGCAGATGCCCTCAGCTGTGCCCAGAACTGGCCCGGTCCATCACAACTCCGCTTGAAACAGACTGCCAACCTAACATCAAGCCATTGATCACTACCCATTGGGCCTGACAGTCTAACCAGCTTTCTAGCCATCTTACAGTCCATTTATTCAATCCATAGTCCCTTAACTTTCTGGCAAGAATATTGTGGGAGAACGTATCAAAAGCTTTGCTAAAGTCAAGGTATATCACATCCTCCAGCTTTCCCAGGTCCACAGAGCCAGTTACCTCATAATAGAAGCTAATCAGATTGGTCAGGCATGACTTGTCCTTGGTGAATCCATGTTGACTATTTATGATCATATTTCCCTCTTCCAAATGCTTCAGAATGGATTCCTTGAGGATCCCCTCCATGAGTTTTCAGGGACTAAGGTAAGGCTGACTGGTCTGTAGTTCCCTGGATTGTCCTTCCCTTTTTTAAAGATGGGCACTACATTTGCTTTTCCAATCATCTGGGATCTCTCCTGATCTCCACGAGTTTCCAAAGACAATGGCCAAAGGCTCCGCAATGACATTTGCCAACTCCCTCAGTACCCTCAGATGCATTAAATGCAGACCTATGGATTTGTGTATGTTTAGCTTTTCTAAACAGAACAGGTTAGGAGCTTTCTCCACCAATGGCTGTCCCCAGACTACTGCACTAGGCAACACAGTATGGGAAGAAGGTGAACTGACCTTGTCTGAAGACAGAGGCAAAGAAAGCATTGAGTACTTCAACTTTTCCCACATCATCTGTCACTAGGTTACCTCCCTCATGCAGTAAGGGCTCCACACCCTTTCCGATGACCCTCTTATTGCGAACATGCCTATAGAAACCTCTCATTATCCTTCACATCCCTTGCCAGCAGCAATTCCAGTTGGGCTTTTGCCTTCCTGATTACTCCCCTGCATTCTCTAGCAATAGATTTATATTCCTCCCTAGTCATCTGTCCAGATTTCCACTTCTTGTAAGCTTCCTTTTTGTGTTTAAGCTCACCGAGGATTTCCCTGATAAGCCAATCTGGTCGTCTACCATATTTGCTTTTCTTACTGCACATTGGGATGATTTCTTCCTGTGCCTTTAATAAGGCTTTGTTAAAATACTGCCAGCTCTCCTGGTCTCTTTTCCCCTTCATGCAAGCATCCCAGGGGATACAAGCATCAGTTCTGAGGGAGTCAAAATGTGTATTTTGCTACTCTCCTTTCTTCCTTTTGTCAAGATCCTGAAATCTACCATTTCATGATGACTGCTTCCAAGGTTGTCATCCACCTCTACTTCCCCTACTAGTTCCTCCCAGTTTGTGAGCAGCAGGTCAAGCTGTGCATGGCCCTGGGTTGGTTCCTTCAAAACTTGTACCAGGAAGTTATCCCTGACATTCTCCAAAAACTTCCTGGATTGTCGGTGTGCTGCTGTATTGGTTTCCCAACAGATGTCAAGGTGATTAACGTCACCCATGAGACCCAGGGCCTGTGATCTCTTAGTTGTCTGAAGAAAGCCTCATCCACTTGATGTGGTGGCCTATAGCAGACACCAACCACCACATCTTCCCTGTTGCTTCCACCTCTTAAACTTAACCCATAGACTCACAACAAGCTTTTCTTCCTCTGCATACTAGAGCTCTAAACAGCCATACTGCTCTGGCGTACAGTGCAACTCTTCCTCCTTTTCTCCCCCTCTTGTCCTTCCTGAACAGTTTATACCCTTCCATGACAGTGCTCCAATCATGTGAGTCATCCCACCACGTCTCCATTATTCCAATCAAGTTCTTTGACTGTGCCAGAGCTTCTAATTCTTCCTGCTTGTTTCCCAGGCTTCTTGCGTTCATGTACAGACACCTTAGATAACTAATTGACGGCCCTAACTTCTCCATTCAAATCAGGAGTCCTCCTTTGTTGCTCCTTGTATTTCTTCCCTGGTATCCCACTTACTTCAGGGCTTAGGCCATCATCCTCCAATGGACCTCGTTTAAAACCCTCCTTACTAGTTTGCAAGCCTGCCCGCAAAGATGCTCTTTCCTTTCTTGATTAGATGGATCCCATCTCTTCCTAGCAATCCCTGTGCCCGGAACAGAGTCCCATGGTCAAAGAAACCAAAAGCCCTCTCTCCGACACCACCTGCGCAACCACGTGTTTACTTCCTCAATTCAACAATCCCAACACGGACATTTTCCCTCAACAGGAAGGGTGGATGAGAACACCACTTGCACTTGAAATTCCTTGATCCTTCTTCCCCACGCTACATAACCTGGGAGTGAGAGATGCAGAAAAGAAGAACTGAATTGCCAAAGTGTCTTCTTTCAGCATCCAAGGCCATGAAAGCCAAAAGAGGGGAAAAATGTCAGTGGGGAAGGATCTAAATCTTCAGAAAGATCGAAGAGGGAAGGTTGACAAGGGAGTATCAGCCAACAAGCTTAACCATGATGAAGTGATTGTGACCTTGGGGAGTGTCGTTTCTGTGGAATGTGGGGAAAAGTAGATAGGGGAGATCCAAGACAGAGTTAGAAGAGGACCCGAGGCAGGGACTATAAAAAGCCTATTGAGGAAGCTTAGAGATGAAGAGAACAACAGTATTTAGAAAGAGCAATGGAGCAGATTTCTGAAGCACTGATGTTACAAATCACGTCTTCTCACTGAAGGAAAGAAGCCAGACACAGAAGGTCACGAGTAGCTAAGGTGATTGCTGGTTACAAAGTGACCAGTGTGCACTGATGCCTTAATATAAGCTTCAGCCCCAATACCACAACCAAGGCCTAACCACATACATGGGGCACCAGGATTCTGTGTGTCAGGGCTCCTTTATAATCACTTGCAAATCATTGTGGAATACATTGCTTGGAATTTGAGTCAAGTCATCTCCCCATTTACTAGCATCCTGTTTTAAGTTTTAAACAGTTTAGGGAGGCTGTAATGCAGGTGCCTAAGTGCAGCAGCAGCAAACAGCACTATACTGCCAGGACTCAACGTCACCTGAGACAGAACCCTGGCTGCACCTGTAACACTAGACACGCCACTAAAGAACATGGTGTCTTCAGAACACACACACACACCCCCAGAGAATATAAGGTTAGCAATAGATCTTAGCGATGTCCCTTTCCCTTCCGGTAAACAGCACTAGCACTTGGTGCCTATAGGAAAAATTATGCGAGCGACCTAGTGCTGAAGGAGGGAAAAGAAGCAGTTTTACTCAGGTTACGTCTAGACTGCAGGCTTCTTTCGGAAGAAGCTTTTCCTGAAGAGATCTTGTGGAAAAACTTCTTCCAAAAGAGCATCTACACAGCAAAAGCACATCAAAAAAAGGATCTGAGTTTTCAAAAGATAGCATCCATTTGGAGTGGACGCTATTTCATGTTTAAGCTGGGATTACTATGGACGGAGTGGCCACCAAAGCAGCTGTGCTTTTTCCTTTTCTTTTGAAAGAACTCCCTCTTCCCCGTCCACACATGCCTTTTTCCGAAAGAACTCTTTCAGATAAAGGCTTCTTCCTTGTAGAAAGAGGTTTACCAATGTTGTGAAAAAACCCTCTGTTTTTTCTTCAAAGAATGCAGTTGCAGTGTGGACGTAACTGGATTTCTCCCCGAAAAAGTGCCGTTTTTCAAAAAAAAAAAAAAAAACTCTGCAGTGTAGACATGCCCTCAGAGTGGATTGTTTCTTACGACTCCGGTAAAAGAAATCGCGCGTTCGCTGTTTTCCATGTATTGCAAAGATGTTCACATTTATATAGTTTGCATCAGTTCATAAGTTGTCCATTAAAGTCATACTTTTCAGATCCAGATACTCAATGGGATGTAGGCACCTGTTATTGAAATGAATGTTGAGCAACCTAGCTCACATTTTGGAGAGGGGAATTAGACACCTAGCTTGCTTTGAGATACTAAGCCATAGCCACTTGTGATCAGGTGCCCATGTCCACTTGCACTCATGCTGCTGGTGGCGCCACAGCTGCTGCTGGCAAGGGGTTAATATTTTGCTTGAGACTTCTTGTCAACACATGTATTCCTCCCTCTGCCATTGATTCCACTGGTTCTGGAATCTGCAGCTGGCTTTTAGGGAATTCTGTTTTCTGACAGTGTTACTGCAGCAGTCTCTCTTGTTTGGGTTCATGCTAGAAGCGTACTGGATCACATCAGGAATACACAGTGTAGGTATGGCAAAGTCCCTTTGAGTGGTCACACCCTAGGAAGAAACTGGTGTGGACAAGCCTCTCGAGAAGAGAGAACTGCAAATCTATCTATATAATTTAGAAGCGTGCATCTGTCTGTCTGTCCAGCCAAGAACTCCTCCTAAACAAAGAGATGGTACCACCAAATTTGGTAGGCAGCTTCCTCTTATCATAACTGAAGTAAGGCCAGGGTTTGATTGTGCCAGGAAAATGGGACTGTTTTCCCCAACACGGAAAGGGAGTGGCACAGAAAGGAAGTACGCAATAGTGCCCCAAACCCTTTCTCTGCCCCCAGCTTTTGGCTGCAGTGCTGGAGCAGGCAGGGAGGAGAGAAGGCCCCTGATGGCTGGAGGAGTGTCAGGGGGTTGAGAGAAACCCCTTGACAACCAGGGAAGAGAGAAGACCCTGCGAAATGAGACACCCCCCCCCCACACACACACCCTGACTCTGTCCTTACCTTCAACCCTCAATCTTATAATCCCTCATGCTCCCAGCCTTTCACCTCCAAGGCCCAGTTCTGATTCCTGCATGCTGCCAGTCTCCTGCCCTGAAAGACCTGGGCAAGCCTGGCAAGTCTTCAAATAAAAAAACCCCAATATTTTAAATTTACAAATAGGGGTTCAATCAAATGTTAAACCCACCACACACACACACACTCAACACTCTGGTGTTACACCCCAAAAAGGCTATTAACAAGATCAACTTGGGTTACATGCTACAAAAACATCCTCAGCTTTTCAAACAGGCCAATAAACTGCTCACTAGGGAGTTAGACTCTTGCAACTAAAGCCTTCCCTCACACTACCTCACTGATGTTTGCCTTTTAGACTTGGGAGGAGGAAACAGTGAGTCAAAAGTTACCCCTCTGAACCAACAAGCTGCTAAAAGAGTTCCAGCTAGTGAAAACATGGGAAAGTGGGGGAGTTGAAACAGTAAGGCAAGATTTGGAGCAAGATGATGTCAGTCTCATCTGGAATATTTTTAATACAGAATGGAAAAAAAGCTCTCTAGAAACGCTCTGGCAGCCAAGCGATTTCATTTTCACATAGGTGACTGTATGGACATTTTTAAAAGTTTGTGAGCCAAGGTAGGACCCTATGCGGAGAGAACCAAAGCAATAGAATAGTAGCTTGTATACATTCAGGGACTAACCCTGACATTTCCATTTCAATACTAATAGCCTTAAAATAGACCGAGGTTAAGGGAAAACAAAGTAGTACATTGTATTACAAAAATATACATCAGATATAGTTTGTCTTGAATAAATAAGAGACAAGGTGAGTGAGGTGGTATCTTTTATTGGACCAATTTCTGTTGGTGAGCAAGATAAGCTTTTGAGCTTAGACTCATGGAAGATTAGGGCTAGAAGAGACCTCAGGAGGTGATCTAGTCCAGTGTTTCTCAAGCAGTGGTACGAGTACCCTTAGGGGTACCTGAGAAGTTGGGGGAGGTGGGGCACATCAACCCCACTGAAATTTGGAGAAAACTGAATTTTTTGTTTTAAATTTTACAGCACTTCATTATTTTTGTACTTTACACCCAAAAATGTCGTTGCCTGGCTGGCTATGATTAAGTGGTTTAAACAAATGTGTTACAGTTTTCAGACACGCAATGGTAGAAAGATTGTAGGTACTGGGGGTACTTTTTTTTTTTTTTAAAGTTACTTCATTAAAAAAAAGTTGAGAAACACTGATCTAGTCCAACCCCCTGCTTGAAACAGGACCAACCCCAACTAAATCATCCTAGCCAGGACTTCGTCAAGCCAGGACTTAAAACTTCCACCACCTTCCTAGGTAACCTAGTCCAGTGAAAACCTTACATGAATGCCTACAATGTTTCTAGAATACCCTCTCCCCTCCCCTATTTTATTTTGCTCCATTTTCTTAGCTATTTTTGCCAAAACTAACTTTTCTGCAGACTTCGGTTTGCTTGACTGTCTGGCTTGTATTTCTGACATTTGGTTTTAAACTTTAAACTAAAGAATAAAAGGCCTTGAATTTGCAAAGAATGTGTTATTTGCCTTCGATAAAGGTGCAGTACACCATCCCACACTCTAGTGGCACACGTCTTTACTAAAGATAAAATTGCTAGGGGATTCTCTCTAGTATTATCCCTCAGAATGATTGTTTAACTACAAAACTAATTGACTATTTTTAAATAATCTTATTTATAGTGGAGAAGGGAAATGGGCCTTGGGGAGGAATCTGTTTTATATGTATTTTTCCATTGAGAATATTAAGTTACCAACAGCATAAATCCATTGTTATAGTCTTAATGTACTCACAACAGTGAACTTTATACTAAATGTAATAAAAGTAGAGGCTTAGGCAAAAATGTTCAAACTTTGGCTTTGATGGAGAAACACCAGTTTACATCCATAGAAGAACTGTGCAAATATCCAGTGCTTTATAAAAGTCACATTTGGGAATATGGTTAGGGTTACCAAATGATTTAAAAAAAAAAAAAAATACCGGACACACTTGATCTCAGATGGGGGTGGGGACTGGCCAGAAGGAGGTCGTGGCGGTGGGAATGCCCAGCAGGAAGCAGGGCTGGCTGGGAGGGGCTTGGGGCAAACAGGGCTAGCCAGAAAAGGCGGGGGGGGGGGAGGGGAAGAGGAGTGGGAGAACCGACCAGCAGGGAGCAGGGCTGGCCTGGGCGCATGCAAATTCCGGGGTGCTGCCTGTCCCACGCACGGTCCTGGCAGGGTGCACGGGTGAGTCCAGGCCCAGGGATTCCATCCCACCCTGACTCCGCCCCCCACTCCTCTCTACTGAGTAGTTGTGTACTGCGTGAGCATGTCTACCAGCCAGGCAGTACGCAACTACATACCATACTCGTGATAAGAATGAGAAAATACTGGACATTTGTGTGTCAGTATTTTCTCAATTTGTTTCCTGGACAGAAAGCTCAAATACCAGACTGTCCAGTTCAAAACTGGACACCTGGCAACCCTAAATATGGTAGTTTACCAGAAGAGGGAAAGAAACTATTTTTCTGAACTGCAAAAGTTTTCAAATATTTTCTGTCATAAATTGGGATAAAAGTCATGATCTAGTAATCTAAATGTTTTGTGCATTGGGTCAGTCAAAACATTTCATTGGAACCACTGCCAAACGTTTGGTTTTTTTTTAAATTAACCTTTTTCTGGTATAAACTAAAGTATTTTAAAAAAAATGTAAAAAGGTGTTCCAAACTAGGAAACAAACTTTTGGAAATTGTCAAAAACCAGGCATTGTGGTAATTAAATACATCTTTTATATACATATATATTCAAATTAGGTTCATCTAAGCCAGGCATGTCCAAAGTCCGGCCCGCGGGCCAAATGCGGCCCGCGGTCGGATTTAATACGGCCCCCCGCTTCTCCCGGCTCCCCGGTGCTTTTTTTAACTGGCGCGCGCAGCGCGCCGCTTCGGGCCGCCGCCGCGGTCCCAAACCCTGCCCCTGCACTCCGCTTTGGGGCTGAGAGTGCGGGGACAGCCCCCGCTTCCTCCCCCTCTCCTGGCTCCCCGGCGCTCCTCTGAACTGGCGCCGCTTCCGGCCGCGCCGCCGCCGTCCATGGCGGCCACTGCGGTCCTAAAGTCCTCCATGTAGGGCACGTCCGCAGCCCCGCTCCCCCGCTTGGCTACGGGTTTGCCCTGTCCCCGGGCCGCCATGAGGCCAGCGTGCCCTGCGCTCTCCGCCCGCCTCTGACCCTGCAAGCCCTCTACCTTGGGGCTGAGAGTGCAGGGACGGACTCCGCAGCTGCTCAATCTCAGTATCTGTGATTGGCCCTGCGCACTGTCAGCTTCCTGGCGGGCTCAGGCACGTGGAGCTGCGAACATTAGAGACTTCGCCACAAACGGGCTCAGGCACGTGGAGCTCATCATTAGAGACTTCGCCACAAACAGCCACAAAGGCAAGAGAATTCTTGTTGGGCAGTGTATTAGTGCAGTGTATTACTTGGGCAGTGTATTAAACCTCTGGCACTGCGCTCACATGATCCCTTCCCCTTCTGGTCAATTTAAAAAAATGGCGACTGTAAATAAGAGAAGGAAAGTTGACAGTGAGGGCCGCCACTTCCAGGACAGGTGGAAAGTGGAATATTTCTTCACTGAAATAGAGAATCACTGTGTTTGTCTGATATGCCAAGAGACTGTGGCTGTTTATAAGGAATTTAATGTCAAGAGACACTACCAGTCGAGACATAGCACATACGACAAGCTTACAGGGCACGACCACAGTGAAAAGTTGAAGCAACTTGAAGCTGTTTTAATGTCACAACAGAAATTTTTCATAAGAGCCCGTGAGTCAAATGAAAATGCCACAAGGGCGAGCTATGAGGTGGCAACGTTAATTGCTAAAAATTGCAAATCTTTTGCTGAGGGTGACTTTATCAAAGAATGCGTTATGAAAATGGTTGAGAATATCTGTCCCGAGAAGAAGCAAGAGTTTGCCAACATTTGCCTGGCTCGTAACACTGTAGCACAGAGAATTAAAGAGATTTCATCAGATATTAAGAGACAGTTGACATCCAAAGGAGTGGATTTTGACTTCTTTTCAATAGCCTGTGATGAAAGCACGGACCTATCTGACACAGCTCAGTTGCTGATTTTTATGAGAGGGGTGGACGATGAAATGAATGTGACTGAAGAGCTACTTGACCTCTCAGAAAGGAAATCGGAGAATTCTTGGAAACAAAGGGACAACCAATGCGAGAACTATCTGATCCTATTTGGCTGGCTGATTTGGGGTTTCTAGTTGACATAACAAAGCATCTGAATGTACTGAACACGAGTCTTCAGGGGAAAGATGCAGCGGTGAACCAGCTTTATTCACACCTCAAAGCCTTTGGGACAAAGCTGCAACTTTTCATAAGGCAGTTGTCACAAACACAGCCCAATACCATACATTTTTCAGCGTTGCAGGAAATAATGAACAGTTTTCCACAGGACAATATCAGTGCGCAAACGAGCAGGTATGCAGCAGACATTGCATCTCTGGCTGGGGAGTTTAAACGGCGCTTTCAGGACTTTGCAGCTATTGAAAAGGAGATCAGCCTTTTCTCCTCTCCATTCTCTGTTGACCCCGATGATGCTCCAGATCAGCTGCAGCTCGAGCTCATTGAGCTGCATTGTGACAGCGAGTTACGCAGTCGTCACCAACAGCTCTCTCTTGTGAACTTTTACCGCCAACTGGATAAGAGCCGGTTTCAAGAGATTCGAACATTGGCTAAGAAAATGCTGAGCTTGTTTGGCTCAACATATATGTGTGAGAAGACATTCTCTGCTATGAACTTTAACAAGAACCGCGTGAGGACAAGACTAAGTGACTCTCACCTGCGTGACATTTTGCGCATCAAAACCACTGCCTTTGAACCAGACCTAGCCTATGTGCTGCAGTCCAGATCTCAGTTTCACCCTTCACATTAGTGTAGGCAAGTTTTTTTTCAATTGAGATGACTACACTGTAAAATCTCAGTTAATGTCAGTTGGTCTAAATCAGTTATAAATATATTTGGACACAACATGTATAGTTGGTGTTATGTCGTTTGCCGTTTGCAATAAACTTTGCATAAAATAGTTAATTTGCATTTAATTTTAATGGTTCAAAGAATGTCAGGCAAAATGGTCGGCCCTCACACATGTTCACTTCATCAAATCTGGCCCTCTTTGAAAAAAGTTTGGACACCCCTGATCTAAGCTGACCCTTTCCCACAAACAGATTTAGGTTTGATAAAATGGCATTTTCTGTTTAAAAAAAAAAATCAAATTCCCAAGCAGCTCTACTTACTACAGGCAGTCCCCGGGTTACGTGCAAGATAGGGACTGTAGGTTTGTTCTTAAGTTGAATTTGTATGTAAGTCAGAACTGGTACATATTATAGGGGAAACTCTAGCCGAACATTTCTCCAGAGCTCAGTTCTATTCTCCCACACCTCACTTCCCTCAGTCCTTTATTCTCAAGCTGAGGTATCTGCTGAGAAAAGCCGCTCCGCGTCTCCCTGGTCTGCTGGGCGGGGGGGCGCTAGCTTCACGTCTCCCTGGTCTGCTGGGGGGAAGCAACTAGTGCGGGGTTGCCTCACCCCGTTTGTAAGTAGGGATCCGATGTAAGTCGGATCCATGTAACCCGGGGACTGCCTGTAGTACGTTGCTGAATATCTTGTGGCATGTATTATTTTACATGCCTAAAAACAGAGACTTGCTCCTTGTACCATGCTTATCACTGCTCAACACCACAGCATGACTTTGCATTAGAAAGATGTTTTATTTGATCCTGTTGTTATGATTCCACCAGTGTGATCTGTCACAATGTAACTGTGCTCCTTCCTCTACAATACTGGCCCTGAAGAGTTGTCTGCAATCTAGACCAGTGTTCCTTAACCCTTTTGATACCATGGACTAGCTTGCTGCCTTCCTAAACTGTGTCAAGGATATCTTCAGGATTGGCACTGGTCAATGGACTGGTCATTGAGAAACACAAGTTGCTCCCCCCCACCCAATCAAGAATGTATTAATCAGTCAAAAACCCTTACACAGAATGAGTGGGGGCTCTGAAGGAGGGAAGCTGAGGTGGGTATGCCTAACCTGTTGCAGCCTTCTGCTGGAGGTTGCTCAGGGGGGGGGTTCCTCTAACATCCTCCATCATTTGGCAAGAGCTGTCCTGCTTGACCTCATTTAGCCACACATGTTGCTGTGCCACCGAACTCAACCTTTGGGTGAAGGAAGCTAATGCACGAAGCTGTGTTTAACAGTCAAAAATGGCAAATTGTCAGCCACACATACAGCGCCTTTTCTGGGAATCACTCTTGGTTGAGCTCAGCACACCTGCAGGGGAAATGTAAGCCGGGAAAATCCAGTCAGTAATCCTACAAGGCCTGCCTGGCAAACCAGTGGAGTTTCTCATGTTCCTACTGGTGCACTGAGAAGTTGATTTGGGAGGAACGTACATGCAAGTCTCACTGACATAGAATCACAGAACTGGAAGGGACCTTGAGAGATCGTCTAGTCCAGTTCCCTGCCCTCATGGCAGGACTAAGTATTAACTAGACCAGCAGTTCCCAGCCACCAGGCTATGGATGGGTGCCAGACTGCAAGCGACTGGCTGTCAGGCCACAATGGCTCTGGGGGCCAGGGCTGGGTTACACCACCCAGCGCCTCCCCTCTTGCCATGGCTGTTGGGAGAGGCAGGTCCTGCTCTGCCTCTCAGCCAACCAGCTCCAGGCAGGGGTGGGGTCTCCTCCCAGAGCTGGAAGAGCTGTTTGTTGCACCATAGGAAGGCCATATGGAGCCCTGCACAGCAGCCTTAGAGCAGCCACAACCCAGGCAGCAGCACTCAGCTGGCAGGCAGTGCAGGGCAAGGTGGGGGTGGGGGGGGAAGAAGGGGCAGGCACTGGGGACTCCTGGGGCTAGTGCTCGGAGGTTTTGGGAGTGGGGGCTCTAAGTGGTGAGGCTGACACTGGGACATCTGGGGTAGGGAGCTGGCACTGGGGGGCTGGGGACAGGACTAATATTGGGGAGTGGGGGAGCCCTGGGTGCAGTGGGGCTCTGGGAACAGGAGGCTGGCACTGGAAGTTTGGGGTATTCTAAGGGGCAGGCTGAGGCATTTGAGCTGGGGGGCTGGCACCGAGGAGCTCTGAGGGCAGGAAGCTGGGCCTGGGGGCCGAGGACTCTGGGGTCAGTGGGTGGTAGTGGAGGGGTTAGAGGGTTCTAAGGTTTGAGCTGGAACTGGGGGAAGGATCAGGGGGCCAGGGCAACTGCAAGAGCTGATGCTGGCTGTTCACGGCAGCCCTAGGAGCTAGGGCTTTTGACAGACTGGTAACATTTTTTATCTCCTTATTTGCATAATAAATATGCAAATAAAATATTACCAGTCCACCACAAATTTGTGACTAGGTTTGCCAGTCCACAGCATAAAAATAAAAAAAGGTTGGGAACCACTGATCTTATTCCATTTAGTTCTTGCGCCCAAACCCAGTCCCTAAGTAGTCAAGAGTGGATGTTGGAGAGATACAGGCAGTCCCCGACTTACGCGGATCCGCACTTACGAACGGGGCTTTCTCGCCCCGGAGGTCGAGGTAGCGGATTGCTACCTGCGAGCTCCGGGGTGAGAAAGCCCCGTTCGTAAGCTGCTCCGGTGCCCCTGGTCTGCTGGAGACCGTCTCCAGCAGACCAGGGGCACCGGGCGGGTTTGCCAGAGCAAAGCCTCAGAAGCGCGGGAACCGCTGCTGCTGCCGCTTGAGACCCGGTGCCTGTGGTCTGCTGGGGACTGTCCCCAGCAGACCACAGGCACCGGGACCCAAGCGGCAGCAGCGGGGGGGGGGGGAGGGGTCCCGCGCCTCTGAGACTTTGCCAGAGCAAAGCCTCAGAGGCGCAGCACCCCGCTGCCGCTCTGCTCCCCGTGTCCCTGGTCTGCTGGGGGGGGGGGCACGGATAGTGTGCCCCCCCCCCCCAAGCAGACCAGGCTTTTGTTTTGGACCCTGGAGCAGAGCAGCTGGGGTGCTGCGGATTGGTCCTGCAGCACCCGCTCTGGGCACTACTGGACCAACCCGGCAGCACCCCAGCTGCTCTGCCCCAGGTCCTGATTCAGCCGCTGCTGGTCAGTTTCAGCAGTGGCTGAATCAGGACGCCTGGGGCAGAGCAGCTGGGGTGCTGCTGGGTTGGTCCAGTAGCGCCGAGGGGTGCTACTGGAGCAACCCAGCAGCACCCCAGCTGCTCTGCCCCAGGCGTCCCCAAGTCAGCCGCTGCTGAAACTGACCAGCGCTGACTACAGGAAGCCCGAGGCAGAGTTGCTCTGCCCCGGGCTTCCTGGAATCAGCGCTCATCAGTTTCAGCAGCAGCTGACTTTGGGAAGCTTGGGGTTCTTAAGTTAAATCTGTATGTAAGTCAGAACTGGCGGTCAGTTTCAGCAGCGGCTGAATCTGGACGCCAGTTCCGACTTACATACAGATTCAACTTAAGAACAAACCTACAGTCCCTATCTTGTACGTAACCCGGGGACTGCCTGTACGCAGATGAACTAGGAAAATGCCTTCATGGTGTGGATACTCCTGGCCCCAGCTCAGCAATACACCACCTCTTCCACATTGGTACCATGTTTAAAAAGAGCTTATACAAGGGTGTAACATCCTCATCTGTCTCCCACATCCAGGCGTTTCTCATGGACCATAGCACAGGGCGCACCCCACAGAACGTGATGCATTTGCCTCATGCCCCAGTTTTCCCATCCTTACTTGTGATTAGTACTTAATTAATAATTACCCCTGATATGGGATGAATGGGGCTGCTTGATGAATAAGGTACCACTCTTTGTAAGAAGGGGGTGGCACAATCAGGCCCATACTGACCAGTAGGAATAGGATCCAGTCTCTGAAGTCAATGGGAAAAACTGGATCAATGTAAAGAACAGGCTGGTAAGATGAGACAGTGGCTGGAATACTAAGCCAACTGGGTTCAGTTCCCAGCCCCCAGTGTGACCAGAAGCAAGTATCCCCTGTGTCCTAGTTCCCCATCTGTAAGATGCATTTAAGGCATCCTACTGCCCAGCAGTATTATGAGGGCAAAATCCACTAATGACTCTCAGCCACACAGGTACCATGGTGATTAGGCCATAAAAGCACCTGGCTACATCAGACTTCAGTAGCAGCAGGACCAGTCTCAAAGAAGTGAAGATACAATCAAGCACATTTATAATTTTGCCTAGAAAGAAATCAGCTGAGCCTCAACATAAGGTCCAACATGGCTGTTTTGCAGCAAGCCAGTCAGGTCTGAACTTGTTTTCAGCATATTAATTATGAATGTGATAGATGCAGAAAGATTAAATTTGGAAGCAAATTCAAATTATTCTTTACTAGCACACTGAAGTGGTAACAAGTACCCTGATTATTAAATGGATCTTAATACTACAGTACTTATGACTAAGACTTTGCAGGAAAATCATCTGGTTTTTACAATAAACCATTAAAACACTACAATGTATTTTTGACTAAGGATACAGTACAGAAAACAGTTGGTTTTCTGAAGAAGGTTTTGTGGCTGAAACGTGTAGCATGTGTGCTAAAAAGGAACAGAGGATATGTAAAAAGGATCCGCCCTAGCTTGCTAAAGTTCTTTTGAAATAGAATGTTCCTGTACAAAAGAGTGTTATAGGTGAGTGCCTAGTATATTATTGTTCTACCTTAGCACAAGTACAGGTTAGCTTTGTTGGTATTTTATATTTTAGTTGGCTATGTATCAGGATTCTATTTGTGCGCACAGCCATGCCATTAACACACACACACACACACACACACACACACACACACACACACACACACACACACACACCCTTCTGAAAGAACCAACAGCTCAGCTGGGATAGGTCTATTGTCTAACACCATATATAAGCTTATAAAACTAAGCTGTGTAAGATCTCTGTGGTTGAGCCTGGCACTGAATAGTGATGAAAGCGGTGGTGGTGGTAAATCTTTCCCTGGAGCATAACCAAGGCAGCAGCTAACACCAAATCTATTGATCCTTAACATTATTCCCCCCCCCCCAGCCCCCCACACACAAACTGCCTTTTGCTGTCCCGTATGATCTCATGGTAACCTTAGGTATCAGTCCCTATCCTGAGAGATAATGGCTTATGCATAAATATTGTTTGTTCCTCTCTCTGTTAACAAGCCTTGTTCCTGTGTGATTGCTAACTCTTCCTTTTTCCTGCTCTTTGCTTTCCTTTTTCCTGCTCTTTGCTTACCAGAATACATTTCCTGTTTATCAGTTTATAATTTCCAGACAAATGTTTAACATTGTAAATATGCATCAAGAAATTAGAGGGAAGGCTGTTCCAACAAAAAGTTTGTGTAGTTCCAACACCACAAAGCATTTGAAAGTTCCATGACCTCCCCACTCCAGATCTCTTGGCTTCTCCCTTCTCTCATTTAGCTTTACTCCCTTTGCCTTCATCCACACAACTTTGTCCTTCTCTACACTAAAAAGACTCTTTACTCAAACCCTTTTGCCATTGCTGACAATGGATGCTAAGTACTGCAGAGCTAACAAATGAGAGAGGACAATCCCAAGAATGCAGGGAGGAGAGGGGGGAAACCAATGCAAATGAAGCCTTGAAGGAGGCAAGCACTCAGTTCCAGCAGTGCTGGTGAAGCCAGAGGCTGTCCTACACTAAGAGGGTCAGAAGAAGGGAAATCCAACCAGTATAGCATAACTGACCATTTTACAAGATAAAGTACAATACTGCCAGCCCTAAGCATGGAGTGGGGGAAAGGGCCGGGGGGTGGGGGGGAGGGGAGAGAGCGGAAAAAGAGCACATCAAGCTGCCACAATCATGAGATTAAAAAGGATGATTTTAAAAAAACATTATGTTCTCTTTGCCTCTTGGAGTTGGAGCATTAGGTTCCACATTACCAGCAGCGAAGGCTAGAAACTTTAATTAAAAAAAAAAAAAAAAAACGATGTCTGAGATTCTCTGATAATAGCCTGAGTCCAGCTTTAAGAAAACAGCAAATATTCCATGAATGATAAATCATGAGAAAGTGCACATTACCTTCTCTGTGTTGCCCTAAGACATGTGCAGATGTTCACTATCAATAAAAACACATATTGCCAGCTGTGAATGCTCTGCCAATCAGCTGGGCAGCACCGCAATCTCTCCTGGGCTGGTGCCCAAGCACTCATCTTACAGGAACACTGGCTGTCTGCTAGCTTGCTGGGTCTGCCACCAGCTCAGAGGCAACTGCTGCAGGGGGCTCTAAATAGAGGGATCTCCAGTTTTCAGCCCCCCCAAAAGGGTCCTCAAGACACTCATCCTTTGGAGTACAGGGATTCTTCACTAGGTACCAGAAACTTACATTGCTAGTTACTGGCAATGCACAAAACAGCTCCTATTCCAGGCCCCAAGAACACTGGAAGGGTATACACACAAGTTGGCTCTCAGGCCCAGTTCCAGGGATACTTCCTTCAGACCATTTTCCACACAGGGGCAGACACTGGCCTGCAGATTCTCCAGGCAGAATTCAGCCTCTGACCAACCCCTGTTGTATCATTGGAACCTCCCCCCACATCTCCAGTTTGCAGCTGCTCCTGGCCCCCTGCTACTAACAGGCTACTTTCCTTCCTGACTCTTGACCAGCCTTCCCTCCACAGCTTCCAATCTGCTACCTCCTCCTGACCGCAGGGTGGGATTTCTGTAGAGGAGGGATTATGGAGCCCTTCAGGCTGGATGTTGAGCCAGCAGGTTCACTACCCTAAATCAAACACTCTAGCTGTGGTTTAAAGTTTTAAAGCAATACCATCCTTTGGAGAAATTAAGTGCCATGAAGGCACAATTTGCACATTTAGTGGGAGTTATGAAAGCACCCATCCCTTTCACCAGCCAGCACAGGCCTCCATGATCAGCTTTTAGAGATGGGCACGAAGAGTTAAGGCAACTCAGAAGATGCTGTGGCTCACACCCTAAGGTTGCTAAGTGTCCGGTATTCTACCAGACAGTTTGGTATTTGCACTCTGGCCGGTCAAAAATAAATAAATAAATAAATCAGAAAATACGAGACATGTTCAATGTCTGGTATTGTCTGATTTTTCCAACTGTGCACCGGATGGAAGCCTGGAGTGGCTGGAAGGCAGGGACTGGAAGTGGGACTCCCAGCCACTCTCCCCACCCCTGCTAGGCGTCTGCACAAGCATAGGCTCCCAGCACCAATTGTGGCCCTGCCTCCCAGCCTGGGAGTACCAGCTGAGAGGCGAGACCATGATCACCGCTCTGGGAATGTCAGAAGCCTGATGGCGCGGGGGGGGAGGAGAAAAGAGTGGCTGGGAGGTGGGGCACAATCAGCACTGGGAGTTTTCTACAATCATTTCTGTGCTCCCGCCAAGTGATCGGGGCCGGCCCCGCCCCCGGGCGCATGGGCAGTGCTGGCCCCTGGCCGCGCAGCATATGGGTAGCCCCGCCCCCGGGTGCACAGCGCAAGGGCTGTGTCGGCTCTGGGCTCACGGCAAAGGAGCGGTGCCAGCCCAGGTGTGCGGCACATGGGTGCTGCCAGCTCCTGGGCACGCGGCGTACGGGCATCCCCTCCCCTGGGCACGCTGCACAGGAGCGGCGCCAGCCCCAGGTGTGTGGCATATGGGCAGCCCCACCCCTGGGCGTGCGGCCCTGCCCCCAGGCAGCCCCAGTGGGGACCACTGCTTTAGAGAAATAGAAAACAATGAAAGCAGCATGCACATTTGCACAATTACTTCTAAGCCTCTTTACATAGAAAAGGGGTAGGATGAAGACTGTTTGTAATAAAGTTAAGTATTAAACATAGTATGTGTCTTCATGGCAGTGGTTTTTTTGCTCAAAAAGTTTTTAGCCCACATATTTGGTATTTTTTGGGAAACCATCTGGCAACCCTACACAGCCCAGATCACGTAAGATGAGAAAGGGGACTGTTGGGAAATACCAGACCACGGACTTTTTGCTGTTACCTTGTTCTTGCTCCAGCAGGCCTTTCATGCAGTGTTTGTTATCAAGACTAAGACCAAGACATATCCAAGTTGGAGGTCTTTAACCCAAGTTTCCCTGCCAAGTGTGGTATGGTAAACACTTAAGTAGCTGCTAGAAGCCCAAAAGACTTCATGGATGACTGCATTTGTCCAAAGGCTATCCAGAGGTCCAGTTACATAGAGACTTGACCTTTCATTTTTGTGTACTAGTTGACCAAAAAAGTTATTAAGCAGCATACAAATGCATAAATTCAACTTACCTTATATAGCATCCTGTCTCTCTGCTTGCTTATGAGGTGTTAATCATGTCAAGGACAAGTCTGATTTACAAGAAGCAATGACTACTCTTACTTGGGTTGGGGATAAAATAGCATACTAAAAATCCTGTTAACAATATTTCAGTCTATCAAAAAATGCTTTAACATTTGTTGTAGTACTGAGAGCATATACAGATTTTAAAAGAAGGCTTGAATTAGAATTTGTCACTTCTTTGTCTTTAAATACCATTATGCACTCTAGTGAAAACAATAGCAATTAATTCATGCTCCCTTAATCAAGATATATCCCTAACATAGTAAATAAATTTGTCACCACTGTCTCATTACCAGATAACATTTTACACCTAACCTGTAAAGTTCATTTCAAAAGTACTTTAAATTATGAAGTGTCACAGCTCCTCTATGGAGGTAGCTGTTTCATCCCTGGGTAAAGTGAGGCACAGTAGGTTATGGCCAAAATATCGAAACTTGGGTGCATAAAGTTAGGTACCTATTCAAACAAGGGGAGTTGGAAAATACACATGCAGTTGCATGTTCTTCAGGGATAGTGAGCACTGCGAGTTATGTAGATGCCTAAACAGAAATGTAGGTACCTAATGTTAGACTTGAAGTTTTCAAACTATATGACTTGTCAGTGCTTCCAGAGACTCCGTGGCAGAAGTGTGACTAGAACCCAGAGTCATAGATCCCCATCTCTTGACCTTACCGTTAGAAAACAGAATCAAAGACATAACAGTAGGTCAGTAAATGTTTGTCTAGAGTCTTTTCATTTTCCAGGCACTGAGTTCTTGAGGTCAAGAAATGCTCTTGAGTCTTCACATTTTTAATCAAAAGATTTAATATATTTTATGCCAATATTTCATTTTATGTAATTGTTAGTGAGTTTTGTGCCTTTAAAAGCAATGTACAGCACTCTGCTCGTTATCCCATTTCTTTATTTGCTGCTATGTTCAGCTTGTCCCACTCTGCAATGGGTAGTCATTTGCTTACAGCTTACACAGAAGATAATAATCCCTTTGGTTGCCAAGATTCAAAATAAGTCAGGGTGGTGCTTTTATTTCATTTCATACACATACACACACAAACCCAGCAAGCCATAGTCCATCACAGATACATCTGTCTATCTAAATATCAATTTTCTCTGCCTATGAGGGAATGTGTCCTGAATCACCACTTTTTCTTTGTATTTGAAAACATACAATTAGTGTCTGGTGTTAGGTCTCAGGGAAGACAGAAAAAGATACAATGAAGAAATCCCTGTTACAACGTGGTCTAGTAGCCGTAGCATGTGCAGTTAGTTACACAAGAAAGAGCTACTGCAATCACCAGGCCAAAATCAGCCTCACATTTGTGTACTATTTTCCTCCTTTCTTATACTGTAGTAGAGTTGTCTGGGGCTGTTAAGAGTCTCAGTGAATGGCCTGCTAGTGCCGAACTCTGCATGTGTCTATATAACAGAAGGAGGATGAAAGGGTGCAGAAGACACTTTCTCCCTTCTGCTTCCTACCTTGCATCCCTTCTTAGTCACTAGTCATAAGTTCAGTCCTTGTGTTCTCCTCCCCGGGCATGAACGAGTAAAGGAAATCTGGCACAACCCCTTCTGCACTAGCTACCAGAGCTGGACCAGCATGGCATGAGACTACACTTTATCATTAGCAGAGATGTCTTTTACAGACATCTCCCTCATTTGCAAAAACAATGAGTCTCAGTCAGTCAATGCATGCTGCTGGATTACCCAGAATTAATAAAATGAGCATGCATCTGCAGAACAGCTGCTTGACTGGCAATGTTTCCATACATCTTATCCCCAAATGTACCCTGCTCAGAAACAGCCCCATGCTGAAAGGAGCGTTCTCAAAGAAACTCACATCTCAAATTATGTGGTCGTCTCACTGATTAGCATTGTATCTTGGATTCAAGGATCTAGTAACAAAAGACAGAACATCCCTTTTTATCAGTATGGAGACAAACTCTCTCCTTGGGGATGGTGGAAGGAAAACTGGATTGGAAGTCCTGGATCTGAACTAGCTCCTACAATAAAGGTGTTATGGTCAGATCCAAAACCAGACAAGCAAGTTTTTAAAATTCTAGTTCAAATACAGTTGCAGTCTTCTGAGACCAACTGGTATCATTAGTTTGCCAGTTTAGTCCAAACTCGTGAGATGTGGACATTGTCATAATCAAACAGTCTCAAATCCAAATCCAGACACAGCCTCAGACTCTGAATCTCAGACACAAATCTTAACTCAATCTCCACATTTAAATACACTGAAGTAGACAGGATGGGGAGAGGAAGAGCAAAATATGAAGCAACCCCTTTTTAGAATCATCCTAGGAAAGCAAATGCTAGGTAGTCACCATCACTGTAAGCTCTTTCCTGTGTTATTTCCTGTTTATTCAGCTCACAGAACTTAACTGAATTCTTCAGCTAGTAGTTTATAGGGCTGCACAGTAGACCTGTATCTAACGAAGGCTAAACAGTGCCAGCTGTCTGAGGAAAGGGCAAACATCAGTAGTTTTGGGGGGCTTCTATAGTATATTAAACTATTTATAATCCCATACCACTAAGAAGCCTTAGCCATGGAGCAGAAGCTCATTATGCCAGGCACAAGCACAGAACAAAGGGACAGCCCCTGCTTCAAGAAGCTTACAATCTAAGTGCAAGACAAGACACCAAATCGACAGAGGCAGACTGAGGAGGCAGTACAAGGGGCAACAATGAGACGGTACTGGCCAGCATCATAGTCTCTTCACCCTCATAAGCTTAACGAATGTCAAGTTTTGACCTTTCACCACACGAATCAAAAGCAAAATACATTTAGGATTGAGGTGCCTCATTGCTGTCTACAGTTCAAGCCCAGCATACAGTAAGCATACCCTGCAAAAGTCAACTTAAAACCCATTCTTCTTCTGTTTCTAGCTAGGTATTTTGAACACAGACAAAGGAAAAACCCCCTTACCAAACAATCCACATTAAGCAGCCCCCACGAGCATGGAGAGGCCATTCAAATATTGTACAATGCAGTATGCTGGAGCATGATGGGTACTTCTTGCGGAGAAAGGTAAAGAGCTATGTCATACCCAGAAAGAACATGATGAGTAAGCCTGTGGTTTGTCAAGGGAAGAGATAGTAGATAAGAGCTAATGAGCAGTTAGAACAATAGCAGGCCTCAGCTGGAAAGGTGAGCAGCTGCAGAGACATTAGCCTTAGGGCACTGATTCCTCAAGGCACTTCAGCACGTGCCTAACTTTAAGCATGTGAGTAGTCCCAGCTGAACTCAGTAAGTCTATTTACAGTAGAGGCAGGTGCTAAAATAGCAGGCTGAACCACACAATCCCCCCAGGAGAGTAAATAGAATCTACATCTGACAAAAACCAAACAGTGACTGGAGTTTTACTGTGGTATTTTTTTCTGAGCCATTGTTACCTGCTGTCTTCATTACAACCTTCTCCAGAAGACCAGAACACATGAGAAGGGTTGCTTTACAAATGTTCCCACACTGGTATAAAACACTGTAGTGGTAAACCAGAACCCACTACAGCAGATTGTAAGTAACCTCGTTCATTTATAGCTGCAGCAAAGTAACACCAAGCCACATATGTCTGGCCTTTCAGCTGATGTGCATGTTGCTTTGATTCTGATCATAAAACTGATGGCCATTGTGCAATGGCAAATCCTTTATCTAGTTCTGCTGCTCTTTGTTGCCAGGTCTAGATAATTCCTATCAAGCAGACACCCAGGAAATCAAGGCCTGGCTGGTCATTCATGTTTGTATGGGCCAGCAGGCAGGTTTTTCACTCCCATTGTATCAGTTATGTATTTTTTGAATGTACTGGCTTTATTTCTCCCTGGGTCTGGATGGCTTTGTTGTTAAATCACCTTAGTTAGGCAAAAACAATGAGATCCTATCAATCCTTCCTTTTCACGTGCCTGTATATTTATATCTGCCTCTGGAATTTCCACTACATGCATCTGATGAAGTGGGTCTTTGCCCATGAAAGCTTATGCTCCAATAAATCTGGTGACCCCTTTTGCGCCAAAACTTGCTGCCTGTCTACACTGGCCGTGAGTTCTTGCGCAAGAACACTGACATTCTAATGTATGAAATCAGGGCTTCTTGCACAAGAACTATGATGCTCCCGCTCAGGAATAAGCCCTCTTGCGCAACTGTTCTTGCGCAAGAGGCCAATGTAGACAGGCAACATGAATTTCTTGCACAAGAAAGCCCTATGGTTAAAATGGCCATCAGAGCTTTCTTGTGCAAGAGAGCGTCTACACTGGCATGGATGCTCTTGCGCAAAGGCACATGCCACTGGAAGAGTTTTTGCACAAGAACTCTTCCGCAAAAGAGTTCTTGCACAAAATCATGCCACTATAGGCATAGCCTTAGTCTATACGGTGCCACAGGACTTCTTGTTGTTTATGCAGATTCAGACTAACACGGCTACCCCTATGATTTTCTGAACAATCAAGTCCATAATATAGAATAAATTATCAGGTCTGATTACTTTGGGCCAGATTGTTCCTAGTCCTTGAAGGAGCGTGGAGATGAGAAATGCAAACAATGAAACTTCCCTTGCAAACTAGCAGAGCAGACTGCCTTTCACCGCTAGCAGAGTGGACTGTTCCCTTTCAGAGTAGGTCTACGCTATAATTAGATGAGTGTGGCTGGCCTGTGTCATCTAACTCCGGCTTCAGGGCTCAGGCTGAGAGACTATTTAATTGCAGTGTAGATGTTTCCGATCAAGCTGCAGCCTGAGCTCTGGGATCCGCCCATCTCAAAAGATCAGAGCGCCAAGTCCAGCTTGAGGCTGGATGTTTACACTGCAATGAAGCAGCTAAAGGGCTGCAAGACTGAGTTAGCTGGCACAGGTCCGCCTCAAGATTTTAATTGCAGTGTGGACAGACCGGCATTGCCTCTAGAAGGCAGTGGGAAGGAGGCAGAACTGTGGCTTTTTCTCATAGTCTAATGCTTTCAGGGTCTCCCTTTAAATGGGCTGATTTTGCTTTCACTGTAAAAATGGCGCAAACAACATTATTGTCCCAGAGTAAAATGCTGGCAATGAAGTCTGTGGCATGCCTGTTGCTCACAATAGAGAGAAAGATTAATAGATGTAAGTTGCTGGGTGTAGGGTTGCCAGGTGTCCGGTATTCACCTGGACAGTCGAGTATTTTCACCTCCTGTCCAGTAAAAAAAACTCAGAGAATACCGGACTCCTGAGATGTCCGATATTCTCTGAATTTTTCCCTGGCCAGGAGGCGAAAATGCCAGGCACCTGGCAACCCTACAAACACTCAGTGCCTGGCCTCCCCACCCCCTGAATCCTCTCTTGGCCCCCGGCTCCCCAACCCCATGCTTACCTGGTTCCCCAAGGCTGCTGGCACAAAATGGCTGCTGGTCAAAAGACCTAGGTGAAGCAATGCTTCCCCTGGGTCTTAGTGATCAACCACTCCCCTGTTCCTATCCCTGCACTCACTCGTAAAGGGGACATGTTGTTTTAATGCTGTTTTATTTTAATTTTTTTTTTTTTGCTCAAGAACTTGGGTCTACCCCCCTTTTTCCCCCCTTCAACAGAATTTTTTCCCAGTGTTTTTTTCGGGGGGGGGGGGAGTGTTTGGTATTTTTGTTTCAAGCATCTGGCAACCCTAGATGGATGTAAAAAAGACAGAGCCACATTCTGCCCTCTGTCACGGAGGGTGGGGGAGTCACCGGGCTGTTTCCCCATCCATAGTCAGAGGTGACACTCAGCCAGCAAATAGAACAGAAGGTTTATTCGTTGACAGGGACACAGCATAGCACAGACTTGTTAACACAGGAACCAGGAGCAGCTAGTACAATCCTGGGCCCCCTCCCTGCATCTTCTCCCAGCCCAAAGTAACTCACACACTCAGCAACCGGTCCCAGCCCTCCAGGCACCCCTCCCCCACTCCTTTTTTCAAATTCCCAGGCAAAGTGTCACCCAGGAGCAGCCCTAGACTAGCTGCCAGCAACTGGTGCCCTAGGTGAACCATGCAATCGGCGCCCCACCCCCCCTCCCTACCCCAAGGGCAGATATCGACTGAGGGTTTTGGTTCTGTGTTGGGGAGAGGGGAGCTGGGGATGGAGTTGAAGTTCTGGGGCTGGGGGCCGGAGAGAGGGAACAGGGTGCCAGTCAGGGGAGAGAGTTTGGAATTTGGTGCCCCATGCAATTTGGCGCCCTAGGCGGCTGCCTAGTTTGCCTATGGGCACGGGCTGCCCCTGGTGTCACCTGGTTGCTCCTCCTCACCTAGGCTCAGGTTACCAGTCAGCCTGAGCTATTGGTGTGTAAGTGCTAAGACTGGGCAGCCTCCCGCAGTGACAGCCACACCCAACATTCCCATTGCCAGCCGTGCACCAGTGCAGTGCCTAGGGAAACTGAAGCACATACATGGGGTTACAACAGAACAGCACAGGACAGTAGGAATCACACGCAACATCACAAAGCAAACAGACCAAACACAATCCCCGCTACATCACACCCTCATTTTTGGTTTGCTCTGCCTTAAAACAGCTAGCGTATCATGGGGCCCAGTTATAATATGGCAGTCCTCCACTGTTTCAGACATTGATCATTCATATGCCATATTGATGGACAAAGATGAAATCTGTTCTGAACTTCAGAATAGCCTTAGGGCCCTAGTCTACCCTGCATTATATGGGTGGGACTCAGGACCGACGCCAGTGGGAGTGTCTGCACTTTATCAGAGCCATACCCTGAGCCCAATGAGCATGGTTCAGTTCTACCAACACTGCAAGATCAAAATATGGTTTAACTTGGGACTTTGCTACTTTGTAACTTGCTCCTCCAGCATGGGAGCTGCTACAGTGTGGATGGAACCTTACTGAGGTGTAACTCCTGCTGAAGTCAGTGGGCTTTGATCCAAGTAACTTAGCAGAATTTAGCCCATTTTATTCAAGTTTTAAAGAATTGTTCCTAATGGCGTTCTGCAAAATGGTTCTTGTTTCCACCAGAGATGCCATTCTTTATAGCCAATTTCTTCCTCTGCTCATTATGTTACCCAGCTCATCTGAAGACTCTGTCCATAGGGTTGCCTAGGGCAGTAAAACAGATTAGTGGTTATTTGTTATGTGGGTGGTTGAGAAGTGCATATTTTCAAGGAAAGGTCTTACCATTGACCCTGCTGGTTAATAACCATCTTTCCAAAGATCAAAGGAAAGAACCTGATGTGGAACAGACTCTATCATACCCAGTAATTTACGTTTTCCTGTCTAATATCCTAGCGTGTTTTTGATGATTTATGTCCTTTAGATGGATGGATAATGCTGTGACTTTATAAAATAAAATTGGCACAAAAATGCCTTTGGACGATGACTGTGCATGTTAGGTTTGTACTGCCCTTGATGTGCGTGTGAAATTTCCACTGTTGCTGATGGGCATTCCAGATGTAGTCTGGGAGTAGAACATCCTTGGGGAATGAAAGAGCAATGGAAACCAATGCTGTTCCATTGCGCAAGACACACAGGGCTAGCCAATATTTAAGCACGCCCTGCACAGTGCATAACTCAGTTGCTGCTGAAGGATCTCCTACTAACCCAAAGGACAGGAGGGTTTCTGAGGCTATTTATGGTTTTGGGTGCAGTAGCAGGGCACCTCCACAGTCAATCTATCTCCACAGAGGTCAGGGTAAGAGATCCTCTCCACCGCAGAGTAACTCTGCAGTCTGTGGCAGAGAGGATCTCTTACCCTGACCTCTGTGGAGATACCTGGTACACCAGGCATTGATACTATTTCATGCGATGAGCTGGATGGGATCATTTCAGTCTACGTTTATTACCATGTTTAAGTCAACAGTTCAAGATTGGATGTATGACCCCAGATTTGACATTTGAGCTGAGCTCTAACATTTCAGGCTTCATCTTCTGCTTAAAGGAAACTGCAGGGGAAGGGGGACCAGAAAGATGTCAGAAACTAAAATAAAAAATTGAAAAGCCATATACAACAGGATGAGAGATCAGGCAGGGAGAAAGGAGACAGTCTGAGATCAAGAGAAGCGGGGGGAGGGTGGGGAGAAAAAGTCTAATTAGAAAAATGATTGTGTGTGCGCATCTAGTGTTTGGGCCACCCACTTTTGCCACATGAAAGTTTTGGGAAGGTGTTATTTCTATCCCTTATACATAGAACAGGCTTTCCCTTTAGTAAGGAAAACATTTATTTTAAATATTGAATCACCCTTGACTAAAACATGGGTTTCAGTTACAGGAAGATTAAGTTCATGAACTCCAGCTAGATTTGGGAGCTCTGCAATCTCCAAACAAATAGGTCGCAAGGTTCACAAAACATTGAGCTCCAGGAAGTTCACCTATCCCTAAATCACCAAGCACTCCACTTGGTAAGTGGTTGCATACTGCACACAATAGGATATATATCAGCTGGAGCTAAACGATACACCAGCAGGAAAGGAAAAAGAGGTACTGTAGCTAACCATACTCTGCTAGACCTTTCTGTACAGTGCTCAGGAGCAGGATAAGAATGTTAGGCAAGGGTCAGATCCAGCCACATGGGTGTACAAAGGAAGGAGGCTAAAGAGCCTCCTTCATTCTTTCCTGATCCCCTTAAGAGGTGGGAAGAATTCTAGTCCAAAAGCACCGTGTACCTTTCCCTAATTTCTTAGGAGTTCAGGGGGCTCCAAAGGAGGTAGAACTATAACTCTGCCTACCAGGGCAGGAGCCAGTATGGAAGGAAGAGAATTCTACATCCCTCTAGTAACAGAGCATGCACTCCCTTTGCATGCTGGGGCGCTTCGGGAAACATCCTGCCCCTTCCAGACAGCATGCCGAGTGATGCTCCCACTGAGATGGTCTAGCACAGTACCGTACCTTGACAGGAGAAATGAAACAGTCACAAGAAGTTGCTAGTTGCTGATGGTTTTGCAGCAGCACCTCCCCAGCACAGTTTGAGGAAGTTATGAAGTTAATCCCATCAGAGTTCCCTACCTCCCGTGCCTTCCCATGATGTGGAGTTCCTCCGCAAGCCCTGTGGTGTCTTTCTGATCTTTATGCAATACAAATAATATGAAGAAATCACCAGGATGCAGTTGGGTCCAAAATAACTGCTTAACTTATTCTACGTGAACAGACAATACCTGCCTACCTACCTACTGCCGCTCTCTCTCTGGTCTCTGGGGCTTCTAAAACAGTGTTTCTCAACCTTTTTTTATAAAGTACCCCTTTTTAAAAAACAAAATTATAAGTACCCCCAGTACCTACAGTTTTCAGACACACACAATTTTTTTCTACCATTGCAACACACTTGTTTAAACAACTTAATCGTAGCCGGGCGGGCGATGAAATGTTTGGGCGTAAAAAGTACAAAAATAATAAAGCGCTGTAAAACTTATAATAAAAATTCAGTTTTCTCCAAATTTGAGTTCTGTTGACATACCTCCCAGACTTCTCTGGAGTACCCCTACGGGTATTTGTACCACTGGTTGAGAAACACTGTTCTAAAATACAGAACCCAGTGAGCACCAGTGGAAGGCTCAAACTACTCGAAGAGATCTCAGCCTATTCCTTATGTTCTACAGAGGGATTCCAATGAAATGGCTAGTGGTGATGCTTCTAGAAGCACAGGCCATAGTGCTAAGGAGGCCAGACTAGAGTGGAAAGCCCTGTCTTGAGCACAGAGGCTCAAGGCTGTGAGAGGCTCACCAGTGCCTAGGGCGGCCCACTGGTGAATAGCTATGGTGATAGAAGCATTTATATGACAAAAGCATATTCGCGCTTACTGATTTGGTTTTCACAGCGTGTTGGGAACACGTTACAGCCAAATGACTATTAAAACTGTGCGTGTGTTGAATTCTCAGCATAAACTGAATTTTTTTTTTTTATTCTGCTCTCACATCACTTTTAAATTGCTCTGCCCACATTGATTTCAGGGAAATTAGTTCTGGTTTACACCAGCATATGTGATAGCAATATTAGGCCTGTTGATGATATTTAGAAACATTGTCCAGGGGGTCGGAATGTTGACCTCTGTGGAGCTAGGCTGGATTTCACGCTGATGTCAGAGACATCAGCATCTGGCTCCGTGTGTCTGCCATTTTCATTTGCCATTAGAGGTTTTCTGACATTTTTCAGTTCTGACCCTTCGGGGTTTATACGTGTACCTATTACATGGCAATAGATATTGTTTTGACTGGGTCTTGCGGGATGCACTGTAACTGCTCAGTTCTGAAAACATCTGGTGCTCAGGCTACAGCTTTCCCTTTTTGTGCCTGTCTGTTCAACGTACAGCTGTGAATTCAGCTTCTGTGGCTTCCCTACATAGTTTCACCCAATCCTGCATATATACAATTACCCAGGAAGGTTTGCCACATTCTGGAACAAACTCATTCTATTTGTTGTGGATGTTTATGTGACCCGATATACTGCACCGAACAGTACTTGAAAAATATTTGTGGCATGTGCTCCATCCGAACCACTCATTCCTTTTCCTTGACCTGCCCTTTGTGGAGAGCAAGGAATGTTAAATATTTCTTGTGGGTCTGCCCAGCCTCGTCCTTTATTTACACTTTCTTTCCCCATTCCCTTTTCCTGGGGCACCTTTCAGGGTATTCTCTTTCCTACTTAAATAATAAAGCTCTGTCGGGGCCTGATTCTTCATCAATGAAGACAAGCAGCTTTACTATTAAGGGTATGATCCTGTGCCCTTTGGAGTGATGTGCAGAACCAGAATTAAACAATAAAAGGGTTGAAGAACACATAGAACTAAATGATGTTTTTTCATTAACCAAACCGTATTTTGACAACAGGCTCTCTTCCTTGCTGCTGACAGAAGGTTTATTTCTAAGTCACATATACGAGTTAGTTCTACCGACCCTTTTCTTCTCAGTATGGATTGAGCCTAGTCCTGCTGCTATTGAAGTCCATTGGCTTCCATAACATTAGGATCAGACCCACTGTTTGTACTATGAATTCCATATCCAAGAACAAATAAATCTCTCTGCCAAAAGTGCTCAGGCTTGCCTACCCCCAGAGTTGCACCACTGTAACAAGTGTTATTTTAAATCTATTAAGGGGGGTTCACACAAAAGGCTGGGTGGACATAGATTCTGATTTAAGCCCGGCTGATTTCAGTTTAGCTTGCATCAGTTGGAAACACTGTGTCTAGACTGGCAAGTTTTTCTGCAAAAGCAGCTGCAAAAGGCTTTTGCGCAAAAGGGCCAGTGTAGACAGCTCAGATTTCTTTTGCGCAAAAAAGCCCCGATCGCAAAAAATGGCAATCGGGCTTTTTTGCAGAAAAGTGCGTCTAGCTTGGCACGGACGCTTTTCTGCAAAAAGTGCTTTTGCGGAAAAGCATCCGTGCCAATCTAGACACTCTTTTCCGCAAATGCTTTTAACGGAAATCTTTTCCGTTAGAAGCATTTGCGGAAAATCATGCCAGTCTAGACGTAGCCTTTGAAACTGGGAGTAAGTCTACACTGGCACTTTACAGCGCTGTAATTTTCTGGCCTCAGGGGTGTGAAGAAACCACTCCCTACCCAAGTGCAGCAAGTTACAGTTAAATTGGGGACATTCATGTACAGCAAGTCATACAAGTTGTAAGTAAAGCACCAATGTGAACCAGGCCACAGCACTGGGAGCCAGTTTACATGGAGTGCTGAGAAAACTCTCTCTCAGCGCTCATGCCAGCGCTCATACCACACTTTTAGATTAAAACACTGCCTCAGCTGCTCTTTAAACTTTTAAGTGTAGACAAACCCTGAACCAAATAAGACACACAAAGCAGAATGTCCAGACAGCCTTTTGCACCACTTTTGGGTGAAGACAGAGTTACATAAGGGAATTTTAGCCTCTTTAGCAGAGACAATTGATGGGAAAATGGACTGACACGAAATAGTCCAAGATCAAATTATACTGAAGCCCATAGGATACATATTTACTTAAGTGGGAATGCAACACTTCAGTATATCTTATAAACTGACCCCCTGTTGCAGTAAAGACAGTTATTATTAATGCTGCAGCTACACACACTGTAAGTTCACTCCCATTTCAGAATTTTAGTTGATTTGAAACCTGGTCCATTCTTTCCCTCTTCTATATTATTCTTTAACCTAGTGCTATAGAAATAGGAGGCTCTTTCTCAGCTAAGATGATGTAAATGAACAGCTCTAAAACTAAACCTACCGCAGAGGAAGAATAAACGTGTAAACTTTTTTCCCCAAAAGCTTTTCTCTCATTGTACCTCTTCTTAGATGTAAACTCTTTGGGGCAGGCTTGGTCTGTCTCCCTTTATAATGCACAAGACTGAGTACACTGTTAGCTTATACCTAACTAGCTCTGAGCATTGATATTCTTAGGATTCAAACATTAGTGATCACTATTTTGCCATCAGTGCCAGATTTTATTATCCTTACTCATGCTGAGTAGAACTTGCAGATGCAAATATCCCACTGAAGTCAAATGGGCTTCTCACCAAACTAACGGCCAAAGAGTTAGAGTGGAGTTTGAACAAGACGTCCCAGCTCCTTTGCCAGGTGAGCAAGAATTAAGACTCACTGAAGTGTAAGGGTGTTTGCAATTCAAACCAGGTTTCAAAGTTCTAGATGCCACTAACTTTATAATGGACTGAACCAATTATGCTGACCTATATTTGCAAAAGCAGCCAGTGACTTTGAGTGCCCAAATTTAAGACACCTCAAATGGCCTGATTTTGAGGAAGGACTGCACGGCCAGCTTCTCAAAGTCAGGCTCCTTCAAGGTGTCTCAAGTCGGGCATCCAAAGTCATGAGTAGCTTTTAAAAATGTGGGACCCCTTTAACTGTGGTATTGGAAATCCAGATTGGGCCTAAAGGCTGCGACTCTACTTGCTTGAGTTTCTTTTTCTTAAGTAAATGACGACACCTAAGCATAGTTCACAGGCCATCATCCCACTCGCTCGGGATGTTCAGCATTCAGAGACTGCCTGTCTGCCTCCAGTGGTCATGAGGTTTGCCACCAGCTGCTGACGGCCTGCTGAGCTGTGACTTGAGCTTCCACAAAACCACTCCCAGCCTTCAATTGCAGCTGAATCTTTGTGTGTGTTTCTTGGTGATAAAGGAGACGCTGGCTTGCAGAGAAAAATAAAAAGCAGAGCAGTAGCTTCCTCATCCTTTTATCTACAGAGCAGGATGAGGAACCTCTTGGCAGTAGTGAAGGCCTACACCATGTAATTCATCCATGAATGCTGGGGAGAAGCCTGCGAGTCCTATGGTCTGAGAGTTTAGCTATGAGACTATGCCTCCCTCCCAACAAGAAAATGTGCCAAAGACTGAGCTAAAACAACACTGCCATCTTGTTTGGTTGTTGTTTTTTTTCACTGACCATTGAATGTGATTGGCAACATTTCTCATGCATAAGTAGTTAATAAATGCAGCCCTGGCCTAAGACGGTTCTTTCGGAAATTCTAAAAATGTTTTGTTTCCAGAGCAGGAGGCAGGCAGGTGGAAGTTTGCCAAAGTTCTGGGTTGAGCCTGTCATCAAAATATTTAGATTCCTTATAGGCTTTGCCTCCTTAGAGGTGGAGTAGTCAAGGGGAAAAAAGTGTGTGAGGACTCTCAAGTCACTGCATAGAACAGCTTGGATCACACTGAAATGCCATTTTAACAGAGGGCAAGACTGTGCTTTGCATGGCCATGGGGAGGGTGAGATGGGTGTGAACATAAGAAACCGCTTGCCTTTGAAACCATCCCACAAGCATCAAGCAGACTAGCAAGCTCAGCTCATTAGGTTGCATAAGAAGAAGGATAGTCCAGTGGTTAAGACACTAGTGGTGGGAGGCCTGTGTTCAAATCCTGCCTCTACCAGAGAGTGTGTTAGCTTGTGCAGAGCACTGAGCCTCTTTCTGCCTTAAATCCCCATGGGGAAAACAGGGATAAAGCCTATGAGCTGTCATGCTGCTGCAGCGAGGGCCTTTAAAATAGAAAGGACAGCTCACTCCAAAGTGGGAAGGCAGGAGAGCAGAGCTGATTGACTATAGAGAGAGGCTACAGCATGGAAGCCTGAGTGAAATAAAAACCTGTGGGGGAGGAGGTGTCTGTATTTGTTTTGCATGCCTGCCACAAGGGCAGGAATTGCCCTTCCAGGTGTTCCCCCTGTGGGTCTGGCAGCTGTTCATTATTCCTGGTGCAGGATTGCATATAATCTATAACACCTGCCCTTTGGGTAACTTGCAGCCAACTTTTAAAAAATGCTGTTGGCTGACGTCTTGAAGTATGTCCATTAACCTGCAGTCAGAAGGCAATAAAGAATTTAAACTAGAGTGACACAAGTGATTGATGCAGAACAGCACAGTGCTCTTAATTTGGTTTATAGGAGCATGGCCATAAAGCTGATGTTTCCCGATACTGGGGATGTTACATTTCGATAAGTAGTCAATGGAATTTCCATCGACTACTCGATTAGTCAATAAGGGGGGCACTCACTATTCCACTGCGCCTCTCCCTTTGAAATGTATATTTCAAAGGAAGAGAAACAGCAGGGTTCCCTCTGCCTCTCTCTATTTGAAATGTACAAGAGCTGCAATAGCTCCTGTACATTTCAAAGGGAGATGGGAAGCCGGAACCCTCACCAGCAGAGAGCAAAGCAGTGCTCTTTGCTTTCTTCCTTTGAAATGTACAAGAGCCAGAGGAAGCTCTTGTACACTCCCAAGGGAGAGGAGCAGCAGCGGGACAGATGTGAGTGGGACTATTACAATCCCCGCTGTGCCATTTCCCTGCTGCCTCCTGCCTCCCCTGCCTCCCCCCCCCCCCCAGTGGAGATGATACTGGGCAGGGACCGGCTTTTAAGCCAGCTTCCCCCAGCACTGGCTCATGCTCCCCCCTTGCTGCCTCTCTCTGATAGAGGCAGCAAGGGCTGGGGGGGGAAGCGACTAGTCAAGTTCCTACTCAACTACCCAATAATCATTTCCTTATTGGGTAGTTGACTATTCGACCAGTCGCTCACATCCCTACCTGATACATTTGTTGAGAGTCCTACAGAAGGGAGAGAGAGTCCCCAGCTGAACAACTGAGGCGAAAGGGAATCTATATGAGGAAAACCCAACCAGACCCTGCTCCAATCTAAGTCAGGAAACAGGAGAAGGTTTCTGGAGGAGGAGGGAAAGGAAGAGTGGGGAGGGAACCCTGACGAGTTTATTGTGAACGCCTTCTCTTGAGTTATTTATAGCCTGTTGGTTTTTTAAAAACTGGTGATTAAACAGTCCAGCCGATTGTAACTGGGCGAATAATGCTAGTGAGCAAACAGGCCCTGTGTAAACTGCTCTTTCTGCAGGGAGCCCTGGAACAGCAATCTAAACAATCCAACTAGGAACTGAGCAGGATCCAAAACACTGCAGTGAGACCCCCAATAATAAACACTGACAACGCTTAAAAAGAACCTCCTGACATTTGGCAATTTAAGTCTGATAGACAGTTTTTTACCTGAAACATTGTTTCTTGCTCACTAACATGGTTTATCACTTATTTAAAGTTCAAAGGATGTTTCCAATTCAGTTGCTATGGAATCCAAGATACACTACTTTGTTTACAGAATGAGCTAGCTCCAATAAACTGCTTCCCTCCCTGCCCTTTGGGTAATTAGAATTTCTCAACATTTGCCTTGCTAACAACACTCAAGATGGGAGGTAGAGCAAGACTTTCTATAATGCTTTTTGTTCTTGATTGAAAACCACGGTGTGAACGGAGGAATGTGTATCTCAAACAAATGAAGTTGATTGCAGGCTCTTTTGAGGGTTTTTTGGGTGTTGCAAGCATTCAGTTCTCTTGTTTCCTGTGCATGGTCAGATCTAGGACCTATGAGAGTGGTTTTCAAACTACAGGTTGCGACCCAGTACTGAGGTGTTTCCCAATTTTATTTGACCACGGAACCCTTTTAAACTCAAAAGAATTTTGCAGAACTCCTAATAACAGTCTTATATAGAGAGCTGAAAAAGTAGACCACAAACAAGTAAGGATAATAATAAACAATTGCTAAACAAGGTCATGAGAGCAACAATTAGTTTAATTCACATATTTAAAACAAAAATCACATTTAATATGTACAAAAAATATAGCCCAAAAACTAATATGCATTATACTGGCAGTTGTCCTACAGATGAGATCCAAAACTGTAGCTTATGGGACAATGACAAAATTTTATCTTTCAAGAGCACTGCCTGCACACTCCCATACAAGCAACTGGTTTGACAGCTGAAGCTTTGACTTTGTCCAACATGGCGCTAGTATATTCATATTCAGTTACCCACGTGATCTACGCTCCCTGAGAGTGAGTACGGGGATTTACAGTGGTATATAACAGGTGATCATATTATTGACTGCTTGCGCGTGCAGTGCCGAGTAATAACCTCATCGTCTCCACTCTCCGGCTAAGCTGGCATTACAAAGGGACACTTATCGTGGAAAACACAAATGAAAATTGTTTTCAATACAATTCATAAATGCTTAAATATTAATTATTTTTTAAAAAAATCATAAAATATTATTGTAATGGAATTTTCTCGCAGAACCCTTATTTTCACTTGCAGAACCCCCGGGGCCCCATGGAACACCATTTGGGAAATGCTGCAGTACTGAGCTGTGGAATGCCAGGCAGTGGGCCTCATGGCTGCAGGGGGATCTGGTGACCAGTGGGGGTGCTAAGGCAGGCTTCCTGCCTGTCCTAGCACCCCACACTGTGCTGCAACCTAGAAGTGGCCAGCAGCAGGACCAGCTTCTTGAGGGAGGGAGCACAGGGCATCAACAATTTTCTTCAACTGAATCATGAGAAAAAAGTTTGAAAACCACGGCGCTATGGTGTAGTTTTCTTTCACTTTGGATTGTTCATCATTGCATATTGGAGTGGAGTTGACTTGTAGTGTGGGTGCAAATTCTAGTTCTGCAATAAAAACCTAAGAACCCATGCTGTGTCTTTGTAGATTAGACATTCCTCTCGCAACAGCCTCAATTTGTAATAGCATGTCATACACGCATCAGAAAAGGGTGTGGGCGAGTGTACATACACTCTAGTCATCTGCTAGGGCTGACATAGGACAGGTTTGAAAGACAAATAGCTACTTACGCTACGGCCATACCAGGAAAACGTCAAACTGGTTTACTTCATTCATCGTCTTGGTTACTTACCTATATTCATTTACAATTAGATAAGGCAATACGTGCATGTAAGTCTACTTAGGACTACTCTGATAACTGTCTGTCAATAAGAAAATGTTTTGTGTTACCACCTTATCTCTCATGTATGTTTTAATAGTTGGATTTTCATTGAATGCAGGAGTTTGCTATGGGTGTTTGTGTGGGTGCGTCAAGGAGGGTGTTTTTTGTTTTTTGAGGAAAAGGGGATTTGGGTGTGTGAAAATAAAGGAGATGGTGGAACAACAGAGTTCAGTTCTAGAGCCATACTTTCACAAAATTTTTGTATGTTTGTATCCAGGCTTATGGGCTCAAATATTATATACACGAAAGGACTAGCTGTGACATTCAGTCCCAAATTTCCAATCAGGGCCTCCTCAGTTGTCAAGAGCATAGGAAGAGTGATGCAGAGAGAGGTTATGTGGCTTGTTTTCAAGGCACTATAATCTAGTGCAGTGGTCCCCAACCATTTGAGGCTGCCGGGCGCCAGGGGGCGTGGCCGTTCGTCTGCTGGGCGCCGGAGGGCGGGGATACTTGCATGCCCGGGAGCGGGGGGCGGTGCCCACCCATAGCCGCGTGCCCGGGGGTGGGGGCCCGCCATGCACCGTGCGCCTGGGGCTGGTGCCCCCTCCAAGGGCTGCACACCCAGGACCGGCACCCCCCCATGGGCCGCGCACCCAGGGCCAGCGCCCCCCCCAAGTGCCACGCGCCCGGGGCTAGCGCCCCCTCCAAGCACCATGCGCCTGGGGCCGGCACTACCCCCATGCGCCACGCGCCCAGAGTGCAGGCGGCCAATTCGCAGTGCTTCTGGGGCCGGCGCTCACTGTGCGCCATGCACCCGGGCTGGCTCTGGCACCATGCATGCACCACGTGCCCAGGGCCAGGCCAGCCCCAAGCACTTTGCAGGCGCACACAAATGCCCCCGCGGGCACCGTGTTGGGGACCACTGATCTAGTGGATTCGTATAGTGGTAAGCACAGTATTCAAGAACATGTGTTTCTATCACTTTCTTCTGAGATCCACTTGCAGTTTTTGTCACTTAAATATCAGTTAGGTTTTAAAAGAAGGATCTCTGATTTTGGATACCTAACTGGAAACATGTGGTACTGGCGATTCATCAGCCCTGCCCAGCCAGAGGCTCAGGGCTCTGTGCATGGAGCTGACTGATTGGGCAGGGCTGATTAATCACCTGTGAAGTGGCATTGCAGCAGCTTAAGAGGCAACACTGGTCAGGACTCACCACCACAGCACCTCCTGTTGGTCTCCTCAAAAATGAGTTCTTCAGCCTCAGAGCCCCTTCTGCTGGCCACTGTCTCACCCTCAACTACCTGTCTTTTGCACTGATTCGGGCCCCATACCCCTTCCAGCCCAGAGCATCCTTTCCTCCTGCTACTACCCTACAGCAGTGCCCCCACACTCTACCTCCCAGGTACCCTAGCCCCCTATAGACACTTTGCCAGTCTTCATCTAGCCCCTGCCCCAGAGGATAAACTGCAGTCTGAAATGGCCACTCATCATTGGAAAGGGGATGTGGACCTGCTGCCTTCTGCCTCCCTGCAGTAGGGATGTAAGCGAGTAGCCACTAAGCCTAGGCAAATATTACCTACTTCTCCTTTTAGAAAGAAAGAAAGAAAGAAAGAAAGAAAGAAAGAAAGAAAGAAAGAAAGAAAGAAAGAAAGAAAGAAAGAAAGAAAGAAAGAAAGAAAGAAAGAAAGAAAGAAAGAAAGGAAGGGTGTGTCTAGACTACCTAGTTTTGTCGACAAAAGTGGACTTTTGTCGACAAAACAATACCAGCGTCTACACTACCGCGGAATTCTGTCGACATAACGTCGACAGAACTCCGCGGTTTTGTCGACGCTGGTATACCTCATTTTACGAGGCATAACACTTTCTGTCGACAGAACTCTGTCGACAGAAGGTGTTATTGCCTGTAACACTGCGTCCAGACTACGGAGTTCTGTCGACAAAGCGGCTTGCTTTGTCGACAGAACTCCATGTGTCTGGACGCAAATTGTCGACGGAAGTTTTGTCGACAGTATCTGTCGACAAAACTTCCGTCGACAAAACGCGGTAGTCTAGATGTACCCAAAGAAAGAAACTGCCTCCTCCAAGGGAGGAATGAACCTAGCTGCTGAAATGTATTTGTACTCCAGTTCCAACATTTAATAGCAGTTTCTCTCATATAAGCAGACACTTTGCCTTCAATACACTAGTTATATGGGCAATTAATAGCATCCAGAAGAAGAAGTTTCTAACTAGAATGATGTCATAGGAATACCTGTGATTTGCTCTGAAGGATTCTCCAATCTAGAAAGAATTTCCCAGAAAATAAATGTTGACATTTATATAGCTAAAATGTGTGGGTTTTATTTCTAAGTTCCTTATACATTACAGTTCCTCATCCTCATGTTTCATAGGGTATGTCTACACTAGCCCCCTAGTTCGAACTAGGGAGGCTAATGTAGGCATTCGAAGTTGCAAATCAAGCCCGGGATTTAAATATCCCGCGCTTGATTTGCATCTTCCCGGCCGGTCGCCTTTTTTTTTTTTTTGAAATTTACAAGTCCGGACTACCTGCCCACATCTATACGCAGCAGGGATCCGGTATTTCAAATTAAAGCCCTAAATCGAACTACCTGTTATTCCTCCTACAAGGAGGAATAACAGGTAGTTCCATTTAGGGCTTTAATTCGAAATACTGGGTACCTGCTCTGTGTAGATGTGGGCGGTTAGTCCGGACTTGTAAATTTAAAAAATGGCAACCGGACGGGAAGATGCAAATCAAGTGTGGGATATTCAAATCCCGGGCTTGATTTGCAACTTCAAATGCCTACATTAGCCTCCCTAGTTCGAACTAGGGGGCTAATATAGACATACCCATATAGGCCATCTCTACACTACGGGGCTTTATCAGAAAAAGGTAGGCAAATTGCGCTCTACAATTTGCATACCTTTTTCCGATTGTTTTTTCAGAAGAGGCTTTTCCAAAATTTGGCCCATCTACACTGGGCCAAATTTCAGAAAAAAAACAACCCTCTTTTAGAAGAGCCGTTCTTCCTCGTGGGAGGAGGAAGACAGGGCTTCCGAAAGAGTGTGTCTGCTCTTCTGCAAAAAAAGCGGAAGAGCAGACGCATTCCCTGGAGTCTAGACATAGCCATACACACTAATGCAGAAGGTACATTTCAGCTAAATTCATAGGCCACCCACCAGATAAAGCAGTAATGTTTCTACGGCATGAAAAAAGTTAAATGTGCTGCTGAAGCACTGAAGGAGGGCCCATATGCCATAATGTTGAATGTGTGTTATTAGCAGGAGTAAGGAATAGCATGTTCCTGATGCAGGTCACCCCTATCCCCGATGCCTATTCCTTTTGCGGCATAAGGGAGACCCTGGTGCACTCCTCCCTTGAGTGTGTCAGGTTGTGGCTCCTTTTCTGGCTTTTCCTGGACCTCCTTTTGTGGTTCTGGCTGCATTTCTCCCCATCCGCCACCTTCTCATTTATGCACATGCCATCTGTAGCCCCACAAAGCCACGAGACCCCCTCATCAACTTCATCCTAACAAGGCCAAAATGGGTATCTGTAACATCAGAGAGAGGATGTTGGCTGAGGAGGTGCTCTGTGACTGTAGGATCTATTTCCCTTCTTCTCTCTGTTCACATATCCAGGCAGAGTTTCTCTGGGCCACATCTCCTGGCACTTTGGCAGCTTTGAGGTGCTTTCAGGAGTTTTCTGCTCAGTGTCCTCTTCAGGTTCCCTACTTTTGACCCTTTGACCCTCACACCTGTTCCTGTTTTTTCTTGTTGTCCCTTATACTCTTTTGTGTCCCAGGCTCAGTAGCTCCTTCCCTTAGGCTGGAGGAGGAGCCTTTGGCTGTAGGTAGGCTTGTGCCTGTCCACTTCCCAGAATGCAACAGGACCTCGCCATGTATTGCACAGATTCAGCAATACTACATTATTGGCTATCAGATGTTTCTCTGGCATGTTTGAACTTTATCTGGACATGTGCAATAGTTGCCATGTGAACAAATATTTAATAACTAGCCAATTAGCCCGTCATAAGATGGGATTTTCAGGTCTCTCCTCCAAGTCGGTCTTCTCTCCTGAGCCTCTGGTCTCTCTCTCTTTCTCTCTCTCTCTCTCCTCCTCCTCCTACTGCCTCCCCCTCTCTCTCTCTCAGCTCTCCTCTGCCTCCTGCCTCTCTCTCTCTCTCTCTCTTTCTCTTCTCCTCCCCTTCCTGCTCTCGCTCGGGGGACCACGGAGCCCAAATGGTCACTTGCGCCACTTGCTCCCCTGCGGCGGCCTGGCTGAGCGGCGCAGAAGTCAGCCAAGTGCCACTGTGGGAGGCAAAGGGGGGCGGGGCCGTGACATTCATGGCCGGGGGGGCAGGGCCTCGAGCCACTGTCGCACTGCATGTCACTGCCCCGCTCCCCTTCGCCTCCCGCCGTGGTGCTCGGCTGACTTCTGCACTGCTCAGCCAGGCTGCCGCGGGGGAGCAAGTGGAGCAAGCGGCCATTTGGGCTCCCCCGCAGCAGCCCAGCTGAGCTGGTGAGCAAGCGGCTAAGCGGTCGTTTGGGCCCCGTGCACCCCATGCAGCACGGGGGTGCTGCATGGGGACCACAGCACCCAAATGGCTGCTTGTGCCGCTTGCTCCTCCAAAGTGGCCCAGCTGAGTGGCGCAGAAGTCAGCCAAGTGCCACGGCGGGAGGCAACAGCGCTGCCCAGAGGGAACAGCCAGCATTTCAGCGTTACAGAGTTGCAGACAGTGGGCTACTATATATATATATATATATATATATATATATATATATATATATATATATATATATATATATATATATATATATATATAATGGGCTCTTCAGTCTAGCAAAGAAAGGTATCACATTGATCCAGCGGCTAGAAGTTGAAGCCAGACAATTTCAGACGGGAAATAAGGTGTAAGTTTTTAACATTGAGGGTAATTAACCATTGGAACACCTGTTCAAGGGCCAGGGTAGAGTCTTGGTTGCTGGCAATTTTTAAATCAAGATTAAATATTTTTCTAAAAAACAATCCCTAAGAATAACTCTAGGAAAATTCTAGGGCCTGTGTGATACAGGAGGTTCGGCTGGATAATAATAGTTCCTTCTGACTCTGAAATCTGTGAAAGGGTGAATTTTCAATTCCTTTTCCTGTTTTTTGTTAAAAAAGAAAATACTGCCATCAACATATCCTCACATCTGTCTTATTGAGACAAAGACATCTTCCAGGCTAGAGGTAGCATTCAAGCTCTCTCTGAATTTCTTGGTCACATTGTTCAGCTAAGGTGAGATTTTCTAACACTAGCAGATGCTACAAGATTTGGAAGGAGGGTTGTCTGTTTGTTTTAGGGGTGGGGGATTTGATGGGCTCTTGTTGTTTAATAGACATTTTAAGTTAAGTTATACTCCGTTTTTTTGACAAGAAAATGAGCCTTCATCCATGCCTCTGCTAGCATAGACTCTACGTGTCCTGTCAAATTACCTTCAACTTTGTACCTCTGAAGTGTTGAGATCTCTAAGCTGCATTATTATCTTGATATGAAATGGCTTCTCCCTGCCCAGCTCCCATTTCAGAAGCAAAATCCCCAATTCATTTGGTAATTTCACTTTTAAATGTACACCCATAACTTTATGTGTCACTTAGAAAATGTTAAAATTTTTCCAAAAAAATAATTTCAACATCTTCACACGTCTGGAATTATTCCCTCCTCCCCTACACTATTTTAATTTGACAATAAAAAATAAAATTTAAATATTTTTTTAACAGAAAAATGCAGTGGAAATAACGAGGCAAACTGTAGCTGCAAGTAGCTGCTGCAGAGCAGGTAAGTTGTTTGAAAGCTGAACTTCACCAGCTAGTCTTCTCTGTTATTGTGTTGTCTCCCATAGGGAAGACTACCAAACAGCACCTTCCTTAAACCATGTCCCTTACAAGGCAAATCTGCTGCTTGTTCTGCTAGGCTTGTTGGGTTACACTGGATTTGAACTGTCTAATTTAGAATGATTGTTAGTAATACATTTCATTCCTATATTTTGTTTCCATTTTTACCTTTTTACTCCAAGTTCCTATAATCCAGATCCTCAGGCTCCTACATAACTCCTGTTAATTTCAATGCAAGTCAGGTTCTTTGAGGTTCTTTCAGGATCTGGGGCCATGTGGCACCAATATTTCCGTAGTGACTGGACATAACTACTAAAGACTGGCACTGTGTTGTGGAGCTGTTCCTATCCCAGCTACTGCTTCAACAGCCCAGGATCAGCCACACACCATGCTCTTGATACTTCTCTGCCCTGTAGTGCCAGTAGAGGGGGGTGGGCAATATAGAATTTGTTGCACTGGCTATATGCTACCCAGTGATTCCCTGTTATAGGGGGCTGCATCCTCACCAAGACAGTTTTAAAGTTATTTTGTGGCACTAAGGCAGCACAAAACTGCCTAAGTCACTGGGCCAGATTCTCTGCTCTGTGTATCAACTTGAGATGAGTTGCACTATTCTGGTCTCTATATTGTTTCAAGCCCCTACCAGCTGGAATAGGGAAGTGATTTTGGACCAGGAACTAATCCCTTGAGTAGCAGCTTGTTCCAACAGCCTTAACAGCAGCTGCTGCAATAACTTTGTCACAAAAGTATAGGCACTCACACTTCGATGTATTGACCCTGGAGTTATTTTAAAAGTGCCCTGTCCAGTGTTGCTAGTAATTTTTTTCCATCCATGTGTGGAATACATTTTGTTATGTGCATCGAGGCATTTACAGAAGTGCACCACCCGTAGAAACACGTGCTGGCTGCTGTGAGTGCTCTGCTAACATAAAACTGTCACCTTGGAAATATTTTTGAATTGTGTTCTAGGCCTCAGTATGCATTTGAGAGATCTGCACCAGACCAACTCTTATTTGTTCATACAATGTGGCTGTGTCTACATAGGCAAGATTTTGCACAAAAGCAGCCGCTTTTGCATAAAATCTTGCCACCTGTCTACACTGGACGCGAGTACTTGCACAAGAACACTGACATTCTAATGTATAAAATCAGTGCTTCTTGCGCAAATACTCTGATGCTCCTGCTCAGGGATAAGCCCTCTTGCGCAACTGTTCTTGCGCAAGAGGCCAGTGTAGACAGGCAACGTTAATTTCTTGCACAAGAAAGCCCGATGGCTAAAATGGCCATCGGAGCTTTCTTGCGCAAGAGAGCGTCTACACTGGCATGGATGCTTTTGCACAAAAGCACATCTCTTGCACAAAGGCACATGCCAGCGTAGACGCTCTTTTGCACAAATAATTTTAACGCAAAAACTCTTGTGTTGAAAGTATTTGTGCAAAATCTTGCCAGTGTAGACGTAGCCACATGTGTGAATATATGTTTAAGCAGTAGGTAGGGATCAGCTACTGCTTTCCCCTGCTTTTCCTCTGCTGAATTTTGGGCACATAAATTACAGTCCCTTTTTTGTTGCAGACCATATTCTTGTCTTAGGTTTTCAGGCTAGTTTATCAACCCCCTTGGCATCTCCATTTTCTCCATGCTAATAGTTATTTTAATTAAAGTATTCCACAGGCTCCTATTCTAAACCTCTTTCTATTTTAATTAATTACCTCCGATATGATCTGTCTCTGACGATATTCAATCCATCAAGCGCCTCTTTCCTTGATATTCAAACCTATCATTTGTAAAAGTTCTCCCTTTGTCATCATTTATAATTACAATAGTTACTAAACGGCATTAATTGTAACAGATGCGATTTAGTCTCATAATCATTGCTTCCCAGATCAGTTCGTATTTCCATGACATGTAAATGTAGCGAAGTACAATTACTACTAGACGTTAGCAGGAGAGCTTTGGCTGTTGTCCACATTCTTTCCAGCACTGTAAAAACAAAACAAAAAAAGTGAATGCTTGAAAATACCCAGGAGACCCATATAATTAAGAATAAGTTTATTCATTATTGTTTGATATGTTAGGTTGAGTGCTTTTGGGAAGCATTTGTAGTTTTCAGTAATGCAAAACCAAACCCTTCCTCCACACATCATTCACTTTTTCCTGCATAAGAACTCTTCTGAACATTTCTTTAGGATATGATGGTTTAGAAACTCTATGGCTGCATCTACACTGCAGGCTTCTTGCGCAAGAACTGTTTTGAAGAAGAGTTCTTGTGCAAAAGGTCTATCACAAGAGCGTGTCCACACTGCCATGTGCTTTTGCGCAAGAGAGTCTATGGCAGTGTGGACGCTCTCTTGAGCAAGAAAGCTGTGGCGGCCATTTTAGCCATAGGGCTTTCTTACACAAGAAATTCAAGTTGCCTGTCTACACTGCCTTCTTGTGAAATAGCTCTTGCGCAACAGGGCTTATTCCTCGTGGAGAGAGGAATAACTCTTCCAGAAAAAGCCCTGTTTTCCGACACTGTACTGTAAATTTACTTGCGTAAGAATGCATGTGCAGTGTAGACACTCTGCAAGCTTTTGCACAAGAACAGGAGTTCCTGCGCAAAAAGCTTGCAGTGTAGATGTAGCTTATAAGTGAATAGCCTACTTTTCTGGAGTAAAAATATTTATATGTGAATTTAGGGTTCAATATGCATCAGTTTGACATCCCTTGGTCCAGATTATGGGTACATCTACACTGCAACACTATTTGGAAATAATTAGCACTATTCTGAAATAACTTAGTCTGCGTATACACGGCAGGCAATTATTTTGAAATAGTGTCAAAATCCTGTCAAGCTGGAAGACTTACTCTGAGGGTATGTCTACACTACCCCCCTAGTTCGAACTAGGGGGGGTAATGTAGTCATACGGAGTTGCAAATGAAGCCTGGGATTTGAATTTCCCGGGCTTCATTTGCATAAAGCCGGACGGCACCATTTTTAGGCTTCCTATCTGAACTAGCTAGTCCGTGCTGTGTGTAGCCGCGCGGCACAGGGTCCGACCTAGCTGGCATTTATAAATGGCGCTGGCCGCCTTTATGCAAATGAAGCCCGGGAAATTCAAATCCCGGGCTTCATTTGCAACTCTGTATGACTACATTACCCCCCCTAGTTCGAACTAGGGGGGTAGTGTAGACATACCCTGACTCCAGTAACCCTCAGGCTACGTCTGCACTGCAGGCTTCTTGCACAAGAACTTTTTGCACAAGAGTTCTTGAGCAAAAGTTCTTGCGCAAAAGCACATCCACACTGCCATGTGCTTTTGCACAAGAGCTTCCATGGCAGTGTGGACACTCTCTTGCGCAAGAAAGCTCTGATGGCCATTTTAGCCATAGGAGTTTCTTGTGCAAGAAACCCCTGTTCCTGTCCACAATAGCCTTTTTAAGCAAGAGCTCTTACGCAAAAAGGCTTATTCCTCATGGCAAGAGGAATAACTCTTGCGCAAAAAGCCCTCTCTTCTGACGATCTACTGTAAACTTTCTTGCACAAGATGGGCTTGTAGTTTGGACGCTCTGCAAGGTTTTGCGCAAGAACAGCCATTCTTGCACAAGAAGCTTGCAGTGTAGACATAGCCTCATTGTACGAGGAATAAGGGAAATCGAAGGAAGAGTGCTCTGTTTTGAAATACCGTATATACTCAAGTATAAGCCGACCCGAATATAAGCCGAGGCACCTAATTTTACCACAAAGAACTGGGAAAAAATATTGACTCGAGTATAAGCCTAGGGTAGGAAATGAGGCAGCTACTGGGAAATGTAAAAAATGAAGATAGATACCAATAAAATTACATGAATATTTATTTCAAAGAAAAACAATAACCTAGCTCTGTAAGTGGAAAAGGGGGTCAACAAAAACAATATGGTATCAAAAATACCGTAACTCCCGCTCAAAGTCTTCCCGCCAATCCAATGAGCCCCTGAAGGGCCGCCTGCAAGAAAGCGCCCAGCGCCAGCACCAGTCACACACGGGAACAGACGCTCGGACACTCGGCCCAACCAGCTCAGCCCCCGCCGCCCCCGCCCGGACCTTTCCCAGGCCAGAGCCCCTCTCGGCTGCTCCCCGAGCCTCCCTGCCGGCGGCCCCGGGGCGAGGCCGCTGGCTCCGAGCAGCACCTGCGGGCGCACCCGCAACCCAAGCGGCCGGCAGAGGCTCCGAGCGCCCCGCGCAGCGACGGCCCCCGACACACGGAGCCCAGCCCGCTCCCGGCAGCGCCCCCCGCCCCGAGCGCCTCGGTTACCGGGGCCGGAGCTCCGGGCTCACGCGGCTAGACCCGGCCGGCGGCAGAGACGCGCTGAGCCCGCCCGCGAGCAGGAGGCTGACTCGAGTATAAGCCGAGGGGGGCATTTTTCAGCACAAAAAATGTGCTGAAAAACTCGGTTTATACTCGAGTATATACAGTAAGTGTTGTGTAGATGCTCCCTATTTCTAAATGAGCAATTTCAAAATAAAATATGCAATTAACGTAGCTTATTTCGAGTTAAGCCCTGAAGTGTAGATGCACCGTATGTCTACTCACAGTTCTAGTGCACTGCAAGATTCCCTACTCTGTACAGGTGGCTTAAAAAACCCCACCAAGAACTGCAAAACTTCAATTAATATTGAATTCTGTTTCCCCAACCAGCTATTGCATTATGCTGCCTCGCTGATGTGCCTTAACTCTGAGTTGAAGGGAACACTTAGAGAAAAAATGTTCATTCTATGTATTGATATAATTTTTGTCTTCTCTTCCAAGAGTGTCAGCCAGCAAGCAATGCAACCAATATGATGTCTTTTAAACATAGCTACAATAAACCTGAAACAAAAGACAGAACTATGTAGCACTTTAAAGACTAACAAGATGGTTTATTAGGTGAAAGCTCATCACCTAATAAACCATCTTGTTAGTCTTTAAAGTGCTACATAGTTCGGTCTTTGTTTCAGCTACACCAGACTAACACGGCTGCATCTCTATCACTATTCTACAATAAACCTGAGTTGAGATCACAAACTCATTTGACATAGGCCACTGAATAGCAATCATTTTCAGCTATCATCAGTCTGGAACAGACTGAAACAGGCAATGTTGGAATGAAAAGCTGCTATATGCTCATGCCAGTCCCTATACTATTGGTCCCCTTGCTATGAGATAATTGATATTATCATGGTTTTTTTTTAATAAATATTACATACAGATATAATGAACTCTGCTATTCACATATAACAATGGATATTTTTCCACAAAAACAAACAAACAGTGAAACAAGTGATGCTTCCATAGGATTAATCAAAATCTATGTCAGATACCCCATTTTGTAGTTCCATCAGTTGTAAGATGTGTATAAGTTTATATTATAGTATAATTGCAACAACTAAAAGGAACTCACTTTGCTTTGGGGGAATGTGTACTCTGATTCATCAGGGCAGTGAGCTGCACACTGAGATAAAATAGGCAATGCCACTGAATTTTCTTGAAACAAAAAACAGGACTATGTAGTGCTTTAAAGATCAAATCTGAGGAAGTGGGTCTGGCCCACGAAAGCTCATCACCTAATAAACCATCTTGTTAGTTTTTAAAGTGCTACATAGTCCTGTATTTTGTTTCAGCGAGACTAGACTAACACGGCTACATCTCTATTACTACTGAATTTTCCTGACATTCTGAAAATGACATAACCTAGCAGTGCCATTTAAAGCTGCTATTGCCAGCACTTTAACATCCTTTGCATTTCCCTTGCAGGATACTAGCTAGCATTAAAGAAGTCTTCTTTCACCTTATAGCACAGAGAATGAGCAGACCTGGAAATGTACTGTACACTCATGTATGGTAGTCTAAGGGTGTGTCTAGACTACAGGGTTTTGTCGACAAAAGTGGACTTTTGTCGACAAAACTAAACCTGCGTCTACACTACCGCTGAGTTCTGTCGACGTAACTTTGACAGAACTCAGCAGTTTTGTCGACGCTGGTAAACCTCATTTTACAAGGAATAACGCCTTTTGTCGACAGAGTTCTGTCGACAGAAAGCATTATTGCATCTAAACTGTCCTTTGCGTCCACACTGTCATGTCGACAAAGCGGCTTGTTTTGTCGACAGAACTGAATGTAGTCTAGACGCTCTTTGTCGACAGAAGCTTTGTCGACAGTATCTATCGACAAAACTTCTGTCGACAAAACCCTGTAGTCTAGACGTACCCTAAAGTACATTTCATTAGTCTGTTGAAAGGCTTCTTGAGTTATCAGTTATAAGCTATTCAGTTGTCTCTCAGATGATCCATACATATAATTTGCTATAAGAAATGGTTTGCACATTAAGTTCACACCATGTTGGGAACATATTCTATATATAGTCCAGTCTTATCCCCTTTATTGATAAATCAAAACAATAAAATAACATAAACCTCAATCTAGGCTTTTCCCCAAGCTTGGCTGTTTCTTAGACTTTCTGTGTAGGACCTCCTCTGTGCCACTCCCCCATTGTATCTCAGAGAAAAAAAGACATTCCAACCCCACTTACATTCTTGTGGTATATAACTAGATGCATCTGTCGCTATGACTCAGCTGTAATTAACCTGCATTTTTTGCAGAGTTCAGACACCCGGCAGCAAGAAGATTTAAATGAGCTGTGTATCATTATGCAAGATCTTAGAACAATGGAAAATTGGTACGTAGATATCTTTGAGGATCTGGGGCTTAGTGTTTGCCACCCTTTTACAGGTAAGGTGACGGGTTTGCTTATTCTTGTTTACTCTACAGTACAATACACCATTTACCATAATATGCCTATTAGTATGCTTGATCCACTGCTAATGAATGTGACTGCAGTTTAGTTTAACTGCACTGAAGGAACCTACAGGACCATGAAGTAGAGATACCTCTTGGAGGGGTTCCTGGTTGACTGTGGCAGTAGTCATTTCAGGAGTTTTAATGGCTTTGTCTACAGCGACTTATAAAAAATTGTCTTGTCAAAAGTTATTGGATTTGTTAACAGGATGATACATTCCTTCATTCTTGGACACATTCGTTGCTATTCATGGAAAAACTTAATATAGCTCACATGTCCATGTGGGAGGCACATGTTACTCTTCCTTGTTTTATTCTGAGCTCTGCTGCTCTTTACTTTCATGAAATAATATATTTTGTTTTTCTTGTGTACATGTATGTAGGTAAGTCCCATTTAAAAAATCTTGATTTTTTTTAAGGAGTAAAAGTCAATTGGAAGGAGTAGGATCACTTTGCACCCTGGTCCTATCTGATTTCAATTTAAAGATGAAGGTCCTCTGATTGAGTTGAGACCAAAGAATGGCACCTTTTTATGCCAGGGTAGAATTTGGTTCCTAAACATTGCAGGAAGTGATGTTTCAATTGGTACTCTGACCCTGTCATTAAACATGGGGCTGGCACTGAGATGCCATCTTTAGAAGGAGATGTAAAAACTGAGATTTTAACCATTTGTTTTTTAAATTTGCATGGCTTTGGGGATGTTTAAAGTAGGCTGTTAATCAAGTGTTTTGGCCAGATTCCAACTTCAGTACTCTAATGCCATTCTGCATACATGAAGTTTCAATAGTCTTCACTTTCACCCATAAATTACTGCATATTGTACAGCTGTTAGGCAGCTGTTACATTCCACCTCATGCACAATTGCCACAAGGAAGTTCCCTAGGGAGTATTCTATTATCTATCATCTAAGGGCATGCTTGTCTGGGGTTTTAATGTTTATTAATGGTAAAATTGTCTTGTGGTCTGCCACAAGTGGGATGTTATCAAGATCTTGCAAAACCTGCAAGCATCTCACACACCCCTCACACTCACCAAATATTCTCTTTATCTGTGCATTCTAGATTTGTTCAAAAGCCATCTGGAACAATGTGTTGCCCGCTTCTGATCATCTTCATTTAAGTAAAGTGGCAGCTCAATGAGACCGCAGCTGCTGAAATGGCTGTAGACTTTGAAACATTAAATGCTTCTATGAGGAGGTCAATAGATGCTTTAGATCCTCAGAAGCATATCCCTGTGATTTATCCCCATCTGTTTTAAGTAGTTTATAAATAGCATGGTCTTCTGAAGTCACGTTTGAATAAAATTTATATCCTACCGAGGAACTGTGTGAACTGCTATGTTTTTAGGTGCTGGCACTTCAGCTATGACTTTGACTTTTTCTGAACCTGCTTTCACACCATTTTTATCAGCTGTGTGCACCCCTATAAACTTTAATTTATCCTCACATATATTTTTCTCTTTAATTTTGGTTCAGCAACTTGAGTTGTCACCAGAGGGGTTTTTTTAACCTCTTTATGTTCTTCCAACTTTCCAGAGACAAAAACGTGACCCCTTGGAGAATGTTACTCCTTCCAGAATCTAATTCATTTCTTTGGAAAATTTGTGGGGGCTTTTGATAGTGACAGCAATTTTCTTCAAAAAAGCATTATTAAAAATTGCTAGCCTAGCAGAGTCACAGAAGCATAAAGCCTGCCAGAATGCCCCAGCTGCATCTCCACTACAGTGTGTAACTGAGTTAGTATTCGTCTGAGCTCACAAGATTATTATAGTGTAGGCAAGGCCTAGCAGAGATTCCACTCAATTCCATGCCACAGTGACAGGGCCAAACTGACAACTACGTCCTTTAAGAAAGTACTGCTTTTAAATCACAAAGGTGCCAGAAACCTCTAATCCCTGGCTGTGGACCAGGGTTATATGTAACCAGCACAGAAGTTTGTTCTTCATCCAGACTGCAATTTACATTCATGTCACAACTAACATGTCAGAAAAAGATTAAATTGTGATATAGAAAAGTAAGTTCTTAATGATGGGAGCATTACTGGACCAATGAACTTGGAGATTCTCTCGTATAAAAGGAGGAGATTATACCTTTCCCTCCTTCACTGAACTTCAGTAAATCAGTGCTGATATGGATGTATGCTTTAAAAAGCAAACACCGGCCCCATCAGGTCACATCACTATCCATTATGGTCTGCTATGACATCTTCTCCACCTGATTCAGTTCTTCTTTTATTCTGGAGAACGGCAGGATTCACATTCGTGTGGCTTTGCTGAATGCCTATGGCACAGCCTCTTCTTTCAATAAAATCCACACTGATTCCATTGAGGCTGCTTGTTATGACTGAACACTATCCATCTTCCTCTGTGTGTTTTATGAGACTCAGCTCAATGACAGCTTACATACCCATTTGTGGTTACTCCACTATCAATCCAAGTGTTGAATGCATAACAACATGTTTTAAGGCTCAGTGTACACCTAAAAATTAGGTCAACCTTGTTACATCACACCTCGACCTACTGTAGATACAGATAGATAGTTGGAAGAATTATTCAATTGACTTAGCTACTACCTAGAGTGACATTGGATTTATTACAGTGATGGAAAAACCCTTCCATCAATATAGGACGTGTCTACAACCGCAGCATGGCTGCAGTGCCATAGCTGTACTGCTGTAGTCACTGTAGTGTAGGCATAGCTCTGTTAGTGCAAATCAATAAAGCTCCTTTGAAGTCAGTGGAATTACAATGATTTACATGAACTGAACATCTGGTCCATACTCTTTTAATAGATATATATATTTTAAAGCTAGTACAGACTGTGTATAGACTCAGCAACTTATCTGCCCCACTGGACTGTTGAGTCCTATCCAAAATCAGTCATCTCTGCTCCTTAATTAGTTTTGGATTTAAACAACAATAATGCTGCAAATTTGAGATTAACAGTTCAAGCTTGTCCTCCTAGAATGCCATCTTTAGACACAGATCCCAGGAAGCATATGTTACCTGCATTCCTTTGCTCTAATAGCTATGCATCCAGAGTAATTTTTGTCCTTATGCTTCCATGCATGTCTCCTGTGGATGACAGACTTCAATCTTGTATCCTCTTACCAGAAAACTAAGGGGGGTTGCGGTGCCTTTGCTTTTCCCCCATGAAAATATCTTTGCTCTTTTTTGCAACAGGTTTCCATTACTTTCTTGTTGGGGACTTGCACTTCCATGAGTTCAGGCTGCACATCATGCCATTGGATCCATCTGTACTTCTGCACGCACTTAAGCTTCACTGTGACTTGATTTGTGCACAAGCGCTCATTCTACTCAGGCCAGACATACTGTGGACTCAGCATGCTGACAGTCATATAGAGCATTGCACTTTCACATTCTCTTTTCCTAACTGTTACTGAAGTGTTCTGAAAAAGAGAGAGAGAGAGAGAGAGAGAGAGAGAGAGAGAGAGAGAGAGAGAGATTGTTGAAGTCCCAATAGACAGTGCTCGAGAATATACAGCATTGTTTCTGAGTTTTGCAAGCCAAGAAAACTGGTTGTTGTACATTGCAAATGGCTTCTTGCATGTAGCTCTTGGCACACATGCTGCTTAAAAAATAAGTCAGCTTTTGACTCCCTGCCCTATTGCATTGGCAAAAGAATCAGTTGCTTTTCTTCTAATACTGAACAAGGAACCTTATTAGAGTAAGGAAAACAGTTATCATAGTTTGGGAATGATTCCTCCTTGTGCCAGCTCCAGAGTTATAGGAGCCCTCACTTTGTGCCAGAATAGTTCAGGCTACATCTAAACTACGATCCTCTTGCGGAAGAGGAAATGCAAATGGAGCACTCATTTGCATATGTTACGCTCTCATTTGCATTTCCTCTTCCTTTTCCTTTTGCGCAAGAGCCATTCTTCCTCATTTTGGGGGGAAATGCAAATGAGAGAGCGACATATACAAATGAGTGCTCCATTTGCATTTCCTCTTCTGTAAGAAGATCGTAGATTAGATGTAGCTGCAGAGAGATATGCTGTTTTTCTTGGTGTTTTCAAAACAGAAGGAAAACCACCAACAAAACTACCTTCCCAAATGGATTTTTTATTTAAATAATTAACAGAAGACACAGATTCCTGTAAAAGAGACCTGAAACGTTTCAGACGGCTGAGCTTTTCTTAGGCCCTATTTCTGTCTGTTCATCTTAGAAATGTGCATAAGAGAGGAAAAAAAGACTAGTCACGCTGCCAGGTGAACATTTCCCTAGAGAGTCTCCCACCATCCAAGGACTTCTTATTAAATCCAATCCACCTTCTGCTCTCCCTGCCTGGGTCCTGGGCCAAGCACAGCTGCCATCTTTTCTTCCCTGATCAGCAGGCCTTGTTAATCCCTGCTGACTTTTTTCTTCTGCTCCCCTCCCCCATCTTTGGGAGCGTGTCATGAAATAGCATGGTGTTTCTTATTTTCTTATTCCTATTTTCAGAGGTCACCAACATCTGTTCTCTAAGAATTTCTCCATAAAACAACTGCAGTTCTTAAGGTTTTTTTTAAAGAGGCTTTTTTCTTTATCTCAATCCATAGTGTAATGGATGTGACATGGGTTAGCCAGTAAAAACATGTTGTACATTCCTCTGATTTCATGCGAGTTCTGTGTCTCTCCATTTCATAGTATGGCGTTCATATGAAAATTCTCAATCATCAGAAAGTCTGGTCTCATCCAGTAGCTCAGCCCATTAACACAGCACAAAGATACACTGTACTCCAGTGGGCATATACACCAGACAAGCTGGAATCTAATCTGGAAATGTTTAATGGATTTTGCAGAAGTGCCAGTTACTGTATTTCATTAAGTGGGAGAGGACTTTAAACTAAATAAACAAAATTGTCTAAAATGTAATTTGTCATAAATAACAATGAAAACAAATTAGGTTTTGTCACTTAGGCAAGTCACCATCAGAAAAATGAATAGTGACAATTTATGGTAGGTCTGAAACTATTTGTGTTGAGAAGTGGCTCGGTGTATCAGTTCTCTCAAATTACTATTTTTTTTAAGTAACTATGATTGTGTTCTCATTCCTTAATTTAAGTCAAAGTTCAAGCAAAATATTGGAAATTTTACTCAGTGTTTTAAGGAAGAGTGATTTGTTTACATCATTTTAATTCCTTCCCCAGAAAAGATGGGGCATATAAGCTCATTATTTAATTTTTGAGAGTTCACCAAAGCCTTTGAAAGAGACCTCCAGAGATATACAGAAACTGATCTCAGACAAGGAAAGTCACAAAAGTTGTCTGAGCCACAGTATAAAAAAGAAATTCATTTGCTAGCTGTACAGGATCAGGTGTGATCCATCCTAGAGACTGCCCTTATAATGCCAAGCACTGCAAAATGGGTGTATAATACTGCCAAGTGTAATAGCATTTTATAACAGCTTTACACTGTTGGAAAGAATTACACAAAATGCAGAGTAAAGATGATTTCTGCTCTGGAATTTTATACTTTTGGGGCTAAATTTTCAAAACTTAAGTTAGAGATTATGACTGTAGAATGTATTTTTGTGCACACACACAAATGCATTTGTGTACTCAAATCAGGTAAATGCATGTTCAAATGGGAATATATATTTATAATAATTTATCTTGCTTTTTTTTCCTTTAGAGGGGGTGAGCAGTTTCAAATCTGAGCTTTTAAAATGTAGCCCTTTAACACAGGTCAGCTTTAACACATGTCTAAGCGCATTACATTACATTCAATTGCTCCTTAACATGGGCCTTGTTTATTGTAGGGAAAATGAAGGGAAATTCTTGTTTTCATTTACAAAATTATAGCAGTGTGGTAGATATGCTTCAGTTAAGGTTGAGCCTCACTTTCTGTTTAAAGGTGGACGATGAATGATGCAGATCATACATCTCAGATCTATTGCATCCTGTATCCATCTCCAGGGGGCGTTCAGCGGAGACCATCACATTGAAAGGAATGGGACACTTCACACCTCTTTGAGCTTCCTGTGTTGTCACCCCACAATTCAGGTGGGAACTCTGCATCTCCAGCTTCCTCTCCCAGGCTCCAGTTGGTACATACACTCCTGAGAGCCCCACCTTCTTCCAACCATTCTGTGTTCCCTCCAAGGTTGCCTGGGGCATAAAATGACAAGGAGGAGGGTGGAGCTACTCTGAGTGTGGGGACTGTCAGAGCAATAGATGTGATGGAGGGAGAAGTTGGAACAGTGGTGGAGGTCTCTGAGTAGCTTTAGGGAACGTGGGGGGATTGGATTAGTGGAGAAGAGTATGAGGGGGAGTTGAAACAGTATTGTATAGGAAAAAGTGGGATGGAAAGCAGGGTGTGAGATGTGCAGGACGAATGCTTGAGGGGTTTCGTTTCTATCCCCGCTAAATCCTCTACATCTGGGCCCCCTTCAGAATATGTCTCCATGCTAGTCCCTGCATTGAGCCTACATTCCTTTTACAGTTCCTCAGACTGCTGGTGCTATGCTGACCCCTGCCTCTTTGTGAGGAAGGCGGAGGAGAGAGGACCAGTTATTCTGGACAGGCAGAGAGGGCTGAGGAGACGATAATACCAGGGAAATGAGGGGACTACCATGTAGCCAGTGAGTGCGTTCTGTGGGAAATCACTGCCAAACAGCCATGGGCAGTGGAAGGGGAGAGCTGGGCTGTGGTATATTGGGTCCAAGAAATTATTTTTGAAAAAATAAGGAAAAAGGCAGTAAACAGAGTCCTGGTTACTCAGTGTCTCCACATGCCTTTCCCTAATGTGATCAACTCTTCAAATTAAACCACTCACAAGCTGGAAATATAAAACTAGGGTATCATCCCCTGCAATGTAACATTAACTCTGCCCACATGGAGCTGACAACAGCCACTGGGAAGGCTTCACTAATGGGGGGTGCAGAGAATAACTAAATACCAAGAAGAAGAGAGATCTCCATTTTTATGTCTATGGGTTACGACTGAATGCCTTTCTGGAAGATACGCTTTAGTCCACTAGGGTATGTCTACACTACCCTCCTAGTTTGAACTAGGAGGGTAATGTAGGCATACCGCACTTGCAAATAAAGCCCGGGATTTGAATTTCCCGGGCTTCATTTGCATAAGCGGGGAGCCGCCATTTTTAAATCCCCGCTGGTTCGAACCCCGTGCAGCGCGGCTACACAGGGCTCGAACTAGGTAGTTCGGACTAGGTTCCTGTTCCGAACTACCGTTACTCCTCATGGAACGAGGTGTACTGGTAGTTTAGAATAGGAATCCTAGTCCAAACTACCTAGTTCGAGCCCCGTGTAGCCGCGCTGCACGGGGTTCGAACCAGCGGGGATTTAAAAATGGCGGCTCCTCACTTATGCAAATGAAACCGGGAAATTCAAATCCCGGGCTTCATTTGCAAGTGCGGTATGCCTACATTACCCTGCTAGTTCGAACTAGCGGGGTACTGTAGACATACCCCTAGTTATTAGGCTCAATGCAGGACTAATTGGATAACATTCTCTGGCTTATGTTATTGAGGAAATCAAAGTACGTGATCTAATAGTCCCTTCTGACCTAAAATAGACATCAAGAAGGACTAAAATAACTTGCTACTTTTATGGTGTGTTCCACAGATTTGAATTCCAGCATTTATTTGTGTGCATTCCAGCTGGATGCACTGTGCTAGGTGTAGCTATACAGAGAATTGCATCCACTTGGCAGAGCTATTACTGTGATATGAGAAGAGATGGATATGTCTCTGATGGGATAAGCAGGCCTTATGTCAGCACTATGTTTTGTAGGTTGTGGCAGTGGTGCATAAGGATGTCTTCTTGCCATGTGGCTTTGTCAGCAGAACGATAGCCTGCAGTGGTTTTCAAACTTTTTTCCCTGGTGATGCAGTGAAGAAAACTGTTGATCTCTACGCCCCAACAGAACTGGGGATGAAGGACTCCAGAGAGGACTCTGGGCTGGGACAAAGGGTTAGAATGAGGGCATGAGGGCTACGGGGTGGAGCCAGAAATGAGGGGCTTTCGGTGTGGGAGGGAGCTCTGGGCTGAGGCAGGAGGTTGGAGTGTGGGAGGAAGACAGTGCTCTGGAGTGGGACTGAGAATGAGGGGTTTGGGGTACCAGAGGGTACTCTGCATTGGGGGGCTCTGGGTTGGACAGAGGGTTGGGATGTGGTGGGGTGAGGGCTCTGGGATGGGGGTGCAGGCTCTGGAGGAGGGCCAGTAATAAGAGGTCTGAGATATAGGAGGGGGCTCTGGGTTGAGGCAGGGGCATGTGAGTTAACCAGTCAGTGGTGCAGTGGGGGTGGAGAGGCAGTCTTGCTGCCAGAATGCCCTGCCCCCTGGAAGTGGCCAGCCACAGGCCCAGCTGCTAGTCAGAGACATGCAGCTCTTGCCCACAGGTAGCTCCCCCCATCTTCCCTTGGCCAGAAACTAGCCAATGGGAGTGCAGAGTCTGTGCTTGGGGCAGGAATAGTGTGCAGAGCCCCATGACCCCCTTCCCAGGAGCAGGAATTGCTAGGTGCTTCCAGGGCACATGGTGTCAGAACAGGGACTCCCCAGGGGTTTTCAAAGTGCAGGTCACAAGCCAGCTTTAGCCTGACCTGTGCCAGGTCGTGACCCAAAGTTTGAAATCACTGGCCTATGTGATTGCCTTCCTGGAGATCAGTATGTCTCCGGAATTCACAGGGCAAAAGTGGAGAAGAAATAATATTTAGCAAATCTGAACAGGGGTGGGTTGTCTGGAATAGACTCAGTGTAGGCCAGATGCACATCGACCCTGCCTTAAATCTAAGTTTTGCCTCATAATTCACATCCAAGGACCTGATTCTCCTCGGCCTTACACATCACTTCATAGTTTTTCACCTGGACAAAGTAAAGTCTGTGTGGGTGTAAAATGATTCCATTCACATTTGGGGTTGATTTAACCTCATCTTGCTCTGGTGCAAATGATCATACAAGGTGCAAGTCAGTAGAGACAAACATTTTAAGGTCAGATAGATAAACTTCATGCACACTTCCTATATTATGTAAATAAAAGGTAATTGATTGCATGTTAGTGGGAAGTCAGTGTTGTCTGGAGATTTTGAGTTCTAATCTTGGCTTTTGTTGCTACTTCACTGTCGAGTCATGGGTGAATCCGTTCATCTTTCTCTTCCAGATCCTGTAAAATAGGAATAATGTTTATCTCGCAGAGGCATTAAGAGGACTTATTAGTTAGATTGTCCAGTGCTTTGAATATGCATATACTAGATATTAATAATTATCCTTCCATACTATACAGTATGCCCTTCAGTCCCCGTTTCCAAGTGTTCATATGAATTTTAATTGTACCATTAGATTATATTACTTCTTTAGTCACTTTGATTTTTTATTACATAAATACAAAATTACAAAAGCCAACTCATGGCCAAAGTTACATTATAGTTAACTAAGCAATAGATAGCTTAGTGCATAGGTTCTGGAACTAGAGGTGCTACAGAGGGTTGGCTCCCACACTCTTGATGGAGCGTTTTCGTCATATACAGGCAGTCCCCGGGTTACGTACAAGATAGGGACTGTAGGTTTGTTCTTAAGTTGAATCTGTATGTAAGTTGGAACTGGCGTCAGCCGCTGCTGAAATGATCAGTTTCAACCGCGGCTGAATCTGGATGCCAGTTCTGACTTACATACAGATTCAACTTAAGAAACCCAGGCGTCCCCAAGTCAGCTGCTGCTGAAACTGATCAGCAGCTGATTCCAGGAAGCCCGGGGCAAGGGCTTCCTGTAGTCAGCCACTGGTCAGTTTCAGCAGCGGCTGACTTGGGGACGCCTGGGGCAGAGCACCTGGGGTGCTGCTGGGTTGGTCCAGTAGCGCCGCTCCTTGGCGCTCCTGGAGCAACCCAGCAGCACCCCAGCTGCTCTGCCCCAGGCGTCCTGATTCAGCCGCTGCTGAAACTGACCAGCAGCGGCTGAATCAGGACGCCTGGGGCAGAGCAGCTGGGGTGCTGTCGGGTTGGTCCGGAGCGGTGCTGCGGGACCAACCCGGCAGCCCCCAGCTGCTCTACCCCAGGGGAAGGCAAGAAAAGCCTGGTCTGCTGGGGGGGGGGGGGCACTAGCTGCACCCCCTCCCCCCAGCAGACCAGGGAAACGGGGGTGGCGGGACCGCCCAAGTCCTCCACGGCTTTGCTCCGTCTCCCTGGTCTGCTGACCTGGGAGACGCGGAGCAAAGCAGCAGAGCATGCGGGCAGCGGGACAGTCCAGGCGTGCCGCGACTGTCCCACTGCTGGCATGCTCCGAGGCTTTGCTCCCCATCTCCCTGGTCTGCTGGTCAGACCAGTGAGACGGGGAGCAAAGCTGCGGAGCACGCCCGCAGCGGGACAGCCCAAGCGCGCCTGGGCTGTCCCACTGTGGGCGTGCTCCAAGGCTTTGCTTCCCATCTCCCTGGTCTGCAGGGAGACGGGGAGCAAAGCCGCGGAGCACGCCCGCAGCAGGACAGCCCAGGTGCGCCCAGGCTGTCCCGCTGCGGGCGTGCTCCGCGGCTTTGCTCTTGTCCCCCTGGTCTGCTGGGGGGGTCCAGCAAAGCCGCTGGACCCCCCCCCCCCAGCAGACCAGGGACACCCGAGTAAAGCCGCCCAGGTGGTGGCTTTGCTCGGGTGTCCCTGGTCTGCTGGGGGGGTCCTGTGGCTTTGCTGGACCCCCCCCCAGCAGACCAGGGAGACCGGGAGAAGCTTTTCTCGCCCCGGAGGACACGGGTGGCGAGAAAAGCCCAGTTCGTAAGTGCGGATCCGACATAAGTCGGATCCGCGTAAGTCGGGGACTGCCTGTACAAGCTTTACAGTTTGGTCCAATGGCTCTTAGCACCCCCCTATAAAACTGTTAAAGGAGTCCTGGCCCAGTGGACATTTTGGTTGCTGCATACTTTAAAAGTTCAAACCCAGTTACTATTGCACTTTGAAGACGAATTGTTCCCCTAATATGCAATTTAGATAGATTTTTCCCCCGCTTTTTGAAAGCCAAAATAGATATCTGCTCCAAAATAGAAGAGTAGCTATGAATAATTCATAGATGCATAAAGTCCAATGACAGAAGGGACCATTGTGATAATTTAGCAAGACTTCTTGTACAACACAAGCCATAAAACTTCCCCAAAATTATTCCTTTTGAACTAGAGCATATCTTTTTCTTTAAAAAAAAATCCCATCTTGATTTAAAAATTGCCAGCAATGGAGACTCCCTCAGGATCCTCGATGGTAAAAATATATGCCTTAATCCTAGATAATTAATAACATAAAATAAGAATAATACTTAATAATGAAGTATTGTAATGCAGTAAGGCATATTCTGATTTAATTCTAATGAAGTATCTCCAGAAACTCTGGTGGAGTTAAGACAGTTTTACATCCATGTAAGTAAAATCAGGGTCTGACCCAGTGGCTCTGGGCCCTATTGAATTGCCAGGCCCCAGGGAAATTGCCCCCCTTACCCAGCCCCTACTATCAGCAGGCCTGTCTAGCAATGAAAACCAGCCTTCCAGTCTCTGGGCTCCTCTACCACCTTCCAGTCTCTGGGCTCCTCTACCCTTCTCCTGGTTTGAGTCTGTCAGTCACTTTTACCTTGCCAACACCAGTCACCCATGAGCAAACAAACGTAATGAATAAGAACAATAACAAACCTAACAGAAGCAACAAACTTAGAACTGAAATCGCCCCCCCCCCTTCGTTTTAATTGGATGATGCATGCCCACCCCCAGGTGTGTGAGAGTAGTAAACAGCAGTGCTCAGAAGGTCCGTCACCTTGCATAAAATGCTGTCTGACATCAAGCTCTGTTAGTGTCTCTTGGATCCACAGAAAATCCAGAGTGATAACAACTCCTCTGAAATGAGAGCCTATTGTTGTTTTTTTAATTGTATAAGGAAGGAATAACCTCTGCAGTGTGTCCTCCTAACTTTGTCTTGGAGTTTGATATTAATTTCAGATGATAATTTTAATGCAAATTTGAATTATATTATCCTATGGACAACTATGTTAAACCTCTCATAGTTATTATGTGAGTCCTATCAATATAATTCCTTCTTTCCTTAAGTAAATATTATTCTAGTAACATAGCTTTTCTCAGATTATCTGTTATTTGCAATGATTGGAGGCTTCTTATTTGTAACATTAGTGGTGTTTATAAAATTACATAAATGTTAACAAAATTGTAATTGTCTGATCCTGCTGACTCAATTCCAGATAACATGGGCATATGAAAAACTGAACTAGACCCCAAGATTTCAACTTCATTTGAAAAGCCATACATTCTTGTGGTTTAGTGTGCTGTGAAGTGAAGGATCTTGTCACAAAGACTGGCAGAAGTGCTTTGAAATCCCTGCGTATAATTAAAATTCCTAAAAGTTGTGTGTCCTTGACTATTTTAAACCTTAAAAGGGAAGCAATGTTGGATGTTCTTCTTAATTTTGTAGAAGATTAAATCGCAGAGATGTGCCAGGTTCAAGGTAGGAGAAGTGACAAAATGTTTCTTTATTAATGTTGTGAGGACAAAATTAGGAAAGGAAGATGTGGGGAAAAGAAGAGGATTAACACTTCAGTAGCATTCATTAGGATGTCACGCTACATATACCGTTCCCAAATATTTACAGAGAACAAAGCAAAGGAGGAAAGTGGGTGATCAGCTCCAGTATCTTCCCCAGACTGGTAAATTCAAACTATGGATAAATGAAAGATGTTCTGTAAAGAACATTGATGTCTTTAAGCAATGAAACCCAGTCTGAAGGCGTTTGTGTACAATTATATACTTACTGTCTGGGAGTTTGCATTAAATTAGTTGACAACAATTCTTTTGATATAACTGGGTCACATTTAAGGCCTACGGCTGGACATAGATTTAGCTTTCAACTCTACATCGACATTGTGAGTCTCAACTTCTGCTAATGCTGCAGTTCAAACTTGTCCTTGCCTTCAAAGTCCTCCATAACTAACCCCTAGACTCCATCTGCTTTCTTCTTTCCTATACCACCTCCTATGCTCATGACAGCTCCAGGTTAGAATCTTGAGTTCTGATCCTCACAGACTTAGACATGTGCTTCAAGTCAAATGTTCTGATCCTACACAGATCCTTCATCTGGAATGGTATGTCTATTGTATTAACAACTGTGAATTATAGATGCTTCAGTTGTTGTAAAGCACCATGTAGACAATACAAAACCCCACACTTTTAATGTAAAATTCCTTCTCAGAACCTTGCTGACAGACTGGAAAATAATGGTAGAAATGTAGCCGTGTTAGTCTGGTGCGGCTGAAACAAAAAACAGGACTGTGTAGCACTTTAAAGACTAACAAGATGGTTTAATAGGTGATGAGCTTTCGTGGGCCAGACCCACTTCCTCAGATCAAATAGTGGAAGAAAATTGTCACAACCATATATACCAAAGGATACAATTAAAAAAAATGAACACATATGAAAGGACAAATCAAATTTCAGAACAGAAGAGGGGGATGGAGGGAAGGTAAGGGGGGGAGGTAAATGTCTGTGAGCTAATGATAGTGGCTTAAGCTATTCAGATGTTGGTCTAGCCTTTTAGATATGACCAGTGAAACAAACAGTACACTACAGGGGAAACAGGAAAGAAAAAAACCTCACTTCAATTTAATATACATAGATAGTTTTCAATATTTAAATGGCTACACGTACAGTAAGTAATTGCAATCAAACAAGTTGGAGACTGTGAAGTGCAAACTGCCAAGGAGTCATGCCTCTGCATAGCATACTGCAGCTGGGTCTGAACTTTTCCAATTTTTTTTTTTTTAAACAGTAATGGTAACTCATACCTCTGTGTGTGTTCTCACAAGTGTTCCCCCAAAAATGCTTGCAGTTAGGAAAAAGCCATTTTGCTTTTGGCTGGCTCTCAGCTTTGGGGAGCTCCATCTCTCTAAGCAGATTAGAGGCAAGCATGGCAAAAGAGGTAGGAAAAACATTTAAGGCAACTCCCGATACTGCACTTGATTCACTATCAGGTTAGATTACCAAAGGGAAAATTGAGAGAAAGCCACAGGGAGAAGATAAGTAGGCCACAGATATATATCACATAATCACTACATTTCTTTCTAGAGGAAGTATTGTACACTGTACATTCTGAACTTGGCTGGAGTGCCCTTTTCCAGAAAGAAACTATTCTGCTTTAGTAAGAATTCTTCGTTTTATTTTCCCCATGCTCATCTTCACATCAAGGTTGAGAGTCTGTTTCTCAGACTCAGGCTACGTCTACACTACAGGGTTTTTGTGCAGAAACGGCCATTTTTGCACAAAAACCTGCAGAGCATCCACACCTCAAGCATGTTTTTGTGCAAGAAAATTTACAGTGAATTGACAGAACAGAGGGGTTTTTGTGGTGTAGGTATTCTTCTTTCTACAAGGAATAACTCTTTTTTTGCGCAAGAGCTCTTGCGCAAAAAGGGGTGTGTGGACAGGAAACAGGGGGGGTTTTGCACAAAAACAGCCAAACGGAAGAAGCACAAGTGCCCTGGTGGCTCTTCTGTTATGGCAATCAGAGCTTTCTTGTGAGAGAGCTGGACACTCTCAGTGCAGTCTGGACACTCTCTTGCTCAAAAGCGCATCACTTTTCCAATGCACTTTTGCAGTGTGGACGTGCTCTTGCACAAGAAGATTTTGCGGAAGATCTCTCCCACAAAAAGCTTCTTGCCCAAGAAGCCTGCAGTCTAGACGTAGCCCCAGACGTAGCCGTCTAGACGTAGCCGTGTTAGTCTGTACCTTTAAAAACAAGTAGTTCTGAAGCACTTTAGGGTATGTCTAGGGTGCAAGTGTAGACATACCGTTAGAGACTAACAAAGGTATAGGATCATGAACTTTCGTGGGTAAAACCCACTTTATCAGCTCAGACAGTAATTGGGAATCTCAGTGAGCACTTTCATCTTCTCCAAGCAGCAGGATTAACACATTAGCACTTGCATGAAATGAGTCATCATCTGCTCTGGATTATCTCTCCTATGCATGAAAACATCAATGTTTTTCCAAGTCCAGTGTTAGCTTCTGTCTAGAAGGGCCTGACTGTTATGGGGGTAAAAGATGAGCCCTTTGTGTGATACACTGGAGGATGGTATGTTTTAAGGAGACAAACTGCTAAAATCTATTTATGCTTTTCTAAGGCTTGACTCTTATGGTTGTCTCTTAAAAGCAGGTTCCGCAAAGGGGACTTAGGCTAGGCATTGAATGCCCACCTTTAGGTGCTCTGCTGTACAGTCCTGAGTTAGGAGCTCAGGCTCCTTTCACAATGCATAGGGAGAAATAGGAGCCAAAGAATGGGATTAACAAATACTAACATGCTGAGTGAGAAGCCACCTAATCTAACCAGCAGGAAATAACTGGCCCTAGGCTAAGCCTTAGGGCAAGGAAAGCAAGCCCGTGCCTTCAGGGTCCCATGCTGCCCAGCACCCACCTGCCCAGCCACACAGTGCAGCCAACCACAGCATGCTGCCTTGGGCCCCACAAACTCTTTGGCCAGGCCTGACTGGCCCTAAAGCCTGCCTAACTACAAGTTAGAGTGAGCCACCTTTCTACAGTTGGGATTCACCACCTTGAACCTGCTCTAGAATTAGGGTCAACATGACGTAAGTGCCTTTCTCACAAAAAAACTGAGGAGGTCGTGATGTTGAATACTTTCTTTACCCAATAGCTCAATGGCTACAGCGCACACCCAGGATCTGATAGTCACAAGTGCAAATTCTCACTCTACCTAATAAGTGTAGGGACTTAACCCCAGGTTGCCCACCTTCCAGAAATTGGGCTATGGGATATTTTGGAGTGGGTCTCCCTCAGTCTCTCTTGATGAAGCTGTTACACATGGTATAAAAATGTTTATTGAAGCAGGGGCCCTAACCACTGGGATATAGAGCCACTCTCTCTAAGTCAAAGACTATGAGGAAAGGGGGCACAACCATCTCCAGATGTGTTTTATGGGGGGCCCACTCCGTTAGACATCTTCTAAGGCAGGGGTGGGCAATAAGCTAGATGTAGTTTGCCAGGGTTAGCCCCTAACGGGCCGCTGCTGCTTTATTTACTTGTGCCTCTGCAGGTATGGGTGCTTACAGTTCCCGCAAGCTGCAACTGCCATTCTGGGCCAATGAAGCTGCAGGAAGCTGTGTGGACTGGGACACTGCTTCACACAGCTCCCATTGGCCAGAAACAGCAATCCACAGCAAATGGGGCTGCAAGAGCCCATCCCTGCAGAGGCACAGGTAAATAAAGCAGCAGTGGCTCTCTAGAAGCTAACTGGCAAACCACGTCTGGCCCGTGGGACTATTATTGCCCACCACTGTTATAAGGTGACCTCACAGTGCATTTATTGGATCAGGCACCACAGGCAATACAGGCAGGGAATTGTTTAATTAGTAAATCATGCCAGGGTTCAGGTGTGAATTAGATGCTGTGTGTCAGGATTTAGGCAGCATTCCCACTGGCAGAAATTGAGGCACTTGTAGGCAGCAGCTTAGTGATGGATTTGATGATCTACATTTCAGACTTAGCTGTAGGCTCTATTAGGCACCTAAATCCCTTTGTGGAGCTATCCTGCCATACTTGGACATGGTTTTTAACAAAAAAGAACCCCATTCTTTTCTTAGTAACTTAAATATGGACTTAATTGCATTTGTACCATTATGAGTTAGAGTAGAATCTAGCCATATGCTTTTTTAAAAGTGCAAATAGACATTAAGTAACTGCTGCCAGACTCAACTGTTGGTCTTGAATCTGCAAGTTGCTCATCATGTTGAATTTAAATACTAACCAACATAGAGACTATAAATGTTGTAGCCCAACACAAAAGTTGCTTATGACTCTTTAGAGTCCAAATATTATCTTTTAATCATTTTACACTAGTGGTCACCAACCAGTAGTTCGTGATCTGCTGGTAGATCTTGGAGCCTCTGACAGGTGATCTTGACTGGTTTGGCCAAGAGGCAATCAAGCACAGCACTTCAGCTGCCCCTCCTCCCACTGCTGCACACTCCTGCCCTTTCCCCTGGAGCTTCCCCCGACCCCCCAGGAGTCTCCTGCTTGTGGTACAGAGTAGGGAAAGGAGAGGGGACACTGATGTCAGGATGCCCCCTCTTCCACCCTGCATTCTATCTCCACAGAACAGGGGGAAGGAGACAATAGGACATGAAAGGGAGTATGCAGGCTGCTTTTGAGAGTGATGCAGGGCCTGGGCCAGGGCAGGGGTGAACCTGCCTTAGCCCCATTGCACCACCAACCAGGAGCCACCTGAGGTAAACAGTGTTCAGCGGAGCCAGTTCCAAGCCCCTACCCCACTCATGAATCCCATCCTGCACACCAAGGCCCAGCCCTAACCCTGAGCCCCCCCCCAGACCCAAACTCCTTTACAGAGCATGCACCCTGAACCCCCTCCTGCACCTCAACCCCTTACCCCTGGCTCGGCTCAGAGTCCCTCTCACATTCCAAATCCCTTAGCCCAAGACCAGAGCCTGCACCCCAACTCTCTGCCCCTGCCTGGTGAAAGGGAGGGAGAATGGGGGGGAGGGAGGGAGGGGGGAGGAGTGAGCATGGGCAGGGCCTCAGAGAAGGGGCATGAAGGAGGCAGGGCAAGGGTATTTGGGTTTGAGGTAGATCATAGAATCATAGGACTGGAAGGGACCTCGAGAGGTCATCGAGTCCAGCCCCCCACCCTCAAGGCAGGACCAAGCTCCGTCTACACCATCCCTGACAGATGTCTATCTAACCTGTTCTTAAATATCTCCAGAGAGGGAGATTCCACCACCTCCCTTGGCAATTTATTCCAATATTTGACCACCCTGACAGTTAGGAATTTTTTCCTAATGTCCAATCTAAACCTCCCTTGCTGCACTTTAAACCCATTACTCCTTGTCCTGTCCTCAGAAACCAAGAGGAACAAATTTTCTCCTTCCTCCTTGTGACACCCTTTTAGATATTTGAAAACCGCTATCATGTCCCCCCTTGATCTTCTTTTTTCCAAACTAAACAAGCCCAGTTCATGAAGCCTGGCTTCATAGGCCATGTTCTCTAAACCTTTAATCATTCTTGTCACTCTTCTCTGTACCCCTTCCAATTTCTCCACATCTTTCTTGAAATGTGGCGCCCAGAACTGGACACAGTACTCCAGCTGAGGCCTAACTAGTGCAGAGTAGAGCGGCAGAATGACTTCATGAGTTTTGCTTACAACACACCTGCTGATACAACCTAGAATCATATTTGCTTTTTTTGCAGCAGCATCACACTGTTGACTCATATTCAACTTGTGGTCCCCTAGATCCCTTTCCGCCATGCTCCTTCCTAGACAGTCGCTTCCCATCTTGTATGTATGGAACTGATTGTTCCTTCCTAAGTGGAGCACTTTGCATTTCTCTTTATTAAACTTCATCCTGTTTACCTCTGACCATTTCTCTAACTTGCTAAGGTCATTTTGAATTATGTCCCTATCCTCCAAAGAAGTTGCAACCCCACCCAGTTTGGTATCATCTGCAAACTTAATAAGCGTACTCTCTATCCCAATATCTACATCATTGATGAAGATATTGAACAGTACGGGTCCCAAAACAGACCCTTGCGGAACTCCACTTGTTATCCCTTTCCAGCAGGATTTAGCACCGTTAACAACAACTCTCTGACTACGGTTATCCAGCCAATTATGCATCCACCTTATCGTGGCCCTATCTAAGTTATATTTGCCTAGTTTATCAATAAGAATATCATGCGAGACCGTATCAAATGCCTTACTAAAGTCTAGGTATATGACATCCACCGCTTCTCCCTTATCCACAAGGCTCGTTATCCTATCAAAGAAAGCTATCAGATTAGTTTTGCATGACTTGTTCTTACATTGCACTTAAATTTAAAAAAGTGATCTAGTGCTTAAAAAGGTTGGAGACGACTAATATGACTCCATTGATATTGGTGGCAGTATTCCTGATTTGCACCATTATAAAGGGTTTCTCTTACATTTCACTGCATGTAGTAAGGGAAAATAGCCACAAACCAAAGCCACAGTTCTGATCTCTGGATCCAGATCCAAACTTCTTGAGGCCAGTTATAGAATTTAATAAATCTGCGGTGTGGCTGCAGGTCCAGCCACATCCCACCCCTTAAATAGTAGGGGGAGAATCCTCTTGTGATGTGGGGAATTTTAAAAGACAGTTATGACAATAATTGTTGTGTTCTAATTAGTATGTCAGCTGGAACACATGTAGCCACGATAGGAATGTAGCCAAGATAGGCAGTGCTAACCATCCAAATACATTGGGAAGGGAGGCAGAGATAGGAATTAGATTGTTGTGGTGATGATGAGAGGGTGGGGTAGATAGGAGAGATGCAATGTGATGCTGCCCACTCTCTACAGATCAGCCTCCTATAGCTCTCCCGGGACTGTATTTATGTTTGTTTGAAAATACTCTCCACGTCGTAGAGATTTCAATGACAGCAGAAAAAAAGCTGATAAATGGCAGGGCAGGAGGAGAAGAAGGATTCCCATGACCGCATACATCCAGAGAGTTGTACTGGGATGTGCATGGGTGGGAGTGGTATCAAAGGGGAACCCCTTTCTTCATCCCTACCAGCCTCTGCAGCTGTGTGGAATTTGACTGATTGTAGGGAATACTTCAGTCAACCTGTAACGGCCTTTTGAGGTCACATCTATTGCTCCTTCTACGGGGCTAGATAGATAACTACCATAACAGGAAATGCCACAAGAAGCTCATGGGGTTTCCTGCCCCTGTGCTGGGTTATACCCATGGAAGTAATTATTGAGCTTTATGGTAACATTGTCTTGGTGAATATTTGCTCTTCAGGACAATAAGTAGTAATTCCTCCTGAGGTGAAGAAACCCAGTCTCTTCTTACTTTATAGTAAAGGAATTTTGAAAATGGTTGCACGTATGAAATGCCACTCTGACTGCATTCTGAGTCAGCTCCCTGCCCTTTCAGAGTTCTCTGGTAACTGGGCCCTTTGGAGCATCTTAGTGGAACTGGCATAACTTCACAGGGATTAAAAAGGATTGTGAAGTGTAGTTTGTTTCCATGCTGATTTATTATCATAGTCTGGTTTCTGTGTTACGTTTCAGCACACTTTACAATAATAAATTACATTTACATTGTCATTTTCAGATCACCTTCAAGAGACGGTGCCTTTGGAAATGAACTTCCCCATTGGTTAATCTTGAGCTTGTTTTATTCTAAATAGAAGTACAATTTAAAATTGGGTATCAATAACATTCCAGTTTATAGTTAAAAAATTGCAAACATTACCCAGGCACATTTCCAGATCCAAAGCCCATTGAAATCAGAGAGCCTTTCCATTGACTTCAGTGGGTTTTCTGCTCAAGTTCACTGTACTTGGATAGTGGTTACATTTAAAAGCATGGAAGCCCCTCCAAGTTGGCCCTCTTGTTTTTGGTGAAGTGCAGACAGGAATGAAATATGTGGTTCTGTCACCAAATGTTCCAGAAGTATTATTTGCAGAAAGGTCTGTACTCTGAACACCTATATTTTGTACTGCTGGAAATCTGTCCTGTTATTCATCAGTGCCTGTGATACTTTAAACTTGGAAACACAGATCCACTCTAAACTTGGAAACACAGATCCATATAAAGTAGGTATTATTAAACAACATGAAACTCCTTCAAGAGGCCATGAATCAGAACTTACTGGCCATCCGCACAAAAGATTTCATAGATTCTGACACATTTTAAAAACAAACACTATACAGTGGAAAGCAGGGCCAAACTAAAGTCAATCTAAAAACTTAGCCCTGAAATAAATGGGGTCTTCCCCCAGTTACACACATCCACAACCATGCCCAATGGAAATTTTCAAAGCTAGAGAATTCTTTTATTCTTAAGAATAATTAATTATCTGTGCATTTCTGCTCACATATCTCCTATGGGAAATAATCCCACTCTGAGTAAGGACTGCAGAGTGGATTCATTGTAAACGCAAAGAAATCTTCTTCTTCTGAAAAAAATCCTTTAAGGAATCGAATGAAATCTTCTCTGTAACCTTTTTTCAGTGATGAATCTTTTACTTTGATTTGTAGAAGGCAAGAGCATGGTGCCTCTCTTTAGTCAACACCCAACAACCTGACATTGTGGGATACATTTAAAAAACACCTGCCTAGGTAGCATATGTAAAAGTGGTATGATCATCATGGTAAATTCCACAGGCACAGAGCCTCCTTGTAAACCAAACATCACCTAGATCACATCTCTGCCTAGGTCTGCATGTTCTGACATCATATTCCATTTTTATCCATCACTGGCAACTTTATGATATTAAAACTTTTGGCATTCACAAGATCACTGGGCATGTAGTGGCATTCCTTGGCAAGCATTTTCTGTCATTTCTTGGTCTACCATCCTAATAATATGTCTGTAACAAGAAAACTGCTGAAACCAAACCAGTGCTGGCAGTAGCAATTGCTGGGTTGCTGATCTTGTCCTTCCTCTTAACTAGTGAAACTGGTAGTTGCATAATAATAGAAACACACCTTTCAAAAAATGATTACATTAACACAAATGACGTATGTTTTTAGTTCATGCCAGAAAGATCTGCATGGGGGCGTTACTAGCACGGTATGCAGTGAGCACAGCTATTTGCTTCCCTGTAGTCCAAACTGCAAGGCCATATACACAAGCCTTAAGCCTTGTGGTCAGTTAAGAAATGCTAATTATGTCATTCAGCAGCATGACTAATGTTTAAAGATTAATCCAAATCTCTTTCTTCATTGAAATACGTGGTCCTGTAATACTGGATTACTGATGAGGACACTTGTAACAAATAAGTTCTCTAAAGATATGTGGGGTTTTGAAATATCAAGTGACTCCAAATTGCAAAGGGCTTGAGGATCTGATCATGTAAATCTTAAGGAGACAAAATTCCCATTGACTTCAGTGGAGCCTTTCCCATTTTGGGGCTTGTCTATGCTAGTGCTTTTACCTCAAATTAATTAAAAGCTGATTAACTCCAGTAATTTAACACATTTGTTAAGACTAATCTTAGGCTAAACAGTTTCCAAATGTTTCTTTCCAGGATATGATCTGCATGCATGTATTTTGGACTTTGAATGGCAACTTAGATTCTGCAGATGACAATGCTCTCATCTGAGAAAAATTTCCTATTTCTCCTAGGTTAATAGACTTTTTTTCAGCACTACCCTATACAACTTGCATCTGTGCAGCTTCATCAGTATTTTAATCACATACTATTTATCACAGAACTCAGCCAGATAGAAGGTACATCTTCATTCTGTAACAGAAATACTGGTAAAAACATAACAATAACCAGTGTATATGTTACAAACTCATCACTCTGGAAAACTGATACTTACAATGAAGGTTTCCTATTGCTGGTATTAACACTTTCTGGAGTTCGCTGTTGATTTTAGTAGATGGACTCAATTTCAAGCTATATATTTCAGTTTTACCAGTTAAAACGTTAAAATATTCAGAGCATTTTTCCTTTGGATTTTTTCCTCTGATATCACTTTCAGTCCAGTTAAATGCTCTCTCTCGATACACACAAAAGCTATAAGATGCAAAAATGCAATCTCCAGTCTAGATGTATTTTTATGTCAGAGAAATCCCATGCTCCGCCAGTCCCTAGCCTCCGCTTGCCAGAACCTAGGAGTGGATGACGGGGATGGTTCACTCGATGATTATTTGGTTCGGCCAGTGGTACTGGCCACTGTCAGAAGACAGGACTGTGGGAAGTAACACTTCCCAGATTTTGCACCCCACACCAGAATCCCAGCTCCCAGCATACCAGATGACCTATGGTCCTGGTCCCCAGTTCCACGGGGTGTTAGCTGCTGGCCCTATTGCCCCTGGGGATCCTGGTTGCTGAGGGCTCCACTGCTACCCAAGGACTTGGTAGGGGAAAATTCTGGATGACTTAGAAAAACTGGGCTCCTGAAGACAGAATTTTGCATTAATCCTCATTGAATAAAACATAAGAGATTGTTCTAACTTGGCTCATGCTGCTGTTTGCAATGGAGTTCCTACAAGTGAAATGTAGGGGACAGCACTGTCTTATAGTAAGGGTATGAGGAATGTATTTCTGAAATCTAGATAGAGGACCAAGATCTACGTTAGTACCTTTGTTTTATCCTCTGTGGACTCCCATTTTCAATAAGCAAAGGTCATGTAAAATGACTCTAGCAGTCCATGTCCACACCCTGCAGACTGCAGCATTTCCTAATTAGGTTATATTCAATCTTTATAATGTGCTAGTAATAGATGTGGTACTGCAGTGTAATCTCCACTGCTATTATTCACTTCCCAGGAATGTACAGCTGAAGCTGCTCTGCTGGCTGACTGAAGACAATGGGTGTGCAGCTGACAAATAAAGTAGCTGTTTTACATTGTCTGAGCTATTCCGATTCTATTGTTTAAAGTGAGATCTGCTGAACAGGTACTCACATTAGAAAACCCAGCACAGTCACAATTCTGTTGATGCGGCAGCTATTTCTGAAGCTCATTAAAGCTTGTTAGTTCCCCCACTACCCCATGCAATGAAAAAAAAGGACTTGCCTGTTGTAATACTGCCTGGCAGTTATGAATGGATCCGGCTCACATTTTATAGTGAAAAAATGAGCTCATACTATATAATTGCAGGCTGTCCCCAAGAATAGTTTTATTCAGCATCGTCAGACTCGATCTTAAAGGTGCCAAAGAGGCTGATCCTTCAAGATGCTAAGTGATCTCAATTCCCACTGTAGTCAATTAGGGTGAAGGATACTTGGCAAGTTCCAGGATTAGCCCCTAATGTTTAAAGCTTAAGGCAATTTTTGAAGTGAGCAAGACAAGTTAGAATGTTCCAGTTAGAATTTGGCTCTTCTTGTTTATAAGCTTAGCAATTTTCATCACCATTACAATATCTGTCTTGCTCACACACTCCATGTGTACTTGTGAACAATTGCCATGACCCTTGCACACAAATCAGCATCTCATTTTCCCCCTTCAAAGCTTATCAGACAAAAACCATTAATTGTCTTGACTAAAGACAAAAGCTTATTGAGTAGAATCAGTTGGTTTAATAAATACAGCGGCCTTGATTGCTTCCACAGCTGGCACCTGTGTATTCAGTTTGCCTCCCTCTTCCAAGAGTTCTGCAGAGAAAGGCGGTTTGAGCTTGTTGTTGAGGATCCAAAGGCTGCTTGGGAATGTATGTGAATTAGCACATCCCATGGACAGCTTAACCATGTTCCTGCTCTGGTAAAGACCATCCACTTTTGGGACAATGCTAGCTAGTAAAGAGACCCAGATGCAGCAGGGATGGAGAGTCTCAGAAGGTACACTGGCTGACACTGGGGCTATGTCCAGACTACAGAGTTTGTCATAAAAATGGCCATTTTTCCGACAAAACTTGAGTTACGAGCATACTGCAAATGTGTTCTTTCGACAGTAAATCGAAAGAACAGAGGACTTTTTGTGCAATTGGTAAATCTCATTCTACAAGAAAGAAGCCTTTTTGCGAAAGAGCTCTTTTGCCAAAAGGGGTGTGTGGATGGGGAAGAGGGATTTTTTTCGAAAGAAGAGGGAAGGAGAAAAAGCACAGGTGCTCTGGTGGCCATCCTGTCCAAGCAATCGCTGCTTACATGCGAGATAGTGTCCAGGCAGTCTGGCACTGTCTTTCAAAAACGCACATTTCTTTTCCTATGTGCTTTTGCAGTGTGGATGCTCTCTTGCACAAGAAGCCTGTAGTCTAGATGTACCCTGGGAGCCCTGGGAGATGCAGTAATAGCAAAAGCCAGAGTAACAGGGCAAAATCTTGCACAGCACTTGCATATCAACATGTTATGATTCAGACAGCATAAATAAGGTGAACGTGGCTAAAAACAAAACAACCCACTCTCCCCAAATCTTTCTCGCTCCCACATTTGTAGTATTAACACTGAAGAGGAGGATCAGGTTCCAGTTAAACAAGAGATTCTGGACATCAGAAGTAACAGTATCAGATTATAAAAATGGTGAGAGAGGTGAATTTTTGGAGACATGTGAATAAACACATACCTTCAATAATCTGCAGGGATTGCAAAAAGGTGGGAGCAGAAATAATTAAACAGATCACTCTATATAATCTAGCAAACATATTCTAGAATTCAGAGGGGGAGCCGAGTTAGTCTGTATCAGGAAAAACTTCAAAAACAACAAATGGTCTGGTAGCATTTTAAAGACTAACAAAGTATGTAGATGGTATCATGAGCTATCATGGGCATAGCCCACTTCCTCAGGTGACCGGAGTGTTCCAGATGACTCCGGTCATCTGAAGAAGTGGGCTGTGCCCACGAAAGCTCATGAAACCATCTACATATTTTGTTAGTCTTTAGAGTGCTACCAGATGATTTGTTGTTTTTAAAGTATATTCTAGAATGTAACCTTTTGAGTGCAATGTGAAACAATATTAAATGGCTTCTGAAAAACATGGTTGGCTTAAATGTCCTTATTTATAACTAGAGGTTTTAGGGAAAAAACATTTCCAATACAGTTTAAATTCTCAATTTCTTGAGCTTACACTTAGGCTACGTCTAGACTACAAACCTCTTTCGAAAGAGGGTTTTTCGAAAGAATCTTTCGAAAAAGCCTCTTTCAAAAGACAGCGTCTAGACTACAAGCAGATTTTTTGAAAAAGCGAGCCGCTTTTTCAAAAGAGTGTATAGACGCTCTCTTTTGAAAAAGCACAGTTTGCATTCAAGAACGCCTTTTTTCAAGAGTACTTTTGAAAAAAATGCGTTATTCCTCGTAAAATGAGGTTTACTGCGATCAAAAAAACTGCTGCATTCTTTCGACTTACTTTTGAAAGAACGCGGCTGCAGTCTAGATGCAGGTGAAGTTTTTTCTAAAAAAAAAAAGCTACTTTTTTTGAAAAAGCTCTGTAGTCTAGAAACACGCTAAGAGTATGTCTCAGCAGCTACAGCAGCTCAGCTGTGCACTGTATCAGCGTTGTGTAGACAGTTGCTACAATGACAGAATGGTTTTTTTTTCATCACTATACTTAATCCATCCCCCCTCAAGAGTCAGTAGCTACGTTGATGGAAGAATCCTTAGCATTGTCTATACCAGGGCTTAGACTGCAGCTCTTGGGATGTGCCTTTTTCATACACCAAGTGGCATAGCTAGGTTAACTGAAGTTTTCAGGTGCAAATCAGGTGTGAAATTTTAATTACCATAAAGCACTTCTACATGCCTTGTCAATTTATAGCTTTGCAACTTACAATTCAGTTCTGTGCTTCCTAAGTGCCTGATCCTGCTCAGAGTGAAATAAATGATAAAGTGCCATTGACTTCAATGGGGAATATATAAATCCATTATACTTCCCACTATGAGGGTATGTCTACATTGCCACCCTAGTTCGAACTAGGGTGGCTAATGTAGGCATTCGAACTTGCAAATGAAGCCCGGGATTTAAATATCCTGGGCTTCATTTGCATGTTCCCGGGCGGGCGCCATTTTTAAATGCCCGTAGTTCGAACTACCTGCCCGCGGCTACATGCAGCACGGACTAGGTAGTTCGAATTAAAGCTCCTAATTCGAACTACAGGCAGTCCCCGGGTTACGTACAAGATAGGGACCGTAGGTTTGTTCTTAAGTTGAATTTGTATGTAAGTCAGAACTGGCGTCCAGATTCAGCCGCTGTTGAAACTGACCAGCAGCGGCTGAATCGGACACGCCTGGGGCAGAGCAGCTGGAGTGCTGCTGGGTTGGTCTGGTAGCGCCGACCCTTGGCATGGCGGGAGCAATCCGGCAGCACCCCAACTGCTCTGCCCCAGGTGTTCCCAAGTCAGCCGTTGCTGAAACTGACCAGTGCTGACTACAGGAAGCCCGAGGCAGAGCTGCTCTGCCCCGGGCTTCCTGGAATCAGCCGCTGATCAGTTTCAACAGAGGATGAATCTGGACGCCTGGGACAGAGCAGCTGGGGTGCTGCCGGGTAGGTCCCCGCAGCGCCGCACCTCGGCGCTGCGGGGATCAACCTGGCAGCACCTCAGCTGCTCTACCCCAGGTGTCCCCAAGTCAGCCGCTGCTGAAACTGATCAGCGGCTGATTCCAGGAAGCCCGGGGCAGAGCAGCTTTGCCTCGGGCTTCCTGTAGTCAGCCGCTGGTCAGTTTCAGCAGCAGCTGACTTGGGGACGCCTGGGGCAGAGCAGCTGGGGTGCTGCTGGGTTGGTCCAGTAGCACTGCACCTCGGCGCTGTGGGACCAACCCGGCAGCCCCCCAGCTGCTCTACCCCAGGCATTGGCGCTCCCCCCCCCCCCAGCAGACCAGGGAGACGCAGAGCGGCTTTTCTCGCCGAGGAGGACGCGGGTGGCGAGAAAAGCCTGGTCTGCTGGGGGGGGGGGCGCACTAGCTCCGCGTCTCCCTGGTCTGCTGGGGGGAAGCGCCCCCCGCGCCACCAGAGGCAGCAACAGTGGGGGAGGCACCCCGCACTAGCTGCGCCCCCCCCGTTCGTAACTAGGGGTCCGACTTAAGTCGGACTGACATAACCCGGGTACTGCCTGTACCGTTAAACCTCCTTGGAGCTTTAATTCGAACTACCTAGTCCGTGCCGCATGTAGCTGCGGGCACATAGTTCGAACTACGGGCATTTAAAAATGGCGCTCGCCCGGGAACATGCAAATGAAGCCCAGGATATTTAAATCCCGGGCTTCATTTGCAAGTTCGAATGCCTACATTAGCCACCCTAGTTTGAACTAGGGTGGCAGTGTAGACATACCCAGACATACTAGAAGTGGCCCTGATTCAGCAAGGGGGTTAAGTATATGCTTAAATGTCCTTGACTTCAATGGGAGTTAAGTATTCTGCTTAATTGGGGCTAGTGTATCTAATGTCAGTTAGGAACTTTTAACTAAGACCAAGCTCTCAACTACATCACAAGCTCCTACCTATGAAAGCTTTAAATTATAGAGAGAAAGCATAAATCCTTGTGAGCATGGGACAGGCAGTTCCACTCCTACTTTACAATCCATTTACAAGTCGCTGTATGTTATTACACAGTGTTAATGTTTAGATTTTAATTTCAAAAGGAATTGGGAAACCAGGAATTCAGGTTCAGATAGCAACCTTGATTCTTCCTCTGATATGTATACCTAGGGTCTCCAGATAAGTGTGATTTCTTCCCTCTCCCTCAAGTAAATAGTGTAGTATAGGAAAAAATGCTTTTTATATTAAACTACTCATCCAGTACAACTATATAAACAAGCTGAATTGTGTGTAATGTTTCAACTGCTTATGTATATCGAAGAAGGATTTTGTTGTACTATTAATCCTTTATTTCTTTATAGTAGGATCTAAGCAGTATTATTGCTTTTATAGCTCTATTGTTGTGGTTGGCACATTATAAAGGATTCCCCAGCCCAAAGAGCTAATAATCTAAACTCTACAGTCAGGAGGATACTTGAAAGAATTGGGGAAAGGGAAAAATGACAATTAGGATAAGGAAAGTATGATGAATGAGATTCGTAACAGAAATGGCTTGAAGAAGGTAAAAGGTGCTTCATGGACAAGCAGTGAGAGAATAAGCCAACTGTAAGGAATAATATGAAAGGCTGTATAGCTAAAGGTGGGAGAACAGAAAGGAAGCAGTAAAAAGAGAGGGCTTGGACAAATCATAGAACAGTAGGACTGGAAGGGACCTCGAGAGGTCATTGAGCCCAGTCCCCTGACCTCATGGCAGGACCCAGTACTGTCTAGACCATCCCTGATAGACATTCATCTAACCTACTCTTAAATATCTCCAGAGATGGAGATTCCACAACCTCCCTGGGCAATTTATTCCAGTGTTTAACCACCCTAACAGTTAGCAACTTTCTCCTAATGTCCAACCTAAACCTCCCTTGCTGATGTTTAAGGCTGTTGCTTCTTGTTCTATCCTCAGAGGCCAAGATGAACAAGTTTTCTCCCTCCTCCTTATGACACCCTTTTAGATATCTGAAAACTGCTATCATGTCCCCCCTCAATCTTCTCTTTTCCAAACTAAACAAACCCAATTCTTTCAGCCTTCCTTCATAGGCCATGTTCTCTAGACCTTTAATCATTCTTGTTGCTCTTCTCTGGGCTCTCTCCAATTTCTCCACATCTTTCTTGAAATGCGGTGCCCAGAACTGGACACAATACACCAACTGAGGCCTAACTAGCGCCGAGTAAAGCGGAAGAATGACTTCTCGTGTCTTACTCACAACACACCCGTTAATGCATCCCAGCACATCAGAAGAGCAGAAGAAGACTAAGTCAGCAATACTGGTGAGGTTGTCAGGATGTGAATGGAGAGGATGCAACAACAGCATTAAGCCCACTTTGCACTACCCACAGTTGATGTCTGGCCTCCTGCTTAAGTTGAGAGTAGCCCAGAAGCTGCTGTCAATTTATGTATGCTGTCGCAGCTACTAAGAGGGTGCTGCATGGGAACAGGTTGGGGTGAGGGTGCAGGGTTTAGGCAGGATGTAGGATGCTGGGGATGTGGAGTCTGGGACGGTGGGAGAGAGATGGGGAGTCTGGGTTGGAGCTGGTGCAGAAGCAGGCTAGGGATAAGAGTGCAGGATGTGATTTTTGCTTTGCACTTTATGTTCTTCATTTTGTATACTAATGGAGTGATGCACATGAGGCTAGGGAAGCTTTCACAGGTGTTTAGGTTAGGGATGTAAGCTAGTAGTCAACTACCTGATAAACCTAGGTTTACTGGGTATCTGAGTTGACTACTTGCATTTCCTCCCCTCCCCTGCTACCTTGGTACCAGAGGCAGCCAGGGGGTGGGAGGGTGAAGCAGGAGACGGTACTAGGGGGGAGCCGGCTTAAAAACCGGGAAGCAGAGGTGCAGTGAGGAACCTGTGCCTCTGCTTTTTAAATGTCGTTAAGAGCCTCCAGGCTTTTACTGCATTTAAAAAGCAGAGGTGCAGCATCTAGGACCGGGCACAAGCTGGGACTCAGTTATCCCGGTTCACGCCCCGTCCCAGACTGCTGCAGCTCTGCTTCTTAAATGTAAAAGAGCCTAAGAGCCCTTACTACATTTAAAAAGCAGAGATGCAGTGGTCCCAGAGTCAGTGTAAGTCAGTGTAAGTTAGGAAATTCCATCAACTACTTGATTAGCTTATTAACCACAATTTAATATCCCTAACCTTTTAGAGCACAGTCAGGAAGCTGTCCTGTATTCCCGCCCGGGTACGTTTCACCCTGAGAGAGGAAATAAAACCCCCTCTCTGCTCCCCCACCCCTGCCTTTGCACACTTTGAAGGTGGCTCACCCCCCTAGAGCCACAGCTCTTTCCCCGCACCTGATTTTTCCCCTTCAGTTCCTCTTCTGCCTCACCCTAAAGTTATTTGACCTCTTGTATGATTAATACCTGCCTCTCTGCCGACCCCCTCACAGCGATTTGCCCCTGAACCCCTTTTTAATGATTGTAGAAAATAGGAAGCAGAGTCTGTGTGTACAGCTGTTATTACTGAGCATGCTCAATACAGCCTAAGTAGCGAATTCTGACAGGCAGTCGCTACAATGGCATAGGGGAGTGACTGACTCCCTCCCTCATGTATGGAAGACCATGGAGGATTTTGGGGGGTGAGGGGGAGCGTTTGCCCCCTTTGCACCCTCCTTGCGTACGGGCCTGCTTCCTGCATAAAACTCCAACCTGTCAGTATCAAGCAAATTCATCTCCTGGATGTGAAACCAAGTTTGTCGTCTAAATGTTTTTAAAAATGCATAACAGTAAGGGGAATGGAAAGCCCTTGAACTCAACAACAGCATTTCCTATCATGAATGCTATTATGCACAAACTTTTATAACAAATAGCACAACTTATTATCAGACACACCCTCCCATGTATTCATCCTGAGAAGCACTTTGTGACAAATAATGGAGTCCTATTTTACCCTCACTCTCTGCGGCATGGATTGACTCCAGTAGCACCAATGCACCACGTGATACCATTCAAGGCATCTTACATATTCAGCCCCATTTAAACCAGGAGTTCAGAGCAAATTACTATAGTAGGCAATTAAGATGATGATAACTCAGGCACTAGAACCATTCACAGTCATGTATTACAAAAAAATTGTTAAAAGAATATATTAAAAAAGAAAAGTTTGGAAATTCAGTTATATACTGAAGATGAACGCTTACCTCTTCAATTGAATGAAAATGAATCACTGCAGCTTTCCTTTAACAAGTGAAAAACGTTTTCCCACTTCCAGTACTTATGTAGAGCCTGCTAGAGTTCTTTGACGGGGTAAACAAACATGTGGGCAAGGGGGATACAGTGGATATAGTATATTTAGATTCCCAGAATGCCTATGACAAGTTCCCTCATCAAAGGCTCTTAAGTAAAGTAAATTGTCATGAGATAAGAGGGAAGGTCCTTTCGTGGTTTGATAACTGGTTAAAAGACAGGAAACAAAGGGTAGGAATAAATGGTCAGTTTTCAGACTGGAGAGAGGTAACTAGCGGGGGTTCCCCAAGGGTCTGTCCTGGGACCCATCCTATTCAACTTATTTATAAATGATCTGGAGAAAGGGGTAAACAGTGAGGTGGCAAAATTTGCAGATTATACTAAACTGCTCAAGATAGTTAAGACCAAAGCAGACTGTGAAGAGCTTCAAAAACATCTCAGCAAACCAAATGATTGGACAACAAAATGGCAAATTAAATTTAATGTGGATAAATGTAAAGTAATGCACACTGGAAAAAAATAATCCCAACTATATATACAATATGGTGGGGACTAATTTGGCTACAACTACTCAAGAGAGAGATCTTGGAGTCATTGTGGATAGTTTTCTGAAAACATCCGTTCAGTGTGCAGTGGCAGTCAAAAAAGCAAACAGAATGTTAGGAGTCATTAAAAAAGGGATAGACAATAAAACAGAAAATATCGTATTGCCTCTATATAAAACCATGGTACACCCACATCTTGAATATTGCATACAGATGCAGTCGCCTCATCTCAAAAAAGATTTATAGGCATTGGAAAAGGTTCAGAAAAGGTCAACAATAATTATTAAGGGTCTGGAATGGGTCCCATATGAAGAGAGATTAAAAAGACTTGGACTTTTCAGCTTAGACAAGAGTAGACCAAGGGGGATATGATAGAGGTCTATAAAATCATCACTGGTATGGAAAAAGTGAATAAGGAAAAGTTATTTACTTATTCCCACAATAAAAGAACTAGGGCTCACCAAATTAAATTAATAGGCAGCAGGTTTAAAACAAACAAAAGAAAGTTTTTCTTCACTCAGTACACAATCAACCTGTGGAACTCCTTGCCAGAGGATGCAGTGAAGGCTAGAACTTAACAGGGTTCAAAAAAGAGCTAGGTAAATTCATGGAGGTTAGGTCCATCAATGGCTATTAGACAAGATAGATAGGAATGGTATCCCTAGCCTCTGTTTCTCTGGAGGTGGGTGACAGGGGAGGGATCACATGAGGATTTCCTATTGTGATCCCTCCCTCTGGGGCATCTGGTATTGGCCACCATCCACAGACAGGATACAGGGCTAGATGGGCCTTTGGTCTGACCTAGTATGGCCGTTCTTATGTTGCATGTAAAACAATTTGCTGAACAGATTTTTATGAAGTTTACCAAAACATTCACTTCAGCCCTGAGTGGATGAGACTTCATTTGAAAGATGATCGGGGGTTTTTGAGCAAATCAAGAAAATTGCAGGCTTGGGGCCTTAACTGCCATGCATATTGTGTGACTGGATGGCTGTGCCTATCCAGAGCCCGCATGGGGCTTCTGTGAGGGTGCATGTTGGACTTTCCAAGATTTGAGAGTGAAAATGCTCTCAATCCTGTCACACTATATTTATATAAACTGTAAAAGAAATTACTCCCAGTTGCCCTCAAGTAAAGCTCTTGACAGCCTCTGACAACAGAGGGGAGAAATATACAGACTAGGTACATGTCTAACATTTATACTTATAAAAATACCACGCATTATGAAAACTGTGTAAATATTTATAAAAATATCTTTGTCTAAGGTCTGTAACATATTTAACATTTTCAATCAATTCACAGGCGGTGCTTGCGTGTCGGTGCCAAATGCAACATTTTGAAAAATGAACCTTTAGTAAAACTGTCAGAAAAGTCATGTTAAGTTCACGTAGCTGCCAACAACAACTTTTGGGAGGATATCATTGGAAGAAGCCAAACAATGCTGGGGTCTCTATCAGGATTAACCATGGCACTTGTAAAAATATTAACATCAGTTTAGTATTTATGGGCTTCCTATCCCATAACCTGCTGGACTGCCAACAACTGTTTTCTTAGTTCTTTAAGATTTTGCTTAAAGCATTTTAATGTTCATCACACGGATGGCCAGTTTCCTTTTAAATATGGCCTTCAAAATTAGCTCGGTTGTGAGAACTCCTCACGAACATAGACGTCATGTCTCTAAAGCGTGTGTTTAAGTACTTGGGCAGAGCAAAAGCCTGAGCAATGCTGCTAACTCTTGCCATGGTTGGGGTGTTTTTCTTAAAATCTCCGCTCCTGCGCTCATGGCACTCCAGGAAAATCTCAGCTCTCTTTCAAAACATACTGGTCTCCCCAACCCTCCTGGTTACAGCAACTGTAAAGGATTTTTTAAAAAATCAGGAGGCAAATGAAAAGACCCCCGCCCCCTCTCCAAAATTTGGTTTTTAACTCATTATTTTGCCTGGCCAATCATGATTGGAGGGGGGGGATTTTTTTGAATGCCTCACAGTAATGCGGTAGAAATGTAGCCGTGTTAGTCTGGGGTAGCTGAAGCAAAATGCAGGACAATGTTGCACTTTAAAGACTAACAAGACGGTTTATTAGATGATGAGCTTTCGTGGGCCAGACCCACTTCCTCAGATCACAGTGATGCAGCTGCATGCCAGACCATTTGTTGTTGTTTCTGGAGCAGTTAGCAGCCTGTCTCCCTCCATAATGTTGTACTCCAACTAGCCCCCCTATACTACACCAAGCTAGATTTTTCATACCAAGTGCGTCTTGAGTGTCTTCCAGCCCCGCGCGGGCTGCGCCAGATTTTCAGTGCAGCTGCAGCCTGCATCACACTTGCCAGAGGACTGCCTAGCGCCCAGTCCAGCCCCTGCACGCACGTGGGCTTAGCCCTGAGCGGTGCCGGCGCAAGCAGCCAGCCAGGCTCCAGAGGGAAGCGCTGGCCACACGCAAGACCTGCTGCAGATCTCCGGCTTGCCACAGCCTGTTGGTGGCTGCTGCTGCTGCCTTCTCGCCTGCAGCCTCTGGGGACGACCAAGGCGCGGAGTGAGGCGTTTCCCAGCCAATGCACCAGCCCGGAGGAGGGGGAGGGCGCGCAAGGGAGGGAGCTGCCGGGTGACAGGCGGTCACAGGTGCTGCTCCTGCCTCTTGAGTCACGGACAGGCGGCTCTGCGCCCCAACCAGCAGCTGCTCCCCTGCCCCCTCCTTCAAGACGGCTGCGGCGGCCAGCCCCGAGCCAGCTCCTCACAGGCGGCCTTGCAGAAGGAGCAGGCGCCCTGGGAAGCCGGTAAGTGGCTGCGCACAAAGGTCTCTGTCCCCAGCCCCTGCACGAGCTTGCTGCAGGCAGCGGGTGGGGTCCCCCCCTTCGCGCGAGCGATGCTGCGGGCTGGTACGCGGGGCTGCTGCAAATGAGGTGGCGGAAGGGCGGCCCCGCGGAGAACGCGAGCGGGGCAAAATTCTGCTCTGGGAGCTGCCCGGGGCGTCGCCCCTCGCGTGTCCGGCTTCCCCTGGGCACAGCCCCGTGCCCGGACCCGCCCAATGCAGCAGGGTTCCGCTAGGGGGGCGCAGGGCTGCCCACTGCCGGGCGGCTGCGGACTCTTCTTCTTCCTCCGTGCAAAACGGGTAACAGTTCTCCCTCCCCGGCCACTGCCGCTTCCCTCCGCCCTGTGAAACCGGCCCCACCTTGCACAGCTCTGCTCCCATGCTCCGCGGCGTGTGCACGCAACGGGCACAACCCTGCTCTCTCCCCTCTGCTGCATGGCTGATGCTTGGCGCCCCGCAGGGAACAGCTGGCAAAAGGCTGCCCTTGGATCTCTCCAGCGCAGCGTGACTCTTCTGTTCTGCGCTCCTCTGTGCACAGAATGGGCTAAATTCTGGGCGTGGAGCTGCCATGAGCATCACCGGCTTTTCTACTCTGCTCTCTCAAGAGCTGGTTGCTGGAGTCAAGAAGCAGTGTGCTCAGTTTTGCCATAACACTTGGCAATTGAGGGTAACTGTACTGAAACAGGTTGCCTACTATCTGGGTTAATTAACAAAAAACTATCGATTTCATTGACTTTAAAAATTAGCATTCAGGCAAATACAGTGATGCAATTTATTACTAAAAATTATACCTGGTTTTATTTCCTACTATTCTGTGTCCTTCTGTGCAAATAGATAGTAGTGGGGGGGATTGTTTGTTTTTTGGTTTTGGCAGGATGTCCTTTTTGCAGTGCAGTGCTGGAAGGGTCACTTTAAAAATAAATATGTACTCGAATGTTGCATTTCTGAATAGCTACATAGCTGTGACTTGAAAGCATCAAAGCAAAGCACACAGCTGAAAAGAGAGCCCATAGTACAGTGTAATAGGGCTTGTCTGACAGAGATTGTATATCAGAAACTCACCAAGGGGTTTATTAGGATTCTAGCTACAAATAAACCCGAGTTAAGATTTAAAAAGTCCCAAATAAAGGATACAATTAGTGGATGAGATCATCACTATAAATTGTGGTTGTGGTGTAAAATTATTTAGAAACTTAATATTTATAAAATATTGTTTAATTAAAATGAATCTAAACTTTGAAAGCTTTTGGGAAATGGCTCAATTATCATCAGTCATTTAAATGCACCATTATTCCTTACTAAATGTGGATTAGAGGTATGCAGGGAACAATGTGTTTGAATAAACAAAAACATAAATTTAAAAACAATTGAAAACCTCCTAAAACCCCATCTTCCATGTGAACCCTTAATAAGATGGTTCTTATAAAATGAAAGTGCTTCACTCGGGATTTTTGGGAACATGGCCCCAATAAAGGAGTTGTGATGTACAGTGAATCTCCAAGAGTATGATTCTGTGCATTCCTCACAGCAAAAGAAAGTACAATATTGGAATCCCAGATGTCAGAAAGGCCTAATTTGTAACTGCGTTCACATTGAAATGTATATTGTTGCAGCACATATTACAAGTAGCAGTACAGTACAGCTATTCTGAAAAGTGAATAAAGTGGACGAATATTCTTTGATATGAGCATATGTTTCTGCACTGGAATATGCCAAAATAAATTGTTTTAAAGCAGGTTTTTGTTTGTCTCTGCGGAAAAATAGTAAAGGGACACATTTTCCCTGTTCGTAGTATGGATGAGCAGTATAAGGAGAGGGGACTGGCCTGTCCACAGAGTCCATCCTCTGCCCAGATCAAGGAAAATTGCAGTCCTTGAGCTCATGAGCTCGTCAACAGTCCGTTTGGGTACTCTCAAAAGTACAAATCACCCACAAAAAGTGAGAGAAACATAGCCGTGGTCCCGCTCCTGACAAACCAGTCTTCTAACTTTCCAAATGTACCAGGAGGAGAAGGGTCTGGAGTTTGCAGCCTGTGAGAAGAGGGGAGAACTATCTTTGAAAGTGCAATCTCAATCCCACACTGTCCCTGGGGCACTGTGGCTCTGCTGTAGCCCTTCAAATATGCTGCAATCTAGCTACAAAGAATCGTTTAAAACTTGTCCAAACCACTTGTATCAGCTCTGCTGTGATCAAATAAAGCCATAGGTTTGGCAAAACAAAACTGTTCTCCATTTTTCTCTGTAAACCAAAGCAACATACTTAATAATCTATTTCAAATAAAATGTCTTCCGTATGGGCGAAATTCTTGTCCTATAGCCCAAATCTTGAGCAGAAGTTTTGTACAGAGAGGGAGTTACAAAGAGAGTTTCCCCACATATCTTGTTACAAATTTCAGAACACCTTCCTGGCTCACTCTAGTTCTCCTTTTATTTCTCCTTTTCAATGAGGTTGTATTTCAAAGGACAAGAGAACAGAATCACTTTCCATGCATCCACCATGCTCCTATTCTGCCATAACTAGCTAGAGCTACTGCTGCACAGGGACAGTAGAGTTGCCGGTGTTGCCTCTTCATATCTTGACCAGGGGGGTACATCTAGACTACATGGCTCCGTCGACGGAGCCATGTAGTCTAGATGTACCCGGAATGTCAATATGTAGTTGTCTCTTCATATCTTGTCTGGGCTCATTGTTTAATCCTGTTGACTACACATACTCCCCCTCTCCCCTGCCACCTGTGGATCAGAGGCAGCAAGGTGGATGGGAAGTGGGAGCCAGTGCCTGTGAGGAAGCCAGCTTTTAAGACAGCGGCCTGTGAGCTCCGAATCCCATGGAACTGCCTCCCCCTGCCCACCTTGCTCCCCTCTGCTACTGCCTCTGATAGAGAGGCAGCAGCGCGGAGGGTGAGGTGGGGCAGGTGGGAGCCAGTACACCCGGGAAGCTTTCAAGCCAGCTGCCCGCACATATCAGTTCCCTTGGAGCTGTCTCCCCCACTCCTTGCTGCCTCCCACAGAGGCAGTGGGGAGGTTGACAGGCAGGAGCCAGTGCTTGTGGGGAGCCGGCTTAAAAGCTGGCTACCAAGCACCGGCTCCCCCTTCCCCCACCCTCCCATGCTGCTGCCTCAATCAGAGGCAGCGGAGCTAGGGGGCAGAGGGGAGGCTGCCATGGCACAGCCTCTGTCCGTGGTGGGCCCAGGCTCACTGCGGACAGAGACTTCTCTGTGGATGCTGGTTTTAAACCAGCTCCGCTCATGGACCAACTTCCGCTTGCCACCCTGCGCTGCTGCCTCTGATACAGAGGCAGCAGTGTGAGGTGATGGGGGGCTCCTCGGGAGTAAGGCTGAGAGTGCACTGGCTGCTGGCCCCATCCCTGGGGACTATCAAATAGTCAGGTAACCACTAAGATTTCATGCAGTTAAACGATTATTCAATTACACGCTATCTAACATCCCTAATCTTGACTCCAGTGTACAGCAGAAGCCCAATGTTTGTGCTACTGCGGGATCTCATCTAATTGCACAGCTAGTGATACAAATGTAAAGTAGTGGAAAAAAATTGCAGCAGTATTTATTTTTCTTACATCACACTTTAAACAGTCCTTGCCCTTCTCTGGGGATTCCCAGATCATCCTGAGTGGAATCACTCTGCCTCCTTTAGAGTGGCCTCGTTAACGTATATCTTCACTGCAGAGTTGGTTTGAGGATGGTCTCCTGGTTAGCACAGCCCAGGAATGAGCAGTCACACCGCAAAACCACACTGCAAAATAACTGCCCCTTCACTGGTGTGCCACTCATGTGTCACTAGGACTTTTGGAGCATGTGCTTTGGTAAATGGAGCCACTCTGATTCTTTCATAGTGAATTGTGGAAGAACTTGTCTTTCCTTCTGGGTACAGAGGAGCAGGGATGAGACTAGGAGAACTGTCAGCCCTCAAGTGATTTTTCTTGCATCTACACTGTTTTACCATCCCAAGTGAAAGCAGCCCCTAAGATCTAACCCACTCTTCCAACTAGGCCAGAATTTAAGCACCACTGAATTCAGGTTTGAAGAGTGATTAGAGGCAACAACCAAGAGCCAGAGTTAACAGTGCAGGAAAGACAGCACAAGGGAGGACACAATAACACAAATGTGTCTTTTTGGGAGGAATGCTCACAGCGCACTAGGCTAACCCGTGTACCAAACCATTTACAGTTGGACCAATTCACTTTTTTAATGTAGCATTAATTGTATTTTTGGATGTCTTACTTCACATAATTATGACTTCCAAAATCTTGCATTGAATTTAAAATAGTATTAGGCTCATTAAAATGGTATGACACTATTAATCCAACATGGAACTCTTACAGGAATCTGTTCTAACAGAAGCAGCCTTGGAGTAGGCAAACAACAACAGTTATATTTTGTGGTTTTGGAAGTAACTCAAGTTGAGGTTTGCAAAACAAAATAGATTGAGTATAAGCAACAGGGAGATAGCTGGCCATGGTGATAAGAGGCACTTTACGCAGCCATGGGATAAACACCCAGGTCTTGCAAGCCAAGTATTCATTTTCATACTAATACTAATTGAGTCCACAAATTACTTGTAAGTGATATGTAATGGCAATCTTTGCCTTTGGTGGTGTCAGTAAGCTGGAAGTGTTTTTCTTCTTAAACATCTAGGAAATGACATGCAAAAACCTACGTTTGCTAGGATTGCACATTAAAGCACCCAAAAGCCCAGAAATGCAACTATTATGGTTGGATGCCCAACCTATATTTTACCTTTCTGCAAGTATACAGTAGGGATGAAAAATGCCATTTAATCAGTTAACTAGGTTGGAGTGGCCCCCCTCTGCAGGCCAGGGCTGTTCTAGCCAGACTGGAGCGCCCACAGCACAGCAGGCCTGGCCAGACTGGAGCAGTGTGATGGGCCTACCTGGACTGGAGCAGCCCCCTGCCTGCGGCGGGTGGGGAGCTGCTCCAGTCCACCCAGATGCTAGTTAACCGGTAAGCATCACACAGTCAGAGTGATACTCATTAGTTAACTGGTTAACCACTGACATCCCTAGTCTAGAGTGATCATATTATTGTAGGTATATGCTACATCTTTGCCTACAGTTATGGAAAATATTGCTGTAATATACTGGTCAGAAATATTATTCAGTCTCATAATTTTAAAGATAGTTTGACTATGCATACATTGGGATAGAACTAAGGAAATGCATTCACTCTTACCTTTTACTTTGAAGGACATACAGATGCTAGAACTATGTTCTCTTAATATTACATTAATGTTGTAGACTTGCATTTAATTGGGAAAAAGTTCAGAAATTCTGTTTCACTATGTAGGTCGCTATCAGAGGAGGTAGTGAAGGCATTCTCTTTTGCAGAACAAGTTTAGATAAGACATAAGACAAAGCTATGTAGGCAGTTATCTTGCTAAGAGTCAGACTCGGTGATATAAGTGATCTTTTCTGTGATTCTATTTCATTGCACATAGCGACTGACCTTCTGTAGAGATAAAATTGCTGATTGCAAGCTGAAGTCATCCAGACTTAGTTTGACTCACCCAAGCTTCCCAGAAGCTGTCCAGATGGACTTTTATGGCAGTATAGTAACATGCAAAGCATTTTTTTAAAAACTGAGTTTGTTGACTTGCTTTTTTATAGTGCCTATAGAAGGCCTAATAGGCAGGAGTTGTTGGACATTTTGGCTGTGTCTACATTGGCCCCTATTCCGTAATAGGGATGCAAATGTAGCACTTTGGAATAGGCAAATCCGTGGGGGATTTAAATATCCCCCGCGGCATTTGCATTAACATGGCTGCTGCTTTTTTCCGGCTTGTAGATAAGCCGGAGAAAAGCTCCAGTCTGGACTTTCAAGTAGGAATAAGAGATCCTCCGGAAAAGAGCTTATTTTCCCGAGGATCGCGTCCAGACTGGTGCTTTTCTCCGGCTTATCTACAAGCCGGAAAAAAGCGGCAGCCATGTTAATGCAAATGCCACGGGGGATATTTAAATCCCCCGCGATTTGCCTATTCCAAAGTGCTACATTTGCATCCCTATTACGGAATAGGGGCCAATGTAGACACAGCCTGTATGTTATTAGCTAAGAAATATTAGGAATACCAAGTCTGATCTTTACTGAGATCCAAGAGAAATCTTCCAGCAAAACAGTGCATATGTATTATGAGCTATTGCATCTTAATGGCAGATCTGAGGCATTGAATCTTTAATCACATTATTCTTTCTCCAAAATGTTAATTAGACGTTGTTCTGAAGTTTAACAACAAAAAACAATTTTAAACAATCTGACTAAGGAATGTTAATATTGTTCCATGTGAATTATTTATTGGCTTTTAAACAATCTTGGATATTAAATACAAAAATTACATTAAAATAATGTTAAAGATGCTAGAATTAAGGTTGTTTGTGTAACCTTAATTTGATTCCCTCGTGCATATTTACTGTGAGACCATCAATCATAAGTCATACTGTTTTTCAACACAGGACTTCATCTCATTCAGTGCACAATGAATGAGGCCAACGGTTCTAAGAAGAGAACAGATATTTTCTTATTTTAAGGTACTGGACTAGGAGCCAAGAGAACTGGCTTCCTTTGTAGTGTTGAGTGCCACTGTCATAATGTTTATCCCTAAGAGTATTAAGGCTGCACAGATAACTTTAATTCTGGCATTTCCTAGCTTCAAATTTGGGATATTTTCATATGTAATTTTAATAATGAAGGATCATAAGACTTGCCTCCAGTTTTTTGGAATACTCAGTAACGTTGATCAGAGTAGACTCCCTGTCACTATTACCAGCTGAGAGTTCTTCCAAGGTTGATGTAAAGCCAACTCTACAGCCAGCAGTGCTTGCCTTTTTCCTGATCCACCTGGGAAGACAGTAAAAGACATCTGTGAGGATATGAGTTTGTCTGCTTTATAACCCATGGGGAGGTGGGAGGAAGGGTTCTAGATTTAAGCTCAAATTTAAGCTCTTCAGGCAGATGATGGAACAAATAGCCATGATTCTAGAAAAGTTCCTTGTTCAGTATTGAAAGGAAGTGACTCTCAATCGTGTGTCAGGGTCTGCTACAAGCAGGGTTGTAAGAGACAATTGATTATTTCTTTGGTACTTGGGAGATGCTCAGGGACTTTGGTGCGGAGGGCAAATAAATATTTTAATTGTAGTTGTATAGTTTGGGGTTTTTTTCTAAATGCATATTCTTGACTTTTTAAAAACATAGGAATGGCCATTTTGGGTCAGACCAATGGTCCATCTAGATGAGTATCCTGTCTTCTAACAATGGCCAGTGCCAGGTGCTTCAGAGGGAATGAACAGAACAAGGCAATTATCAAGTGATCCATCACCTGTCATCCAGTTTCACCTGCTTGCAGTCAGAGTTTTAGGGACACGCAGAGCATGGAGTTGCATCCTTGACCATCTAGGCTAATAGCCATCGATGGACCTATTCTCCATGAACTTATCTAATTCTTTTTTTAACCCAGTTATACTTTTGGCCTTCATAGTATCCCCTAGTAATGAGTTCCACAGGTTGACTGTATGCTGTGTGAAGAAGTACTTCCTTATGTTTGTTGCCTGTTCATTTCACTGCATGACCTGGGTTCTTGTGTTATGTAACATGAGCTATGTAACACTTTCTTCACACTATTCATAATTTTATAGACCTCTATCATATGCCCCTTAGTTGTTTCTTTCCTAAGCTAAACAGTGCCATTCTTTTTAATCTCTCCTCATATGGAAGCTGTTCCAAACTCTTAATCATTTTTATTTTTATTGCCCTGTTTGTACTTGTTCCAGTTCTGCTATATCTTTTTCTGACATGGCATGAGCAGAACTGCCCGCAGTATTCAAGGTGTGGACATGCCATAGATTTGTATAGTGGAATGATATTTTCTGTCTTCTTATCTATTACTCTCCTATAGTTCCTAACATTCTGTTCATTTTTTGACAGGCACTGAGCATTGAGTGGATGTTTTCAGAGAACTGTCCACAATGACCACATGGTCTCTTTTTTGAGTTGGAACTCCTAATTTAGGCCCCATCATTTTTATGTGTAATTGTGATTATGTTTTCCAGTGTGCATTACTTTGCATTTATTAACATTGTATTGCATTTGCCATTTTCTTGCCCAGTCACCCAGTTTTGTGAGATCCCTTTGTAACTCTTTGGACTTAACTATCTTGAGCAATTTTGTTTAATATTTCCTGAGTAGACTATGATGATAATTCCATGAATTGTGTGACAGCACTATTAGATTTTCTCACCAAGAAACATATTTTAATTAATCATGCAACCTTGGAGGCAGTGTGGGAGAAAGGGGAGAAGGTGATTCACCGGGAGCCAATGCATATGGAAAGCCAGCTTTTTAAAAGCCAGCTCCCCGTGCGTACCGGGAGCCTATGTGTAATTGTGAAGGTTAACCGATAAGCCCAGGCTCATTGGTTAACCATGTACCAAGTGTTCATGGTTACACTTTCACATCCCTATTCTGATCCTTAGTAAATCTGATCCTTTTAACTGTATTCAATAAAACATTAAGAAAATGTACTGGCCTCAAAAAAGCAATTATTTTTCCATCCAGAGGTGTCAGAATAGTGGGTAAGGGGAAGCTGCCATGGCCCCCCCATGTTTTACTGGGTGAAAAATGAGGGAAGGGGGCAGAGGTAAGCAAGTGGAGACAGAATCTTGGGGAAAGAGACCATGCAGAGGCGGAGTCTTGGGGGAATGGGCAGCACAAGGTTGGGGGGGGGGAAGGGGCAGTACAGGGGGGAGGTTTGGGGTCAGTGAATACAGGGATATGGAGCCATAGTTCAGGAGCTTGTGCCCCCCATGTTTAGGGCACTTCCCCTGCTCCTGTATCCTTCTATCTCTCAGTATTGTGTATGGGAGTTACACAGTACAACCCATTTATTTTACATCTCTGAAGTGCTTTTCATACATCTGTTAATATTTGATAAAAACCCTCTAAATCCACCATTAAATCAAGTTAACTTCTGTAGCTAAATATGGCTAGATTTAATTTCCTAAACTGGCTTTAATTCCATTTATTCTCTGGGGTGGACAAACTAAGCCTGGAACACAGACAAAAATTAGAGAGATGTCACTTTTTTTCTGTACTCTTCACAATGCACATTCCAAATACGCCAACATTCTGGATTCAATTTGGCACACCAGTTATTAAGTAACAGTAGCATGCTCAGACTATTGCCACTGCTTCTAATGATTCATCCACAGTGATAAGTAGGGATGTAAATATTTGTTTAAAAATGTAACCGTGTAACTGCTAAAAATCATAGTGGTTACACATGCTGCTCCCACTGCCGGGGAACCCGTGTGTAACCTGCGGTGGGTGGCCAAGCCCCATTGGGCTGGAGCAGCCCCCTGCCTGGGGCAGGTGGGGAGCTGCTCCAGGCCCTACCGGTTAACCAGAACCAGTAAGCCTCCCCCATTAAGGGGGAGGCTTACCCGTTAACCACTTAACCATTTACATCCCTAGCGGGTAAGTAGTGTTTGGTATCAGTTATCATCTTTGCTTTCAGGTACAGTTGACATGCTCTCTTTTGGGGATGATAGTGTTGTTGAATTTTTCTACAAAATGTCTCCTCATGGGACTCTCTATTTATCCTGTATGATGGCAGTGAACCAACAATGATAACATTGTTCTAAATGTGAATACAAATCTGGCTGGGTTTCTTGGGGGAATTAAGATACTGGTTAATGTAGTCACAGGGAATTAAGCCTAAGATAACAAAATCCATATATGCCTGAGTAATACTGAAGGAAGGGGGATATGTCTCTACATTCCACCCATAGTTTTTAAATACAGCAGTGCCTTGTCATGGAAGATGGGTGGGGGAATTCATAATATGCCCTCAGATGGCTGTCTCCCCATTCTTGGTTATGCCTACCTTTGTGAAGAAAAGTTATCTCAGCTCCTGTGTGCATGCCCCAAACAGTAAGAAAGAAAGGATATTGATTTGACATTATATGTACAGATGTGTTCAAATGTCTGATGTTCCTTTCGACAGCCCCTACTTTTTACCTCCTTCTTTTCAGGCTCTTTTGGTCTCTTTTGTTTGTACTTGGTGCTGAGGCTTCTTACACAATAGGAGAATTGGATGGCCAGTATGCAAGTGACATTGAGAGGATAATGTGATTGTTTGTCCTACATGTGAGGCACTTATATTCTGGCATGCAGAGGGTTGATGCAAAAGTTTATTGCCTTTGATCAATTGAAGTTGGCCGCCTGTTTGCTCATGACTTTTTGAATACAGGACCCTGGAAAGATAACCAGAGTTCAAAAAGGTGTAGTATATTCGGATCATAAACACTTTCTGCAGTTTGGCAGCATCTTTCAGTGATGTATGTGTAGACACAACATGCATTCTAGGGGATGTTAAATGTTTATTTTTGTAAAAGTGTAACTGCGGAATTTTTTAGCGGTTACATGTTTACACTCACAAGGGCAGGCTGGAGCCAGTGCTCATGGAGGGCAGGCATCGGCTCCCACCTGAACACACGCACACGTTTTCAGTGATAGAGAGGAGGCAGTGTGAGGGCAGGCAGCTCTGCAGGAGCCAGTACACACAGGGAGCTGGCTTGAAAGCCGACTTCCCACATGTATCATCTCCCATCTGCCCCCCAACTTACACACACTGCTGCCTCTGTGGGAGGTGGAGGGGCAGGCATCTCCATGGGAGCTGGCATGCATGCCCTCCCCATGGGCATTAGCTACTGTCTCCCCCTCCCTTGCTGCCTCTGATGCAGGAGCAGCAAGGGTCAGGGGAGTGTGTAACCATTAGACTTAACCGATGAACCCAGGCTTATCAGTTAATTGCGTAAATGGGTACACACTAAGGGTATGTCTACACTACCACCCTAGTTCGAACTAGGGTGGTTAATGTAGTCAGTCGAAGTTGCAAATGAAGCCCAGGATTTAAATATCCCCGGCTTCATTTGCATCTTGCCGGGCGCCGCCATTTTTAAATCCCCAGTAGTTTGGACTCTGTGCCCGCGGCTACACGTGGCACGGAGTAGGTAGTTCAAACGAGGTGTAACGGTAGTTCGAATTAGAAAGCCTAATTCGAACTACCTACTCCGGGCCGCGTGTAGCCGCGGGCACGGAGTCCGAACTACCGGGGATTTAAAAATGGCGGCACCCGGCAAGATGCAAATGAAGCCCGGAATATTTAAATCTCGGGCTTCATTTGCAACTTCGATTGACTACATTAACCACCCTAGTTTGAACTAGGGTGGTAGTGTAGACATACCCTAACATCCCTAATGCACACATGGATTCTTCAAAACTAATAGGGTGCATAAGAAATGGAGTGGAAATCTCATCTGGAGTGCAGTGTTCAATTCTGGTCATCTCACCTAAAAGGATAGAGCAAATATTGTTTTCCTTTTTAAAGGCATACAAAATGAATGCATATAGAGGGGCTTGGTAGAGTGACCAGAAGAGCCAAGATAGCAGACTAGACAGAGTACTGGTTTTGTGGCAATTGCTATATTCCTATATGCACCTTTTCCAATTGACAGAATTTGATACACATTTATTGACATGCTGTACCTAAGCATTATACATTTGAGGGTTGATGCTTTAAAACAAAGTACGGAAGAACCTAGACCTCTCTCTGGGATCTCCTAAACCACTTTCATCCAGCTATGCGTGGGGTCCACAGCCACATCAACAAAAGCACAGATTTAATGGTAGAGTTGGGTGAAGAGTTAAAAAACAAACATTTAATTTCATTCTAAAAAAATGCGTCATTCTATGTTAAACAATTATTTAACAGTTATTACTCACCTCTGGCCAGCAGTATCAAAATTACTAAGGGATCTAAAAAAATCTGTGTAGGAGGTGAAAACTGATAAACAGGATAAATCAGTGCAAAACTAGTATTTTTATTGCAAATAACAGCCATCTTTTGTGTTCTGTTAAGTAATTAAAAAGTAAAAATTCATTTGTACAGGCAGTCCCCGGGTTACGTACAAGATAGGGACTGTAGGTTTGTTCTTAAGTTGAATCTGTATGTAAGTCGGAACTGGCGTCCAGATTCAGCCGCTGCTGAAACTGACCGCCAGTTCCGACTTACATACAGAATCAACTTAAGAACCCCAAGCGTCCCCAAGTCAGCTGCTGCTGAAACTGATCAGCGGCTGATTCCAGGAAGCCCGGGGCAGAACAACTCTGTTTCCAGCTTCCTGTAGTCAGCGCTGGCCAGTTTCAGCAGCAGCTGACTTGGGGACGCCTGGGGCAGAGCACCTGGGGTGCTGCTGGGTTGCTCCAGTAGCGCCGATCCCGCGCTACTGGACCAACCCAGCAGCACCCCAGCTGCTCTGCCCCAGGCATCCTGATTCAGCTGCTGCTGAAACTGACCAGCAGTGGCTGAATCAGGACGCCTGGGGCAGAGCAGCTGGGATGCTGCCGGGTTGGTCCAGTAGCGCCCAGAGCGGCGCTGCAGGACCAACCGGCAACGCCCCAGCTGCTCTGCCACAGGCGACAGAGAAAAGCCTAGTCTGCTGGGGGGGGGGCGTACTAGCTGCGACCCCCCCCCCCCCTAGCAGACCAGAAAGACGCAGGCAGCGGACCGAGACGCACCGCGGTCCCGCCGCCCGGGTCCTCCGCGGCTTTGCTCCCAGTCTCCCTAGTCTGGTGGAGACCAGCAGACCAGGGAGACAGGGAGCAAAGCCTCTGAGGACCCCGGCAGCGGGACAGCCGCAGCGAGCCTGGGCTGCCCCCCTGCCGGCTTCCCCCACGGCTTTGTAAAGCTTTGTAAAGCTTTACAAAGCCGTGGGGGAAGCCGGCAGGGGGGCAGCCCAGGCGCACCTGGGCTGCTCCGCTGCCAGAGCCCCTCCGCGGCTTTGCTCCGCGTCTTCCTGGTCTGCAGACCAGGGAGACGCGGAGCAGCTTTTCTTGCCCGGGAGTACACGGGCGGCGGGACCGCGCGGTCCCGCAGTCCGTGTTCGTAACTGCGGATCCGACATAAGTCGGATCCGCGTAAGTCGGGGACTGCCTGTATTGAATAAGGCTTACTGTATATTCAAGACTCTTGTATATCATCTTACCTTGAAACTATTCTAGGGCTCTCCATTGGCAGAAGAATATATACATTTCCTAATGTTAATGTTGGCCATTGAGGTAGCAGCTGGAATTCCAGGATGCTACTTTTGTGACTTTGCAGGAGGAGGAAATTGTTGAATGGCTTGTACTAAATCTGTAACAATGTTTTCATAATTCTAGATACATTCAATAATGCCCTTGCCTAGCAGAAAATATATCCATTAAAATTTAAATCTTTGACTCACGTTTGAAAGAGTCACTGAAAATATGAAAAGAGAATCTGCATGCAACGGAACAGCATCTAAGGAAGGAAATAGGGGCCAATTCTGAATACTAGGACTTAACTCCCATTTTAATGAATGTTCATTTGCATAGATGAGTAGGATTGGGCTATAAAATACCATGTTCTCCTTCCTCCTCCCCCAACCTCACATTTGGAGGGAAAGATTGCCACCCTCTACAATTATCCTTACAGCTTCTTCCTGCAGTACTGCAAAAGAAATATCCTAGAATTCCAGCTGATGTCACAATGTCAGTATTAACATCAAGTGTGTGGGTGTGGGACAGAAGAAGACAGACTGTGGATGAAATCCGGACCACCAGATGTTTTTGAAGGGATTGTGAAATCTTTTTATTTGCTTATGTTAACATTGCCTGGTGCTGTCTTTGACAGCCGGAGCTCTCAGCCCCACAGCTAGCAACTTGGACTGTCAAAGGAAGCAGCAGGCAATGTAAACACAATTGCAGGGGAAATCCTGCTGCTCAGCTCTGGACTAGAACCTGCTTGGTTGTTTGGTGGCTTTGATGCAAGCACATAGGCACATGTAAGAGGATGGAACAAGCACAACTAAGAGGATGGAACATTCTCAGTGCAGATTAGGGATGTTAAAATGTGGGGGCGGGGGTTGGTAAACATGAAATTTTCAGCAGTTGCACATTTACATTCAGAAGGGGGAGGTGGCTCAGTGAGAGTCTGTGTGCACTGATGAGCCAGCTTTTAAGCTGGCCACCTGCGCGTACCAGCTCCGGCGGAGCCCTCTTCTCCCCACAGTGCTGCTTCTGTAGCAGAGGCAGCAGTACGGGAAGGCGAATGGCACAGGTGCTTGCAGGAAGCTGGCTTTTAAGCCTCAAGCATCAACTCGCACCTGCTCTCCTCCCTCCTTCCCCCGCACTGCTGCCTCTGATATGGACCTTGCATGTAACTGTGAAGGTTAATTAATGAGCCCAGACTCATCAGTTAACCATTTAAATGTGTATGCTGAGACATTCCTACTGCAGATGGAATCTCTGGAGAAATTAGCTCCCAAACTGACAAGTTTTTGCTGAGCAAATGCAAATTGCAAGTTTTCAAAGGATTCTATGAAAGCTTGGCCAATTTGGGCAGGTTTCTCAGGAACAGCAAAAGGTAGTACAGTATTAAGGGTTGTCAGTGTAAGAATTTCAGTGTGTAGTTTTTGAGTTAATGAGCTTCCAAACTTTCTCAGGCCTAACATTCAGTTGCTAGAAATGGAAAATTTTATGAGAGGCAACTCTAGGTAAATGGCAGTTTGAGAGCATTGTTTATGAAGGCTCACATAATCCTGAAATACAATTTAATCTCAGCTAATTTAAAATGTATAAAAATATTTAAATTGTCTGCTATTATTAGCCTTTTACTCAGGCTAGCAAATTAGGTCAGTTTCACTATGCTGGTTAGGGCCCTAAGCAGCGTTCTTAATAGGAATGTTCGTGTGTAGTCCTTTACACGATTAACCGATACATCTGGATTTATTGGTTAATCCTAATGTCTACACGCACCCCCCCCCCCCCTTTACGGCCTCTGCATCAGGGTGGGAGCTTTTAAGCCGGTTCTTCAGAGCCGCCTTCTCCCACCCCTCCACCTGATGCCTCCCACAGAGGGGTATAGATGGGGTCTGGTGCTCGGGGGGGGAGCTGGTTTAAAAGCTGGCTCCCCACAAGCACTGGATCCTGCGGAGCTGCCTGCCCCCACCACAATCCCAAACTACAGGTTGCACGTCCCAAAACTGGAATTCTCTGGTCTGGCAACATCCGTGGTCCGATAGGACCATGGATGTTCTAGGATCAGAGAACCCTGACAGCCAAGTGGCAGAAGGGCAATCCAGGAGGGGTTGGGCTGAAGCAGCTGGATGGAGCAGGAGCTGCTGCTGTGGTCAGCCCCAGCAGCCCGCAGCAGTGGGGCTGGAGCTGGCAGCAGCCCCCAGCAGCCTGCAACTCTGGACAGGGTTGGGGCAGCCCCTGGCAGCACAGGATCGGGTCAGGGCAGCCCTTAGCAGTGCGGGCTGGAGCCAGAGCCTTAGGCAGCCCGTGGAAGTGGAGCCAGAGCCTGTGAGCTGCAGCAGCAGGACCAGGGCTGGAGCTGCCAGCAGCCTACAGTAGCCCATGGCAGCGTGGCACCAGAGCCCCAGACAGCCTGCAGAAGTGGGATCAGAGCCCGCGGGCTGCCACAGGGCTGGGACTGGAGCCCGAGCTCTTGCCAGCTTGATCAGGGAAAGAGTCAGCCCTGGCAGCCTGTGGCAAGGCAGGGCTGGAGCCTGTGGCAGCCCACGGCAGTGCAGCAACCCATCAGTCAGCCTGGCAGAGGTTGGAGGTTGTCCCCCCGCCTCCCCGAGCTGGCATAGCAGACTGTCCTGGGCACATCTCTCCAGGGTTAGCCCCCACCAATGGGAGCTGCAGGAAGCTGTGCAGACTGGGACACCATTTCCTGCAGCTCCCATTGGCTGACAACAGTGATCCACGGCCAACAGGAGCTGCAAGTGCCCATACCTGTGGATGTACAGTTAAATAACGTGTCTGGCAAACCACTTCGGGCTAATCCTGGAAAATTATGTCTGGCCCACACGTGGCTTATTGTCCACTCCTGGTTTAGAGAGTCTGTGAGGCACAAAACTTAAGAGCCTCTTGCTGTCTTTCTGCTATAAAAGATACTTAATTTAGCTAACAGCTAAAGCCAAACATTTCAAAACTGGCTACCTAAAGTTGACCATTTAAATTTGCTTACTTTAGGTCCCTAGCTTTACACACTCACGTTTGAAAATTGTATTGATGGTATTTTGTAATTTATTCAAATGAAAGAGCTAAGATTAGCTAATAAGCAGCATTAGAAAATGTATACTATTTTGGTTGAGTATTAAGAAGTTTTGGGTTTGCAAACTTTAAAATTGGAACTTAATACTATTTTCATGACAGCTTGACAAGGAAGTGAATTGTGCGCTATACAGCCTCTCTCTGAGTTAGGAACGAGTTATGGACCAAACACATGGCCGTAACTCAATCTGTTCGTAACTCGGATCCCATTGAGTTACACGCGACCACACTGTTCGTAAGCACAGATGCGTTCGTAACTTGGGGACCACCTTTACAACCGCTCCATGGGAGCTTTGGTCGTAAGTGCAAACAGTCGTAACTCGACCTTTCGCAACTCGGGGAGCGGCTGTATTCAATACTCCATGGAAGATTTCAAATAGAAAGTCAAAAGCAGATTTTTTTAAAAAGTAGGGTTTTCATTAGATGTTACTGCTTGAATGAGATTTCCCTTTGACCATTTTAAGGAGTGTTACCCTTTTCACTCTTCATGGTAGTCCTTTTAACTATCCAGACAAGAGCCAATGAACTTGAATACATGACTTCCACAAATGTGGTATTTTGATCTGGATTTAAAAAATGTTTTTGCGAATATCTTTTTCTCTTACGGTATGTCTACGCTACAGTGTTATTTTGAAATAGCTTATTTCGAAATAGTTATTTTGAATAGCTTATTTCAAAATAACGTGTCTACACACAAAATGCATTTCGAAATAGCATTTTGCTATTTCGAAATAGCACATCCACTCTGAGTGGACTCTGATTCGCATTTAAGACTGGCCACAACCAGTTCCAGCAGGGCACCAGGTCAGGACTTACTGGCTACGTCTACACTGGCGTGATCTTGCGCAAAAACTCTTTAGCGCAAGAGTTATGCGTTAAAGTAGTTGCGCAAGAGAGCGTCTACACTGGCATGTGCTTTTGCGCAAGAGATGTGCTTTTGCTCAAGAGCATCCTTGCCAGTGTAGATGCTCTCTTGCGCAAGAAAGCTCTGATGGCCATTTTAACCATAGGGCTTTCTTGAACAAGAAATTCATGTTGCTTGTCTACGCTGGACTCTTGCGCAAGAACAGTTGCGCAAAAGGGCTTATTCCTGAGCGGGAGTGTCAGAGTTCTGGCACAAGAAGCCCTCATTTCATACATTAGAACATCAGTTTACTTGTGCAAGAACACGTGGCCAGTGTAGACAGGCAGCAAATTTTTGCGCAAGAGCGGCCACTTTTGCACAAGATCGTGCCAGTGTAGACACAGCCACTGTGTGGGTCTGCTGCCTGAGGCTATCTAAGGTCTGTGCTTAAAGGGACCCCGCCAGACAGCCAGTTCTCAGGTTTCCCTGCTTGCTTGTCTACCTGGATGAGAGATAGCAAAGCATTTTGTCTCTGTGTGCTCTGGTTGCTCTCACTCAGCACACCACAGCACTCTGCAATATGGAGCCAGAGCTGCCCCTGAGCACTCTGGTACTTCTCTTGGACGCGTTGCTGTGAGCCTGGCTGCACTTTCTGCAGGATGCCATCTGGGAGGTCCATTGGGGGGCTGTCAGAATCCAGGAGGTCCTGCGGGAGAGCCTTCACCCTGAGGAGCACTAAGAGCCTCCCTGGTCTGTCCCACTGGGGGCTTGTGCCTCATTCCTCCCTCACATCCTTCCACTTACCTCTCCCTAACCCCCCTTCCTGATGTAAAATAAAATACACGTATTTTCATGAACACAAACTCTCTTTATTTAACAAAACTGGGGGTGGGGGGGAATGAAACTCTGATAAGACTGGGAAAAGGAGGTGGGAGAAGGGAGAAGAGAGAGTGGGAGAGGGGAGGGGGAAACCTGGGAGGAAGGAGGTGGAAGGGGGAAGCAAGGAGAAGAAGGGGGAGAGGAAGCTCAGGGTTGGAGGTCTTGCCAGACCAACCTGATTTTCATGTGAACCTGCTCCTGGGTTCGCACATGGCCTTTGGTGGCCAGGCTAGTAGCTATCTTTCCTCCATCTAGTGTGGAGATCATGGATGTTGGGGTCATCCCCCCCCCAAACCTGAATAAGGTCCATGATCTCCACCCTGGACCAGGAAGGCACCCATCTTCTCCAGGTCCTGGCAGGCTCCCGGGAGCTGGCAGACTGCTCTTGGGGAGCGGTGGAGGGCTGGCTGCCAGTGGCTTGCTGGCTCATGTTTTGGGCCACTGGGTCAGGAGTGGTGACTGCTGGCTCTGGGCTGGCAGGCTTGGAGCTGGCACAGGCACTGTGGCCAGAGTCTACCCCATTAAGGGCTCCAGGGAGGCGGGGAGGGAGAGAAGTGTTCTTGGTTGAGGCTGGAGTGGCCACCAGGGCACCCTGGGAAGGCTGGAGGCCCCCTATTTCGAAATAAGTGTCTACACAGCCCTTATTTTGAAATAGCTATTTTGAATTTGGCATTATTCCTCATAGAATGAGGTTTGCCAAATTCGAAATAAGCCCTCCACTATTTCGAATTTATTTTGAAATAGCGGTTTGGCTGTGTAGATGCTTGGAAAGTTATTTCGAAATAAGGGCTGTTATTTCGAAATAACTTTGTTGTGTAGACATACTGTTAAATATAAGAATGTCTTGTTTTGAGCACAGCTAAGTATCTTATTGAATTACCTACCCATAATTCCCAGACAAAAGAAAATTAAGGTTAAGTTTTTACATATTAGTAACTTTAAGGCAAAATGCCTTACAAGAACATTAGTTGACCAAGCACATTATTGAGGAGCCAGGAAATTTTTCAGATTGAAGTTGGTGCATTAAAAATGTGTGCCATGAAACATTGGTTTTCTATTAGTTCCCTCTATTTCTGATATCAAGTGTGATATGGTGTCACTGTGCCCACTTTGGATCCCTTCATGTAAGGGCTGTATCATGGTCTGAACCTAGAAAGTTGGCATTTGGATATCTGTTGGCACCTAGCATCTCAGAGCCCTTTGTTAGGGCAATGGGATTGATTGCCTCCTCTGTGGTTTTTGTCTAAATAGGATTTTTGCAGTTGGTTTGTTCCGTGTATTGTGTATGATCACAAAGCACTGAGTCAGCACAGTCCTCCTATAAGTAAAGATTAATGTTCTGTAATCACTGGTGAGATCAAACTCTTTGTTATGGATTTCCTTAAGTTATCACAATGGGGGCAGCATTGGTTGTATAAGTACCTTAACTGTGAATTTCCTCAATACATCCACATACTTTCATTTCTTTTAAAGTCAAACCTTTGCTCCACATTTCCTGACTTTCTAATGGGGGACAGAAGGGGAAGATTGTTGGTCATTTTTTTTTCTTGCTGACTACTGCAATGATTTTGTAAGGATTTTAATCCTTAAATTACTAATATGCACTCTCCACCTTAAGCTCTCCCTGAAAAGGGGTTTTGTTTTATGCCTTAAATTTCCTTTATCCCCGTAAATCGCCATAACATAGGACTAGGGAGAAAAGTGGACTCGAGTTAGGGAGTGGAGAGTAAGGAACAGTCGCTCTCTTTCCTGATGGGTTTCCTGTGTTCTGCAAGAAGGGGACATTTTCAAGTAGACATGTACTTGATGGAGGCTTCCTTTTTTGATCTCAAGAGATCTGTAGGAGGCAGAGGGATGAATAGGATGATTATAATAGCTGGGGCAGCAACTCAGTGACTGTTTCCCTCCTTTCAGCCTGTAGACCTCTTGAGGCCCATGTGATGATTTCTACTCCAGCTGACCTTAGGAAGTGTGCAGGAGTTGAGGCCACCACACGGGTAACAGCATAAGCCCAAATTCAGTACCGTCACCCTTAGATCCCTAAGAAGCTGGTTGTTTGTCATCACCTCAGCCCAAACCTTCCTCTCTTCCTGCATGAATCTTAAAGGGTTCACTGGGGTCCTCTCACAGTTAAGGGCAGTTCCTTGGAGCTTCCCTTTAAATGTGTGCAGCCTTCTGTTTCTCTCCAGAGCCTAAATGAGCTTGTCACTCCCATCATGTCCAGCCGGCCTTTCAGAAGCTGCTGAATATAGTAAGAAAGCAGGTTGAGGGGTCTATGAGTGAAGGTCCCCAAAGGAAGAGTTACCCTCCGTGAGCCTGCCCAGGGAAGGAGAGGGGAGGTTGAGCCATCTCTCAGTTGCACTGGGAATTCTGACTGCAGACATCAGGACGTCCTCAAGATGGGAGGTAATACCCCCAATCTTTTGCCACTCAAGCCCCTTGGTCTTCAGGTAGCCTCACACTCATGCCTCCTAATAGTGGGGCTGTCAGAGCCACCATCCTGCAGATTGCAGAAGGTGCCTGGGAAGAATGGGGGTTCAGCTGGGGTTAGGTATGAGCAGATGGAAACTTGGTGGAAGGCATCAGATCAGGAGACATTCTCCCCGTTTCTCTGAAGCTGGAGAACTAAAGAAAAAAAGTCTCTCCCCTCTTTGCTTTGGTCTGCTGCCTAGCCCCCTTCTATGAAACCCTGGTCTTAAGTTTCAGTTTCAAAATAATGACTTCAAAATAGGGGTAGGCAATAACTTTCAATGGGGAAGCCACGCCAAGATTTTGGCAAGTGTTCAAGGGCCGCACGTCTGTGGAGGGGGTGCAGGGCCTGAGACAGAAGTTGTGTGCAGAAGGGAGCTTGGGATAGGGATCTGGGATGCAGGAGGAGGTGTGGGGTCTGAGAAAGAGCTTGTGTGAAGGAGGGGTTGTGATCTGGGGCAGGGGCTTACAGCACAGGAGAGGGTGAGGGTGCAGGAGAGGATTCTGGCCTAGGGGAAAGGATCTAGGCTGGGGTGCAGAGTCTGGGAGGGAATTATGATCTGGAAAAGAGGGGTGCAGGGGGTTGGGTTGTGACCTGGGACAGGGGAATGGTGTGCAGGGTCAGGGAGGGGGTTTGTGTGTAAGAGAGGATTCTGGCCTGGGTAGGGGTATAGGAGGGGGTGCAGGGTCTGGGAGGAAGTTGTGACCTGGGAGAAGGGGGGAAAGGGGTACAGAGGATTTGGGTGGTAGCCTGAGGCAGGTAGTTGTGGGGGGGAAGGGCTGGGGTGCCAGAGGAAGGCTCTGGCTGGGAGGCACTTACCTAGGCAGCTCCTAGCCAGCAGCCCTGCAGGAACCTGAGGCAGGCTGCCTGTCTTTGCTGAAGTCTCAGTTGGCTGGCTGCTCCATATGGGTCTGCTCTGGGCATGGGGAGCAGGGGGAGGTTTCACATGCTGCTCCTGCCCCCAGCATAATTGGCCAGTGGGAGCTGAGAGATTTTGCTGGGGGGTCGAAGCAGCATGCGATGCCTCCCTCCTCCCTCCCTAGCAGTCCAGAGCGGAAAGCAGCCGCCTGGTTAAAGTGTAAGCTGCTCTCTGCCTAAGGGTTCAGGAGAGGCAGCCACTGGCTGGATCCAGTGACTTGGTGGTTAAGTCCCTGCTTCAAAATATATCAGGGACTTAACTGTTCTACTGGAGCTAGAGTTTCTGAGCAAGTTTTTTGAAGAGGTTTCTGGGATTTCCCCCACTGTGGAAAGGAAGTGGTGTGTTAGTTGGGAGTCTCACAAAGGCATTGCCTCTCTCCGCTTTGCTACTGGCCTCTTTTTATTTTTCTTCCTGACTTGGTTAGTTGATGTCTTGTAAATCTTTGAAACACTGAGCATTCTAATGTCCTAAAGGGGAGGGGGTGAATAGTTCTGCCTAGAATCCTGACTTGAAGTGCAGAAGTAACTCAATTATCGAGCTACTAACTCTTAATAGATTATGGGGACAATGATTAAGATGGAATACTGTGGACTGCACTGATGTTGCTAGTTAATTCTGCTGTGCAGTAGCTGAATAGAGACCTTATTCTCCTCAGAGTTATTTATGCACTGTGAAATGTTTTTAGGACAGCTTCCTAAATGTCCTGCTTTCCTCAAAACAGTAGGAGTCTGTCTAAAAATAAAATATTTAAAAGTACAGGATATTCTTTAACATTAGTCATAATTTTCATGGTGGAAACTAATGCTGGTACAAATCTTTTGGTTTTTCACATCGGATACTGTTGCTGTTTTGAATTTTTCACTAATTCGGTTCAACACAAAGCTCAGTTTTCTGATGCAGTAGAGCTAAGCTCTGTCTTGCAACTGCAGGAGCAAAGGAAAATGCCTGGTGACGGGAAGAGCAGGGACATTTGTAAAGAGAGTAGTGTGGCAGGGTGAAGCAACCCTGCTCTCACCCGGGGCCGGAGGAGTCTTGGGAGCCGAGGCTGACTGGCACTCGCTATGGTCAGGAAGCGGCGGGGCTGGATTTAGAAGCCCCACTCAGGGAAGGGGGAGTGGCCGCGCTAGGAGAGAGAGCCCCGAGAATGGCCGCAAACGTGGCACCAGGGGATGACGTCATACACCGATACGGTGTGACGTCGAACCAGCGCTGGGGAATGAGCGACGGGGGAGGAAGAAGTGGGAGCCAGTGTGACGTTACCTGCCGAACGCAGGGGCAGGGATAAAAGGCGCTGGCACAAAGAGGAAGGGGGAGAACAGGAGGAGGAGGTTGCCAGGGCTGTGAAGGGACGTCCCACCTCTCAAGGGAAAGAGAGGAAGAGTCTCAAGACGATGGAGGTAGGAAGTGGCCCAGGGAAGGGTTGCGAAGTCCGTGTGCAAACGATTTTAGGGGCATCTCCCCCGTTTGCTAGGTTAGGGAGTCAGGCTCCCTACCTTAGGGCCCTGGGCCGGGACTCGGGAGAGTGGGTGGGCCCAGGGACCCCTACTCCGCCATTGGAGGTCGAGTATTGGCACCCAGGACAGTGCAATTTCCCACTGGGTGCAGCTCCCAAACGAAACCGGATGGAACCTATACTGTTGTGGGTTGTAAAGGTGCTAAGGGTGGGGAGCACACGAAGTCTCTAGCGTGCTGTCCCCACCCTGCCAGAGTCGTGTAGCGGCTAGAGAGACACACCAGAAGCTGGCATGTTTCTTTAGCCACGTGCTCTTGTGAGGGTGAGGAGACTTTGCGTACTCCTCTGCCACCAGGCCCTGATTGGCCCAGGAGCAGGGAGAGCATGCAAGGTCTCCCTGGGGAGCAGAGAGGGAGAGGGAAGACTTCTTGCGCTCCCCCACCCCAGGCCAGTCAGGTTGGGGGAAGCACAAGAAGTCTCCTTTCCCTCCCCTTCTGGGGCCGCGCATGGCCACTTCAGAAATTATTTAAATTAAAAATTATTGCCCACCTCTGGGTTAAGGGGTGATTTGATTACAGTCTGTAAGTATCTACATGGGGGACAAATCTTTACTAATGTTCTTCACTCTAGCAGAGAAACATTATCCAATGGATGGAAGTTAAAGCTAGACAAATTCAGACTGGAAATAGAGTATAAATGTTACTAGTATGAGCAATTAACCATTGGAAAACCAAGCATCGTAATAGATTTTTCATCACTATGTTTAAATCAAGACTGGGTGTTTTTTTAAAAGATCTGCTCTAGGAATTATTCTGGGCAAGCTGTGTGGTCTGTACTGTGCAGGCATTCAGTCTAAAGGAACACAATAGTCCCTTCTAGTTTTGGAATTGATGTTTCTGTAAAATATACCATAGTTTCCCTCTTTCCTTGTCGGAGAAACCTGTCTGTGTGGATTGTTCCTGTGCATCTGCTGTCGCTGTCTGTATCGCTATAGGCACAATGGCAAATGGCCGCATGCTCAGTCAGTCACTGTGCTGCTTCTCTTAGGGACACACTTCTGATGTCATTATCCTTGTGGAAATTAGGAAAAACTCTATTAAAGTTACTAGAGTTAAAATTCTGCAATGGGATCAGGCCCACTACTTGCAGGAGCAGCCGTGATGTTATTTCTCTGCTTTTGCAAGAGTGTACTGGACGATGTGGGGTTACATATAATACATCAGCATCTTAAAGCCCTGTCAAGCTTTAATTGGAGTAAAAGGAAAACAAGAGGCATGATTTTGATTTCATTTACACTAATTGTACATTCATGTAATTCCATTGATTTTAACAGTTACTTCCTGGGCACTGCATTTCAGGAAAGTTGTGGACAAATTGGAGAATGTCTGGAGAAGTGCAACAAAAATGATGAAAGATCTAAAAACATGACCTATGAGGAAAGACTGAAAGAACTGGGTTTTTTTTACTCTGGAAAAGAGAAGACTAAGAGGGGGCATGATCAAGTTTGCGGGGCCCAAGGCAGCACGCTGTGGTTGGCTGAGCCGCACAGCCGCTTGGCTTCCAGTCAGTGCAGTGAGCGAGCAGCCAGGTGGGTGGGGCCGGGATCTGGGCAGCGCGTGGCCCTGAATGCACGGGGCCCAAAGCAACTGTCACGCTCACCTTGCCCAAAGACCGGGCCTGGGCATGATAACAACTTTTAAGTACCTAAAAGGGTGTTGTTATAAGGAGGAGGGAGAAAAAGTATTATTCTTAACCTCTGATGATAGGAGAAGAAGCAAGGGGCTTAAATTGTAGCAAGGGAGGTTTAGGCTGGACATTTGGAAAATCTTCCTGTCAGGGTGTTTAAACATTAGAATAAATTGCTTAGGGAGGTTATGGAATCTCCATCACTGGAGATTTTTTAAGAGCAGGTTAGACAAACATCTGTCAGGGAATAGTCTGGCTAATGCTGCCATGAGTGCAGGGGACTGAACTACAGGTTGAACCTCTCTAGTCCAGCACTCTGGTCAGGCAATATCAATGGTCCTGCATGATTTTAAGTAGCCAGATGTCCACTTAATCATGGTCATGGCCAAGTTTCCCACAGTCCCATAAAGTTTGTTTGCAGCCTCCAGTCCTGGTTCTGAGTGTTCTGTGCTGTTATTTGACTCTAATTGACCTCTAAGACCACATAAGGAGTAGAAATGTTGATAATGCTGCTAGACAATACTGACCTCCTGTGGTTCGGCAAATTCTCTGGTTCAGCACTGGTCAGGACTCGAGGGTGCCAGACTAGAGAGGTTCACCCTGTTGATGGGCTCTTGAGGTCCCTTTCAATCCTATGATTCTAACTGAGATCAGATATGGGTGAAAGGACTTCAAATGAACTACACTGATCTTTCAAGCTACAGGTTGAATTTCTCAAATCCAGCACCCTTAGTACCTGACTGCTGCCGAACCAAAGAATTTGCCAAACTGCGGGAGGTCAATGTTGTCTAGCAGCATTACCAACATTTCCACTGCTTATTGGGCTCTCAGGTTATGTCTACACTGCGGAGCTATTTCGGGATACCGGAGGTATCCCGAAATAGCTATTCTGTGTCTTAAGAGCTAGCCTGTTATATCAAAACATAATGGGCTCGCTATTCTGATGCCCCTCATTGTACAAGGGTTAAGGGACATTTTGGTATACCACCTTATTTTGAAATTACCTAGAAATAAGCTATGCAATTTGCATAGTGCAAATTGTGTAGCTTATTTCGAAGTAAGGGTGCTGTGTAGATGCACCCTTAGAAGATATTTAGGGATAAATTAGAGCAAACTAAAAGCACAGAACACTGTGCGCCAGAACTGATGTTTGTAAACAAACTTTATGGGACCATGGGAAAGTTGGCCACACCCATGATAAATGGACATCTGACTAACTAAAATCATGCTGGACCACAGATGTTGCTGGACCAGAGCGTTCTGGACTAGAGAGGTTCAACTTGTAGTAAAATGACTTTGGAAAAGTGTCACTAACAGTAGCTGAGAAGCTGCTGCTAATTTTAACAATAATTACATGTAACATTTAATTGTACAACTTACTTAGTGAAATTTGGGTATTTAATCTGTGCTAAGGTGGGTTCAAAATGGATAAAACATTTTTGTGCCCTAAGACTCTGTATGCCAAGTTTCATCATGGAGCAAATTATTATTGCAAAGTGCAATTGGGAAAGTAGGGACTTACAATGGAAAGTTTAACAACAGTGCTCCAATATGTGGAAAAACACACAAGAAAGCTTTTCATATCTTCTCCCATGTGGGAGAAGTAAATATCCTCAAGTATGAAGGGCATTCCACCATAGTAGTGTTAAGACTGGTTTAATCAAGCAATAAAAACACAGCAGTCTGTACATATTACTAAAATAATAAGTAAAGACACTTGAAGTGCACATTTTAGAAGAGCCAAGATATAGGGTCTCTCTGGATTTTTGGAATTCCTAATATTTGTGTATTGCAGATTTAACTTTCATTTTAAAATGAGGCTTTTTGTCTTTCTGCTCATATTGAAATTTTTCCAGATATGACTAACTGATATTCTGACTTCATGAGTTGATAAACAGTAGCTTTGAGCAGTGTGAATTTTTTTAGTCATATCAGTGAGTGTTAATTTTGAAACGCAACAGCTGTTCTATGAATGTTAACTTCTGTACTGCTAAGAAAACCTTTAATTCTAATATACTGTATTCATAGTGTTTTGAATTGTTTGAAATGGCATTCTATAAGAATACAGCTGCAAGATTTAGACACGCCTATAGCTTCATTCTTTATCATCATTTAAAGGTATTACATTTAATTTTGTTTCCTTTTCAGCATAAACTCTGAGGGAGACAGGTGATGTGGAAAGATTAGACCATCTCTGTAGAGAGTGAATGTGGCATTTTCATGTGGGTAGTGAAAAGCTGAAGATTGGGGGAAAAATTTTTTAGAGCAAATAAATTAATTGAATTTAAAACAACCTGAAGATATCAAATGTTCAGTATTTTGAGTAAGTCTACATAAAATAAAACCTATAATATTTTCCAAAAATTTCATTGGTTTCAGAATAGGGATTTGAATGAATAATCAGTTACCCAGTAAGCATCATCCTTACCCAGTGATGCTTACTGGGTACCGGTTAACAGGTATCCGGGAGCAGCTCCCCACTCGCGGCCTGTTGTGGGAGGAGGGCTGCTCCAGTCCTGCGTTGGGATTAGGAGCTAGCAACCTGTTCCTTGACCACGCCGGTGTGGCTGGCAGGAAACAGTGGCTTGGAAGCTGCAGCCCCAATGCAGGTGGGGGGAGGCACCAGGGCCGGCTTTAGGAAGTGCGGTGCCCAATTCGAACCATTTTGATGGGGCCCCAGCAGCCAGGATTTTTTGTTGAGCAAAAAAAACCACACACACACACAAAGAGTCACAGCCCCTTTAAATCCAGGGAAGCCACTGCGCTCCTCCTCCAAGGCCAACGCCCCCTCCCACAGCACATCCGGCACGCCACAGAGCTGTGGGAGGGGAGCAACCAGCACGGGGCCCTCTTAGGCACAGGGGCTGATTCGGGGGAATCGGCTGAATCGGCCTAAAGCCGGTCCTGGGAGGCACCACTCCTCACTGGGATCCTGGCTTACTCAATTAACCTGTTAAACCTAGCATGTAAGTGATTAACTAATTACCTGGGATTTTACATCCCTAGTTCAGAACAGAAAATTCAACACTATCAAGTGTCCATATAGTAACACACACAAACCATGAGCTTAGTATTCTTGTGGCTGTCAGACTTGTGCAATCAAGTTGTGTAGAACTGTGTTAGTAATCATTTGTCTGTGTGTGTGTGACATACACAAGCATACAGTGAAGTATATTATTATTTATCTCATACATTTAGTTCATTTATAATGACATTTTAAAAGATATTGTCTAAAAAGATTTGTGTTGACTTTACTAAGTATATTTGTCTATATAGAAAAAAGAATTAATCTAGAATATGTGCAATATAGGAGGGTCTGAAAGAAAAAATACAATAAATCTGATATCAGAGGAGTTTCCAGTGGGCCACTGTGTGTCTTTCAACTTCAAGTTCAAATTCTGGCTTGGATTAAAAATGAAGATTTATGGGTTTTGGTCTTGTACTAATTCAAAGGGAATGTTTGTTTCTCAAGTTATACGTCTGCCCAACTTGGCATGCTTATTTTTGGCAGTTTATGCTCAAAAGACTCATAAGATTAATATGGTAAGGGTGTTGTAGATCAGTTTTAGAAATATCCTATCAGAACAATGTGTGGAAATTTTTATAGTAACTTCTGCAGTATAAATCCAAAACCCAAGTTGTTCTGCAGCCAGAAGGAACCTAGTGGATTGAGGGTAGGAGAGGGAGGAGGAAATAGAGTAGTCACAAAGAGGAAAGAAATGCTAGTTTGCAGTATCACCTTAAGAGGTGCTAGCTTAAGAAATGCTAGTTTGCAGCATCACCTCTTATCTCCAAGACTGTGAAAACTGCACCTGAGTTGTGCTGGGTAAATTCTTCAAAGTACTTTTGTTCCTTGGGCCCAAACTCTCCCTTCTCTGGCTTCATCCTAGTCACTCCATGGTATTTTTCCCCAGGACTATGTCTAGACAGCAGCGCTATTTCAGGTTACCAGAAGTATCCCAAAATAGCTATTCCACATCTTTAAATGTGCCCGTTATTTCAAATATATTTCAAAATAATGGGTGTGCTATTCCAGTGTCCCTGCAACCCTCATTCCACAAGGGTTAAGGGACTTGTCAGAATAGTGCTTTATTTTGAAATTTGGCGCTGTGTAGGCAGCGCTAAATTTCAAAATAAGCTATTTTGAAATTACCTCAAAATAAGCTATGCAGGCCCCCAAACCCGAGCCCATCATATACCTGAACCCCTTGGCCAGGGCCATTCTAAGTAATTTCTCCACAGTGTTTCCTGGGGCTCTAAATCGAGATAGTGCATCTACATTAGGGGAGCCTGCGTCAGACTAATTTTGAGGCATCTCTGCAGTGTGGACATGCTATTTTGAAATAAGCTATTTTGGAATATATCTTCCAGAATAGCTAATTGCTAAATAAGCATACAGTGTAGACGTATCCTCTGTCACAGAGAAGTGCTGTTTAGATTCCAGTAGACTGCCACCTTACTCCAGGCTGCCTGCAGATTATCTATCTGAACATGTGCAAATTCTGATTTGACTGGAGCCACAATTCGAGATGTAACTTTTGCTCTGCATAACTTTTGAAATATTGCTCGCCCAAAGAAACAGTGGTTGATGATCATTAGCTGAGATCAGTCCCAAGCCAATGAGGTAAGTTTGGGAATAATCGGAGCCATAGTATTTGGGCTCACTTGGAATTCATACATTTTTATAAAAACCATGATTTTTAGTAGGCTGTATCTCAGGAATCAATTGCTCTAACAGTCTCACATTTGGACTATTAGCCCTACATCAGACCCTCATAATGTGTTTTATTTTCCAAGACAGTCTGAGAGAGTCTATAGATTGTAGAGCTTTAGAAAAAGCAACTGTTAATGAGCTAGTTCCAGGCTTAACTATAGCCACACGCTAGCATTTCATGCTTTGTAATTTATTCTTCCTGCCAAACACAGAAAAACATCCTTGCATATTTAACTTGTTGACATTAGGCTGATCTGCCTGTTTTTGCAAAGCACTATCTGAAGCATAACTGTATTTCAAAGAAATACCAGGCACTAAGAGCCAGGGATCCCAAGTTACATGTTAAATCCCAAGTTACATGTTAAACTATAGGTTTAACAGATTGACTGCCTACAGCACAGTGCGGTGGGCCAAGCTACACTGGATCAGCCCCCTTCCCATGGCATGCTGCAGGCTGGGGCTGCAGGGCTTGGGCACTGGTTAATTGGCTACCCTGGTAAGTATGCCAGTAAAGCAATGTTTACTAGGTAACCAGTTAACTGGTTAAACCTTTACATTCCTACTAAGATCATAAATATGTAAGTGATTATTTCCAGAAAAAAATATACCAGGTATATTGTGTATCAGACATATAAATTAATGAGACACAATTCCTATGGAGGACACTTTACCAAGCCATGTTTACTCTCAGCAAGCAGATTCCAAAAAGGAAATAGCAAGAATTGCATTACTTGCAAGCATAGTGCATTCATGTCAGCAAAATCAGAGGCAAGTGAGAGGTGACAATGACATGCCGCAGCTAGAATGACAGCATCTGTCATATGTCTTTCATTTACACGATAACAGACCACCCAACATGCAATAACCCCCCTCCAGTGATGCGCTCACACGTAACTCTCATTGGAATCATGCATTGGGAACACAAGATTAGATCCATTTTGACCACTTCGCTTTCATTTTGTTGCATTCTTTTCCATCAGATGGTCTAAAACAAAAATGAAGAATAAATAAAATAAATGCCTTAACCACTTATATTGAATTTTACATTGAAAATATATAAAAAATCAGAGGAAGTGGTGCAAAACTCAAGTAAAAGAGGTTGGTTTTGCTCAAAAACTTTATTGGGCATGGGTGCCGTGATTCTCAGCACAGGTAGACAGGCTCATGCTAGAAACAGTAGTGTGAATGGTGCAAATGTGGTAAGAGCTCAGGCTAGCCACCTGAATTCAAATCCAGGGGTTTGGACTCATTGGCTAGTGAGAGCTGTCAGTAGTTGTACAATGTCCGCACTGCTGTTTTAGTGTGTTAGCTCAAGCTGAACTAGCATGATTTGTCTACCCATGCTGGGAATCAAACCTCCCGACTCCTGTGTAGGCCTATTAACTGAGGTCTGCAGGAGAGCAGAGTTTGTAATCCAGCACAAGACTTTGCCATCCTACCCCCCGTGATGATTTATCTTTTCTTTATAATATTTGGAGAAGATAGAAAGGAGGTTAACTCTTATTCATAAATATGGTCGTTATTAGGGATGTAACAAGTTGTTTTAAAATGTAACCGTGTAACTGCTAAAAATCCTAGCTGTTACACCATGGGTGAGCAATAGTTTTTGACTTGGGGCCACCTCAGAAATCTTTGAAGTGGCCCCAGACCACCCAGAAGGGGAGGGGTCTCAGGCAGAAGGAGGTGGGGCCAGGACACTTCTATGCATGCCCTCCCACAGACCCTAATTAGTCTGGGCATGGGGGAGCATGGGGGGGCTTTCTGCGCTCTACCACCCCCAGGCCAATCAGAGCTTGGGAGTGAGGGGAGCGCGCAAAGTCTCCTTCCGCCCTGCCCCCATCCTGCAAGGGCGGGAGGAGTGTGAAGTCTCTCTCTCCCTGATATCCAGCACGCTGTGCTTAGATTCAGCACCAGGGTTGACGCTAAGCATCGCATGCTTCTGTGTCCCTAGGCCCTGATTGGACCTCCGCGGGCTGGATCAACCCACGTGGCAGGCCGGATCCAGCCCACAGAGACCCTTTTGCCCACCCCTGGGTTACATACACCGCAGGCTCTGCAGTATAAAGGTTAAAGAAGTTTTATATTGCAGATTCTGCAGTGAAGCCTCCCCGGTTAGCGTGTAACCGGCGGAGCGGGGGATCAGCCATAAACAGGGGCTGCTTTGGCTTGCCAGCCAGAACATCCCCTGCCTGTGGTAGGCCCTGTGAGGCTGGAGCAACCCCCTGCTCAGGGCGGGCGGGGAGCTGCTGCAGTCCCTACTGGTTAACCAGAACCAGTAAGCCTGACCCATTAAAGATGAGGCTTACCTGTTAACCATTTAGATCCCTAGTCAGTATAAACTATCTTCTTTTTTCCCCCATTGCCTTGCTCTTTGTTTTGTCACTTACAGCCATCCAGAGTAGGGATATAAAATCCCATTTAATTGGTTAACCGGTTTAACCTAATGTTTAACCAACTAAATGATTAAAGGGTGGTTGGGCAGGGGCTGTCCCCCACGCATCACAGCCAAATTTAGGTGGGCCTTCCCCACCTTCTACCCATCGTGGCTGAGCTGGAACAGTCCTTGCCTAGGGTAGGCCTCATGGGGCTGGAGCAATCTCCTGCCTCCAGCAGGCAAAGAGCTGCTCCAGCCCCCATTGGTTAACCTGTCACATCCCTAATACAGACTGTGCTTGGGCCTTGAAACGTCTCAGCACCTGTGTTTCTCAGTCTTTTCAGACTGGCAATCACTTATTTGAAGTTTAGAAAAGAAGAAGACTCCGTCCCCTGATGTTTACTATAATAGTAAGAGTAAAAAAAATTATCATTGATTGGTGCAAGGATTTTGAGAGAATGACGGAAAATACCGGAGCTGGGTGGGTCAGGGTGTGCTGGGAACAAGATTTTTCTTTGCTTTAGACTGTAATAAAATTTCCAACACCTCTCAACCACCCAGCTGCCTTTCATGTTCCCCAGGGGTTCTGACCCACAAGCCGAGAAACACCGATCTAAAGTAAAATATTTTTTTTATGGTCCCCATTGCTAACCCTTTAGCTCCCTAGTGAGAGCAACTTTGGGAGGCCCAAGCATAAATAGCTGTCTGGCTCCAGCTGCCATTTCCAGCCATGCCTGAGCATGTTACATTATTAGAGCTACTCTAAGGCAGCGGTTTTCAAACTTTTTTTCTCATGACCCAGTTGAAGAAAATTGTTGATGCCTTCGATCCAACATAATTTGATTGGAGTGTGAGCTCCGGGGTGGGGCTGAGGATGAGAGCTTTGGGCCTTAGAAGGGGGCTCCAGCTTGGGGGGTGGGGTCATGGCTGTGGCAGGAGCGGCTTACTTTCAATGGCTCCTAGTCAGCGATGCAGCGGGGGTGCTAAAGCAGGCTTCCTGCTTCTCCTGGCACTGCAGACCATGCTGTGACCCAGAAGCAGCCAGCAGCAGGTTCCTAGCCAATGGAAGTGTGGACCTAGTGCTCGGGGAAGTAGCAGTACCTGGAGCACTCTCCCTCCCGCCACCCACCTAGGGGCGCACTGCAGTCTGTGGTGCCAGGAGAGGCAAGTAGCCTGCCTTAGCATCCCCACTGATTATCTGATCACCCTGCAGCAAGGACACCTAGTGTGTGACATTCCATGACCCAGTAATGGGTCAAGACCCTAAGTTTGAAAACCACTGCTCTAAGGTACAAAGACCTCATATGTACACAGAGGTGCACCAATTTACTGCAACTTTGGGGGGGCAAGCCTAAACTAAGGGAGGCCAGATTAAACGGATATGGCATACAGATTACTGTACTAACGAAGTACAGCATGGGGGAGAGTCTGTTACGAATGTCTGAATCAAACTAGAAACCAGAACAAGTTGTTCCTTAAACACCTAACTGTAAGATGGAAAGAAAAATTGTTACTATGGAAGACTTCAGTCTGAGTGACATACCTAAGATCTTCTGCAGCCAGTAGTAAAACATTATTAGAGTCTTTAAAAATTATAGATGCCTTTCTGACGAGAGGATTTGCATCCACTGCAAGGTAATCTTGGTTAAGAGGAAAAGTGAAGGCAGGAACTAGAAAAGAAAATAGATATATAAAATGAAGGTAAAGCAGAAGGTAGACACCAATAAGTATAATTTGGAAGTTATGAAGTGCAGAAAATTGATAAGGGAAGCAAAAGACATCAGGAAAAAAAATCCATGGATGGCAAGCAATGGACAATAAGGTAGCATTATTAACAGCATTATAAGCAAAATAAATTGTAGCAATGGTGTAGGCCCATCACTGTATATTGATGGTAAAATTGTTAATAATGATTTCAAAAAGGTAGAAATATTTATTAAATATTCCTGTTGTGCATTTGGAAAGAATTGGATGATGAATGTGTATCACATGAGGATGAACCCTTTTCCCAACTAGCTAAGATGTGTTGGTCCCAGCTTTCCCCCCATGGAAAACACTCTCTTTTATACAAGAGAGTGTTTTCCATGGGGGAAAACATGCAAATAGCTGAATGATTTTTCTAAAAGTTTAATGTTTACTTTCATCTTTACAGAAGACATAGGAGGAACGGAGAATAACTTGAGATGGGCTCTGGGTTTCATCTGTCCCAACCTATCCTTGCAGTTAAACTATTTTCACCACCTGTCTAAACATTGCTGGCATGCTTTTCTTCTAACCTTTCATTAAATTGAGGGAATCTAGCTAAAGAAAATGAAAACATTTAGGGACCAAATTCACATAAGAAGTGTTTCACACCTTTTGGAAGAGAAGTGGAGATCAAAGTGTGCCTACAAATGAACCAGTTCCTTTTATATGCCCTTTAGCTCACAGTGACATCAAATATTTGAAACCTTCCATGCGTTCCCTGTCACTGACAAATATGTGTCCAGTGAGAAGGAGAAAGGGTGTTCTCATGAATTTATGTGATTTTTCTCTTTTGTTTACAGGGTTTTTTTTAATGAAAATGGGACAGAAAAGGTTAAATGTAATCTAAAAGGGTTGGGTTGAGCAGAGTTGGGGAGAATTAATTGAACTCAACTGTTGTGTAAATTGGCCTGAATATTTCATGGTGTAATTAAATAATTAAAAACTCTTTAAAAGGAAGCAACGAAAGAGAAGAACCTTCTAATTCAATCAAGGAAGCTCACTTTGATTAAGGTGGTTAAAGGTAGGGCTGCTAGTTCAGAAGAATTCAAACTAACCAATCAGAAAAGCTAAACAGTATCACCTGATTTGGTTGGTGCCACTCAGAAGGGATTTGGGGCTATATAAACACAGAAGTTAAATAGTATTTTCAGGAAATAGACATACATGTTTTTATCTCTTCTAGGACTCACTGGCTGCTGCAGTTTGGGAGTCTGAATAGGCATTAAAAGAGATGGTAAGTTCTGAATTAAGTATATCTATCCTGCTTATATTAGAGCTAAGGCTTGTCTGTGCTGTACTGGGTTTGTCCTGATTTCAGCCTTCATTGGCCAGTTATGGTTGCAGTTGTAGCAGAGTCTCTGATTTGGTTTGAGTAATGCATTTTCTGTAGAATTTGTTGGTCTTTCATGATTATTCTATTGTTTTACTCTGTAAGTAGTATAAAATATAGTCTCTGTGTATGTTGAGTGCCCAGCTTTTAAAGAGTTTGCTGCTCTCCTAACTGAGGCCTCTCAGGGCATGTTCTTGTTAGATAGTCTCCTGTTTATTAATGCTGACTATACTATAGTACTAAATGTGTTGGGGGGGGGGGGGGGGAATATGGTTCTTTTGTTCAAGATGAAGGGTATTATTATTCCATGTAGGGCTTGAGAAACTTAACTGGTTACTAAGTGGGAAATCTGCAAGGTAAGTACAGAGACCTATCCTATTATCTTTAGTATTGAAGATTATTTTTGGATGGTCTAACACCTTAGACTAATTAAGAGATCCTCCCAAATACAAATGCTCATCAGTGTGACTTTTTTTTAGTGAGTTGTTGGATGCAGAGTTGCTGCTCTCAGCTTTGCCGAGCATCAGAGTGATGCTAGCATAGCTTTAGCATGGTGTCTGTTCAGAGCCCAGTAGGTAGCAGTGAAACTGAAGATTTCAAATGTGTTTTGCTTCTGCTTGGGAAATCTGACCACCAGCAGAGACATGCACTGGAGCTCATCAGAGGAGAGAAAGCTCCAAGGGTATAGGCAAAATAGTAGAGGCCCTCGCCCCTTGCAAGAGACCTCTTCTTCCCCTTCAGCAGTTTAGAGCTAGGCTTATGATTTAAGACTTGTGAACACTAACATTGCATCAGTGTAACTAAAGGGGTGATGATGCACCAGTGTAACAAGATAGGCATAACTTTGTAAAAGATCTGTTAATCAGAGATGGAAAAACGGAATTTTTTTTGTTAAATGTGGAAAATCACTTTGGAAACCTTAACTATAGCTTTGTAGAAAGCCCATCGTTACACGACTGTGGGATCTGGGTTTCTCACCAGGGAATTGCCTCTCGAGCTTGCTGGGGATGGAGATGGAAATCTGCCTCTGTTTGCCTCTGCCTGGTAGCTCAAGCCATCTCACAACTGTTTGCAGTGCTAGTGTTGGTGTAACTTAAGGCATCCACTCAGTTTTAGGATATGTGAGGGAGGCCTGTGCTGACACTATGCAGTTGATGAGGGATCTGAAAGGAGTCTGTGATGACAGAGCAGCTCCTGTCCATGGCAGGTGGGGAAGCTACTCCAGCCCTTAATGGTTAACTGGAACTGGTTACATCACCTGTTAAGGGTGATGCTACTTGGTTAATCTTTAGCATCTCTATTTGGAGGGCTGTTGTCGTCATTTGCCTCCTCACAGGCCTGGCTACAGATTTCTGGTCTGCCCTGTCAGGACTGGAAGTTCTCCCTGCCCTGCCACACCACACTTGAGGGGTCAGCTTTATCTGATCCTGCAGTGACACAGTTCTTTTCACTTGCTTAACTCTATTTGAGCAGAACTTCAAAGGGTGGCATCATGAGCCAATCGTCTGAGATGAGGGTCCTTAGATGTGAGAACAGGTAGTTGACCTTGCATATGATGGAGAAAGACAGGATAGGTCACTTTTCCTATGCATATTTGTCACTGGCTAAGATCAGGCTACTCAACTTTGGAAGCCCTGGAGGCCACCATGACACTCACGGCACATGCCAAGGGTCACAACTTAAGTGTGGTTGCATATATATGGAAATAGCTTCTTTCACACTGATAGGCATGAATACAAAGATTAAGCTTTAAGCTGCAGCACCTGACCAAAACGTGGCCAGTGTGAGCCAGTTTGTACCTCTCAGGCTCTGTCCACAAGGCTAAGCAGCTAGCACTCCCCACAATGCCCTGATGCTCCTAGCACCTCCTCCCTGGGGGCTAGAAACTCCAACACCTGGTACCCATCTGCTCCAGCCAGCCCATCCGCTTGCACCTTTCAGTACAAGGATCCCACCTGCAGGCCTTGTGAGTCCTGTGTAAGTCCAAACTGCACCACAGGCTGCAAACAGCCCAAGGCCACTCAACACATGGCCCATTTAAGTCTTTTTAATGAGGAACTTTGCTTTCTTGTGTGTGTGGTGGTGGAGGGAGGGGAGTGTTTAAGGAGCTAGGTAGCAGTAGGTCAAGGGTAGATCTTTCAAGTTGGATGAGTCCTACTTGAGTGTTTTGGCACCAACAGATCTATTCCCACAATGTTGCTCCTTCCTGGATGAATATTAGGCGCTGTTAATTGTGGATATTAAATTTTGCCTGTAAAAATTGAAGGATTAGCTTGAAAATCACACCTAAAGCCAAGAAACTTAATTTCACCATCTTGCACAAGTTCTATTAACTTATTTCTAACTTAGCTAGGCTGCAAGTTGTTTGTGTCAACCTGTAGCCTAGTTGCATTGGTATCAGTAGCATTTAACCTGTGGTGCATGGGTTTTTAACCCTTCCAGCATTATGTCCTATGGCTCTTTTCAAACTTGCAATTTTTAGATGTAATTATGACAAGTGAGGGTTAGTCATGTTAAATTTCAATTAACTAATCAAATAGTGGGATTCCATCAACCATTTGATTAATCGACAGGGGTGTACTCTGCCTTTGTACTGTAGCAAGAGCCCTGCCAACCTCTTGTACATTTCAAAAGGAATTCCTGCTGTACTCTGGGTGCCTCAGCCTTTGAAATGTACAAGACCCCTGGCAAAAGCAGAAATACAGCAGAACTGGCAGGAGTGGAGTCGTTGCTTTTTCTGTTTCCCACTGTACCTCTACCTCCCCTTGCGTAGATGGTGGGTGTGGGGAGGTGACTGTTAAGTGGGCTCCCCCCAGAACCAGGTCCTGCTCCCCTGATAGAGGCAGCAAGGTTGGGAATGAGGGGGAGCAACTAGCTGCATCACTAGTTACAATGGAAACCCTTATTAGGGATGTAAGCAAGAGCTTTTCAGATGTATGTAACATCTGAAAATTTTGACCTTTCAGGGAAGCAAAAGAAGGTCTAAAGTTAGGCTTCTAAACAAGTGATCTGACACTTTCCATTGGGGGCAGGGCACAGCAAGAACAAAGTTGATGAGAGCTTAACACTCTTAAAAATCAGGCATCTTATTTAGATGCTTCAGTATGGATGCCTAGCCTAGGCTATGGCTCCACTACAGCTTAGTTGTCAGTTATGTCACTAATGGTTGCGAATTAGTGCCCTTCTTGCCCTCGCCCCTCCAACATAACTTATGCCAAGTTTCTCCTGATGACATAACTACAACCATTTTCTGGGGCTAGAGTAATTAAGATGACAGACTAGGGATGGCAAAATGTAGCAGACTACACAATTAACCAGTGACCCTAATCTTATTGGTTAATCCTGTCTACTGCATGTATTCCCTCTTTTCCATGCACACCCCTTGCTGCCTCTCCATCGGAGATAGTGGCAGCAACTTGGAAGGTGGGGGAGGGGCAGGCTGGAGTCAATGTGTGGGAAGCCAACTTTCAAGCAGGCTCTTCTCCTGGATGCACCTTCTCCCCTCTCCCCTTGCTGCCTCCTATGGAGGCAGCAGCAGGGATAAGGGGGGCAGAAGTCAGTGCTGGGGGAGCTGGCTTAAAAGCTGGTACCACCTCCCCACATAAGCTATGTGATGCTGCCCCCCTCTTCCCTGCCCCTCCCCCAACACTTCTATCAAAAGCAGCAGTGCAGGACAATGGGGAGCTGGTTTTTAAACTGGCTGCCCTCATGGACCAGCTCCTGTCTGCCACCCCATACTGCTGCCTCTATTAAGCAGCAGCATGAGGTGTCAGTGAGTCCCCAGGAATGGAGCTGCGAGGGCACTGGCTTCAAGACTTCATGCAGTTCCATGACTAATCAACTACATGATATCTAACATCCCTAGAGGAGACCTTTCTTCCTTGGACTTGGAGTGGCTACACTAGAGTTTACAGTGATGCAGTTGTGCCATTTGCTGTAAGCCATAGCCTTTGGCGCTCGTGCTTTTTTTTAAATCTTGGCTGTATGAATGTAATGTTGAAATTTCTCAGACCTACCAAATATTTAATATGTATAGGCCTCTGTTAAAATGGATGGGGTCTAGTTTGAAAAGCTTGGTGTGTTAAAATGTCCTTGTAGAAGCATTTGAATATCATGTCTCCAGTTGATGACTGACAGAAAATGATATAGTGAGTTTACCACATGAACTGTGGCCAGTAACTACATGTAAGAATTCTGACTTGAAAAACTATAAAGTCAGGAAGAGTTTAGCTAACCCTTGTTAGAGTAAACTCTTTTATTCTGTTTAATGAGGGGAAGCGACATAAATCTAATCTGCAACTCAGTACCATTATTGTTTTTGTAAAAGCAAGACTTAGTGAACAAGTAAGTTAATAACTTGCTTTGTTTCCCATACAGGTTTTCTTGAATTTTGGAAGTAATAGAATACTTGGTCACCCATTCCTCACCTGAAGGACTGTCATTCTTAAACTTGGAAGGCTTTGTATTGGAGTTCTTTAGCTTTCTGAATTCCCAGTTTCCTTTCCCAGAAGAAATGGACCTTATGTAGGAGAGGCATCCAAGTTAATAATGTGACAAAGATAACACTGAAGGCCTGCTGGAGGAAAAAACACATTCTTATAAGTGGCTTGCTTTTTTTATAAAAGACCATCAGAATTGGCAAACAAAATGCCAGCTAAGACACCCATCTACCTGAAAGCTGCCAATAATAAGAAAGGGAAGAAATTCAAATTAAGGGATATTTTGTCTCCTGATATGATCAGTCCACCACTTGGAGACTTTCGTCACACCATACACATTGGGAAAGAGGGACAACATGATGTGTTTGGGGACATCTCATTTTTGCAAGGAAACTATGAGCTGTTACCTGGGAATGAAGGAACACCAAGAGTTGGTCAATTAGGACATAATGAATTTTTAAGGGCAAACAGCACCTCTGACTCCATGTTTACAGAAACTCCTTCACCAGTGCTCAAAAATGCTATCTCCCTTCCTGCCATTGGGGGTTCTCAAGCCCTTGTGTTGCCCTTACTGTCACCAGTGACATTTAATTCAAAGCGGGACTCCTTTGGGCCATCAAAGAATCCAAGGCTTAGTTGTGAGCCAGTGATTGAAGAGAATTTGCAGGAGAAAAGCGAACAGCTGGAGAATGGGGAAATGTACAAAGATGACATCCTATGGGAGCCAAATGGTTCTGCATCGTATTATACTAATAGCAGAAATAGTCATTCATCCAGTTTTTCTGAACAATGCACAGATTGGCAAACAGTTGACCTACTTGATGACAGTCCTCTTTCATGTGAACTAACCAAGGCAGAGATTAAGTCAGAAGAATCCCTTTCAGATCTTGCAGGTTCCCTTCTTTCATTGCAGCTTGATCTGGGACCCTCACTTCTAGATGAGGTCCTCAATGTAATGGACAAAAACAAATCCTAGAAGAGTTGTACTTTTTTTTTGCTTCTTTGTAAATGACACATTTGTTTAAAAAAAAAAACCAACCTGAAGAATATATATATTAAAAGATCAGCTGTATTTGCAGTTGTTTGAGTTTTCTAAATCTTAAAATATTTTTTTATGTTTTTCATGGGCTTTGTAATATGGTGAACATCTCCTATAGCAAGAGGATAAAATTGTAAAGTTTTCTGCAACTGTAAAAATGTCTTAATACCAGTATTAGCTATCAAACTTTAACTGTTGCTTGGATAATACTAGTGATCATTAGCTTAATTGACAGTCTGTAAACAAGAGACATAATTCTTCAGTTCATAAGTCTCTAGTATCTCAAGGCTGTCTTACATGTAGGATTCTTACTAGAATCCTACTTTTTAACTAGTAAGACTTATTTTAGCTGCAGTGTAACTAGGTCTTCAGTGCTAAAACTATTGCCTAGTGTTCAAATATGAGCAACTTGCTGGGGGGTCTTTCAGTTTAAATCTGGGCCAGAGCCTCAGGTGCTCTACTTCTGCATACACCAACTTAGTCCAGTTAATCTGGCCCAATTATCTATAGATGAGACCATCTGGTGTAAACACAGGTAACACAAGCAAAATATTAATGTATTTAATTTTAAAGGTTACAATACATGCTTATTTGGTTTTATTGCAAAGTCTACATTTGCAGATAGAGTATCAAAGTAGTTGCTTGACTTCATTGGCGGTCCTTCGTAAACAGCATTTTTGAGTGTTTGGACAGTATGTATAGCTAACTTAGCCTTTTCCTTCATTTGCTACCTGAAATGCTTAAACTTGCAACTGATTGTGAGCTTTTAAAGAAGGCACTAATTACGCATTATGTAAAGAGACTGTGTGCTGCAACACTTTGGGGAAATGTGGATCCTTTACTATAGTACATAGATACTCTGTGCAATACAATAAATAACAAGTGTTTAAATTCCCCTTTCTCTTTGTGATTTAAATACATAGCTCTGCAAGGAAATATTGGGCCTGGTTTCAGCTTGCTCATTTTTTTGAGTGGGTATATTCCTGAGGCTTCATCATAAAACATCTCTAAATTTCTGGAGACTGTGGACAACCCTGGAAGATTGTCCATTGCATGGTGGTGTTGGTCCACTTCATGGAGCAATGTTATTGGGGGGGGGGGGGAATGGAATCATGCAGGGGACAGTGAGCCCCGTTTTGATTAAACCTTAAGCTCTCAAGTTAGTCTACTAAAAGGTCAAGTCTCTCTAAACTAACCAAGAGAACTGATTTTTGATTGAAAGTCTTTAATTCCAGCTCAGAAGGGGTGAGGTTCTAGCTCCCACTTTTCACCCAGCACAAAGGGAGCTGAGTGGAAGAGCCATATAAAGGAGCCTTAAGTACCTCTGGGAGAGGAAGGTTCTTCCAGCACAGACACAGCCATGAAGTTACCTGTTGCCCCACTTCAAGCCTCTTCTCTTCTCCCCTGCCCCCACTGGGTTAGAGTTTGGGGGAGGGAAGGGTGTGTCAGGTGGAGTTGCACCATATGACACTGCAGGGATTTGAATCTATCTACTGACCCTTGTGGGTAAGGCAGATGGCAAAAAAGTTTGCAAATGAAACACTTCAATTCTGATGAACAAATGCTTCCTCTTCAACCTACAGAACCAAAATAACTTTATGGAGGGGTGTGCATTAGCTTAAGTTACCACTGAATTGAATCAAACACTTTTGCCTAGGGTCTAAATGAAGTCTAATTATTGGCCTTATCCTACTCCCACCTAGATTAATGACTCAATGAGCCTATTCAGGGCCCATTAGGGAGGGGCATTGTTCCCTGGGCTGGCAGAATGCATGACACTAGGCAACTGGGGGGGAGGGGGACCTTCAAAAGGACTACTCTTGAAGCGTGAGATTGGGGCAACTGCTGCTGAGCCTCCAGTTGTACAGCAAGAACAAAAAAGATGAAAAGAAAACTGCTGGGAGTTGACTATCAGTCATGCTAAGGGAGCCATAGGAAAAATACTGACCTCAATGGCTCCTTTGGTTAAACTTCAGAACTAAGCCAAGAGGTTAGCGACTAACCCACTCAAGGACTGGGTTGAATGGAGAGTCTGAAAGGAGAGTCTGAACACCTTGTGCAAAACAAACAAACAGGAGCTCTGTAGCCATGTAACAATTATATGTGGGCAGTGACTGTGGGACTAGGCAGTGGTAGATGCATTCTGCCCCAACACTGTCCACAGTGTCCAGGCTTAGAGATCCTGGATGTAGTTAGGATTATGATGAGGTGCTTGCTCAATGTGGTCTGAGTAGAGAGAAAGCCAATTAACCCTGTGACACCCTGCATGTAGGGGAGAGTCAGGGCTCAATTGCTTTTAACTGATGAAGCACAGCTGGGTGTGAGGATGAGCTGAAATCCTTTTCCAAGCTTAGAATGGAAAAGGAAGAAACTGGGGTGTGTAGAGGCCCTAGGAGCTTTGCTACAGGCATTGAATTCATGGGAGGAAAATATTAGGTCACCAGCAGACTCTGCAATCAGCGCTCTTCTCTTAACCCTGCCCCAGCACCTACCTGTTGCAATTGGCTGCTAAGCAGCATGTAGGAAGCGCTTGGGTGAGTGGGTTTAACAAGGCAGTGTAGGAATGAGGTAGCAGAGGATAGGACAGAGGGGAAGGGATGGAAAGGAACATCCCCACCCCAGGAACTGACAGCTCCTGTGATTCTGGCCCTGAGAGAAGGGTGTACTGTGAGTGGCAGAAGGAAACAGATCATGGCAAAGTAGGAAGAAACCCAGGGGAATGGCAGCAAGGTTTGGGAAAGCAGATCTCAGCTGCTGCTTGTAGGGTTGCCATTAAGGCTCACTAGTTAAGTCCAGGCATGCTGCAAGTTTCATTTTAGACACAGTTCTTTCCTCCATGCCCACCCCCTGATAACATGCTATGAATCTGCCTTTGCTTCTTCAGCTACTGAAATGCCCCCTTTACTGTAGTAGCTGAGCACCTGCTCATATTTACTGTACTTTTCCTCACAGCACCCAGTGCAGTGGGGCAGTGCTAACCTTTCTGGCTCTTTGGAAGGTCACACAAGGTATCTGTTGGAGCAAGGTCTTGGTCCCTTAGCTCACCAGTCCTAGGACTAGTGCTCTAACCACAGGCCATCCTTCCTGACCCATCTTAGCCATGCTGAGAGAGAGTTGTTGCAGGAAGCATGCTGAGAACCTCACATTTGTTGCACACCAATGTGGGAAGGGAAAAGGGCAGTTGATCTTACAGAAAAGAGAGAGCCACAACTTTAGAACTGAGGAGGTCATGAGAGTTTCTATAATCTTTCCATGTGACTCAGCAATAGTGTGTTTGAAAGCTGTGAGGAGCACAGGAGGATTTTGCATTTCTGTAACAGGTCTGCTCTTTCTGTGTAGGGCAGCTTCACACAGAACCAGGGTTTGCAACGTTTCCAGAGACTGCATTCCTCAGAAGTATGAGTTCTTTATATAAATAAAAATTGCAAGGCACTTGGATCATGCTGTTTAAGGAAAAATCAGCTTCTTAGGCTGCTTTTAAAGAAAAGTGGCTTTTTTAGAAATTTGTTTTTCATTCCAGGTAAGCTTTCAGCTAGTCCTATTGCTGACTTACCCTTTTATGTTTTGTGTTCTTTTTAATAAATCTCCTGCCCATTTTGCTGAACACTCAACACATTTTGTTTAAACCACTATGTGGTGTACCTAATTTGAGCCAAGGCTGAGTCCCAGCACCTCCAGGCTTGCTGCGTCAGTTATGAAACTTGTTAAAAAAATTGCCTGAGCCCCCTGCACCTAATTGCTTGAGCCTTAGCACTTCTTTCATTACAAATGAGGCACTGGCTATGTGCCCATCTTAGCCATCAGTTCTTTTTATTTGATCTTGTAATTAGACTGTTGGGCTTAAAGACACTGTCGTGGAATAGACTGGTCTAAAGCAGTAATCTTGACTGCAGCAGAAAGAGTGGTGAGGATGGAAATCTCTTCAAATGCATGACTGCAGCTGAAGAAGAAGGTAAAGGAAGTTGCTGACAAAGTTTCCTCTTGTACAAATGTTTCTTTTTTCCAAGTTCTCCCAGCCTGAAAGTTTCCCAAAGAGTACATGCTGGATCTGTGAACAAGCTTAGGTTTGACAAGCATACATGTACAATTTATAGCACATTTAAAAACCAAACTGAATTTAGCTCTAACATAGTTTTTAAAATGCAGGCTTCTGCAAAATATCTTTCTGTTTTACCCAGCTCTGTCCGAGCTCATCTGACATTGTACTGGCACAACCAACCCTAACGGTCACAATATCCATGGTCAGTGAGGTTGAATTCATATGGCTACATTTTAATCTTTGGTGTATAAAGGGTCTGATTTTTCCATTGCTCTGCCCCTTCTGTAGCCCCTGATACCAGTACAAAATGAATGTTGAGAGGTGCCATTTTTTATTTTGTAAGTGACTGGCAAGAAATGGCCTCTCAGAGCAGGGTAAAGCAGAACTAGGCCCAGAGTATCTAGAAAACCATTACTGCAGTGATCGATGACTGGAGGTATGGCTAAGGCTAGGGCTACACGTACTCTACAGCCTGACTTAATGAAGCAGAGATCAGTGTACAGTGGTCAATTTAGCAGGTCTAGTGCAACCTACCAAATTGACCTCAGATCACTCTGCAGTGGAGCCCAGTACTCTACCCCAGACAACAAAAGTGAAGGAAGTCAACAGGAGAGCATCTCCCATCAACACTGCAATAAGTCAGCCTAAGGTATGTCAACTTGAGCTACATTATCATGGGTGGAACAGAGAATTAATTTCATAGTCCTCCTCCTATTTGCATTGATAGGTATCAGCAAAGTAATTTGGTTGTAGAAGTTTGGATTAGGAAGATTTACATGTACTGGAAGCTTTTCACTAGGTAGAAAGAATGGAATGTGACATTGGGGTTTTAAAACCAGCTGCTCACCTTAGGTAAAAGCAGAGCTACCCTGTCTTCCCTGATTTTGTAAGTCTGTTTAGCTAACCTGAGTATAAATGCTCCCCCGCCCCTTTTGGGGGGCTAGTGTGAATCTAGCCAAAAAAGTGGCAGCTGGGATGTGAGTTGGCTGCACAGCATACATCACTGCTGGAATATGTGAGGTAGGTTAGTAAATATTAGGAGGGGGAGGACTACTTTTTTTGAGGCTGTAGAAGACCACTAGTGTGGGAAGCAGTTGTTTGATTTACAAATATAAATAGCCCTGCTGTAAGTATAACAAACTGTTGTATTACGTATTGCAAAGCCAAATAAAGCTAAGATGATGAGAAAGATGGCAGAGTTGGATGCACGTTAGATTTTTGGAACTGGGTCCAAGGAAAGCAATTAGCAGTCTTTTGTAAGCAAATTAATTGGATGTCTGTGACCTAACTTGCTTTGTCTGCATTCATTTACTTTTCATTTGAACATTAGATATGCTGCTACATCTGTTTCCTATAAGTGTTTTCATTTTATACTTCTTACAAAAAGGGGATAGGGAGGGGGCCTTCCTGAGCCCAAAACCAAGGGTCTATCACTCAATCACTGCTTCTCTCTAGTTGAAGCTTTAAAAGTGCCAGAAATCTTAATGCGACCCAGGTGCCCCACGTTGGCAACAGATACTTACAAGTCTATACCCCAGGGCCTGGCTAGACATGCCCAGATGGGAATGTTTCCCCTGTGATCTCCGTCTTTGTGATATTTTACTGAAGGGGGCCCTGTGTGGTCTCTGTCGAAAGCTAAGAACTCACGGGCTGTCATGGTTATTGTGGGATATAAGTATGGAAAATATGTTAAGAGTTATGTACCATGTAGAGTATTGTGTTCCAAAACTACTGCAGGCAAAATTGGTCACCTGGGGAGGGATGGCTCTTAGAGCTGACTTAATCAAGAGTGAGAACAATTGACATCTTTCAACCCAGCCCAGCCAAGTGTTTACAGTCCAGACAAGGTGCAGGCTTGGGCCTTTATAAATGAGCCCATGACCATAAATGGGGGATGGGAAAAAGAGGGGAAGAAGAGTTTCTATGGAGTGAACAGAACTCCCTGATTTTGAAAAGAGACAAAAGATGTGGAACTGTATAGAAGGAGAGAGAAAGGCACAACATGGTATCCAGTACAGAGGTCTGCCAGCATCAGTGTCCCATGAAAAGTGGATCCTTCCCAGCTCTTGCAACTAGACAAGACCTGCATGAACTGGTGATAAATTAAACAAGAAAGGAATTCATTAATCGGTTTGGCTTATATGTGCATTTTGTGTTTAAACATATGTTTTCAGTCCTTATACTTGCCTCTGTTTGAATCTTTATCTTGTGCATTGTCAAATGATCTTCTATGGGGTTTTACTGTAGGCACAATTACATGTGTGCTAAGAAGAGTCTTGAACTGAGGTGAAGCTAGTGAAATGGGATGCTCTATATCAGTGGTTCTCAAATTTTTGGGGCTCTGGAGCCCTTTAAATTAGTAAACATTTATGTGAAGCCACAGTGGTTCACTGATTGTATGTGTTGTACCTATTGATGTTTCCAGTTTGTCAACCTGGCGGAGCCCCTGGAGATGTCTCGCAGAGCCCTGGGGCTCTGCTGAGCACAGTTTGAGAAACACTGCTCTATATCAACAGCAGCAGAGAATCTGCATGCATGGAGAGTGTCTAGAAACTGAGGGACTAGGCACTCAAGTGGGGTGTACAGCAGCAGAACTGAAGGCTCCCTAAAAATGGAGGGGGGGCCATTGGCATCCAAACCATAGCCCTGCCCTCCCACATCACCTCTTCCCTCCAAGGCCCCATCATTGCACCGCCTCTTCCCTCAGACCCCATCGCCCATTCATTCCCCTCTGCCTCCCCCTCCTCCTGTTGCGCACCTTTAAGGCAGTAAAAAGTCATGGGGGCCATGACCTCCTGATCCCCTCTGTTCTGGTGCCTAGTGTACAGATAAGTTGGAGGGACTTAAGAAGCAGAACTTCGGGGGCTACCTTTCCTCATAGTTATCTCTGTTCTTCTTCAAGGTAGCGTGTGGTAGGCTGTGGTGTTCCAATTGCTAGCCTGCGGAGGGAAAGAGCATGGCTTACAAAGCCAGGAATTGGATGCTTATGTTGCTAGCAGTCAGCGGTATTGGTTGAACTCCCCTGTTGGACACAGACAAGGCTCTCTGGCACTATAAGCAGTTGGTAGCAATTCACCTATACCCTTCGAGTCACATGAATGTGTCACACTTAAATAGTACTTAATGTTTCCTATTTACTTGCTAGGTATAGTAGATTATTTTTATCTTTAAAATTAAGAGAGAAAATGGTCTGGATTGTCGATTGGTGTAAATCAGCATAGCTCCGTGGAAAACAACGGATACCAATTTACACCAGCGGAAGTATCAGGTCCATGATCTTTTTATAAGACAATTGCTTGGCACTGTCATTGTGATCCTCACTTTACAGTTTATTTTTCTGTCTCAAAGAAAATGGGAAAATCCTATTTTAATTTGCATATCTTGAGACTCCAAAACTTCAGGAATTGTAGACTAATAGGACTGGAAGGGACTTGAAGAGTTTTGTACAATCTAAGGTATATAAGGTATGAGGGCTTTCTTTCTGCATATGTTCTCCTCTGTTTCATGAATTTTGTCCCAACTACCAAGAAATGGACTGTACCTGAATACCAGACTCTGATAGATTTTTGTGAATAAGACTTTACTCTGTGAAAGAACACAGAGCCAACTTCTGCCTTCAATTACTTAGAAATGAATTCCATTGAAGCCAATGGGAATTGCATGTAAGTATCTGACATAATCTGGCTGACTGACAAACGATGAAAGCCTTGAGAGAAATCCCACTTGTTTTATTCATGCATCCATGAACACCATATACTCTGTGGGTACATTGATATTCAGGGAATCATTACATCGAATTACAAAGAGAAATCAAATATTCAAAGGACTCCTTTCTTTTTCTGTGCAAATAAAGGAGATGACCATGGAGTGTCACCTCTGCAGCATGACTGCCTTCCTCCAGGCCTTGCAAAAGCCCATCTATCAGGAACTGAATCTGGGGTTGGAGAGCTCTGTAACTTCATATTTGCTGCTTTGGGTCACTCCCACTGCTATTACTTCAGAGACTACAGTGGAAAAAGCCAAATGGGGCTTGGTGGCCCATCTGCTAGTACAATGTACTGTGAAATAGCTTAGCTACTGAGTGACTCATTGATGACAGACCCAAATGATCTGGTCACCTGATACTACCCAATTCCTTGCTCTGATGAACAGTTCCATGGGAGGGTGGGGGGAAATCAAACAAAGGTTTCTCACCTTATGGAAATTCTATATAAGGCAGGGAAGGAAAATAATGATTGTTTTCAGCTTGCCTCGAATCTCTGTCTCCACAAAGAGATACTTGAAAACACCTGGAAATAAGAGGATTGTAACTGGGATAGTGGGGGGGTGAGAATTGCTAGACCTAGGCTAAAGAGTTACCTGACCTGTGAAGGATTCTCCAGAAACAATAACTAGGGTGAGACATTCTATGTAACCATTTTTTTCTAGTGACTCTACCTAGATTGCAAGCTTTGTATTATTTTCTTAATAATCTGCTTTGTTCTGTTTGCTATCTCTTTGACCACTTAAAATACATCTTTTCATAGTTAAACTTATTTCTGGTTTATAATCTACTTTCTAACTGAGGAGAGAGGCTGCGAATACCTTCCTTCCCACTGAGGAAGGAGGCAAACATCATATAACTTTGTGTTTGTACCCAAAGTGGGGATGAACATCTGGGTGTTGTAATAGGTCCCTTAAGCTGAGTCTTCCCAGAGTTGTTCTCAGTGTCTGTATTTTATGCTGCTCTGCCTGAATGCTCTGCTAGAGGAGGCATTAGTGCCTGGCTCAGCAAGACAGAATTTAAGGGGGGCTGAGATTGGCAGAATAGGCTGATGCATTGATATCTCAGCACCTCAGCTGGCACCTCAGGAATCCTGAATCATCACAGACTGACATAGGCATTTGCATGCACAGCATTATGTCATTAAAAGCTTCTCCCACTGACACATCTTATGGTGATGGAAAAGGTGAGTGTTTTTATGCTGACTGGGCACTGCACCAGACGTGCTGTTGAATCAGTACCACTACACGGATACAGCACAGTCTGTATAAACACATGCAAAAACCTGTATTGTTTTTGTTTTTTTTTATCTAACGTTAGGGATCCTTAGTCCCTATAAGGGCTACTTGGAGGTGCTGTAAGTAGCTCTGGGAGGGCTTCATGAAAGTGTTTAGGGCAGGGGTGTCCAAACTTTTTTCAAAGAGGGCCAGATTTGATGAAGTGAACATGCGTGAGGGCCGACCATTTTGCCTGACATTCTTTGAACCATTAAAATTAAATGCAAATTAACTATTTTATGCAAAGTTTATTGCAAACGGCAAACGACATAACACCAACTATACATGTTGTGTCCAAATATATTTATAACTGATTTAGACCAACTGACATTAACTGAGATTTTACAATGTATTCATCTCAATTGAAAAAAAAACTTGCCTACACTAATGTGAAGGGTGAAACTGAGATCTGGACTGCAGTACATAGGCTAGGTCTGGTTCAAAGGCAGTGGTTTTGATGCGCAAAATGTCACGCAGGTGAGAGTCACTTAGTCTTGTCCTCACGCGGTTCTTGTTAAAGTTCATAGCAGAGAATGTCTTCTCACACATATATGTTGAGCCAAACAAGCTCAGCATTTTCTTAGCCAATGTTCGAATCTCTTGAAACCGGCTCTTATCCAGTTGGCGGTAAAAGTTCACAAGAGAGAGCTGTTGGTGATGACTGCGTAACTCGCTGTCACAATGCAGCTCAATGAGCTCGAGCTGCAGCTGATCTGGAGCATCCTCGGGGTCAACAGAGAATGGAGAGGAGAAAAGGCTGATCTCCTTTTCAATAGCTGCAAAGTCCTGAAAGCGCCGTTTAAACTCCCCAGCCAGAGATGCAATGTCTGCTGCATACCTGCTCGTTTGCGCACTGATATTGTCCTGTGGAAAACTGTTCATTATTTCCTGCAACGCTGAAAAATGTATGGTATTGGGCTGTGTTTGTGACAACTGCCTTATGAAAAGTTGCAGCTTTGTCCCAAAGGCTTTGAGGTGTGAATAAAGCTGGTTCACCGCTGCATCTTTCCCCTGAAGACTCGTGTTCAGTACATTCAGATGCTTTGTTATGTCAACTAGAAACCCCAAATCAGCCAGCCAAATAGGATCAGATAGTTCTCGCATTGGTTGTCCCTTTGTTTCCAAGAATTCTCCGATTTCCTTTCTGAGAGTAGAAACGCTGCAGTGCAGACCCCCGACTGAGCCATCTTACATCGTTGTGATATAAAACATCTTCGTATTCAGCCTGGATGTCCAGTAGAAACTGTTTAAACTGGCGGTGGCACAGGGCTTTAGAGCGAATAAAATTAATAGTCTTTAGCACCGGTTTCATAACATGATCATATTTGAGATGTTTAGCACAGAGAACTTGTTGATGAATGATACAATGGAGTTTAATAGCTTTGCCTCCTTCTTCGATCACCTTGTTACAGATTAGGGTTGATAATCCACTTCGTTCACCAACCATGGCAGGTGCCCCATCAGTAATAATCCCAGTAACTTTGTTCCAAGGCAGTTTCATGTCATCTATGGCGGAACTAACAGAAACAAATAAATCTTTTCCTCTTGTTTGGTCCGTAAGGCTCTGGAGGTCAAGTAGCTCTTCAGTCACATTCATTTCATCGTCCACCCCTCTCATAAAAATCAGCAACTGAGCTGTGTCAGGTCCGTGCTTTCATCACAGGCTATTGAAAAGAAGTCAAAATCCACTCCTTTGGATGTCAACTGTCTCTTAATATCTGATGAAATCTCTTCAATTCTCCGTGCTCAGTGTTACGAGCCAGGCAAATGTTGGCAAACTCTTGCTTCTTCTCGGGACAGATATTCTCAACCATTTTCATAACGCATTCTTTGATAAAGTCACCCTCAGCAAAAGATTTGCAATTTTTAGCAATTAACGTTGCCACCTCATAGCTCGCCCTTGTGGCATTTTCATTTGACTCACGGGCTCTTATGAAAAATTTCTGTTGTGACATTAAAACAGCTTCAAGTTGCTTCAACTTTTCACTGCGGTCGTGCCCTGTAAGCTTGTCGTATGTGCTATGTCTCGACTGGTAGTGTCTCTTGACATTAAATTCCTTATAAACAGTCTCTTGGCATATCAGACAAACACAGTGATTCTCTATTTCAGTGAAGAAATATTCCACTTTCCACCTGTCCTGGAAGCGGCGGCCCTCACTGTCAACTTTCCTTCTCTTATTTACAGTCGCCATTTTTTTAAATTGACCAAAAGGGGAAGGGATCATGTGAGCGCAGTGCCAGAGGTTTAATACACTGCCCAAGTAATACACTGCACTAATACACTGCCCAACAAGAATTCTCTTGCCTTTGTGGCTGTTTGTGGCGAAGTCTCTAATGATGAGCTCCACGTGCCTGAGCCCGTTTGTGGCGAAGTCTCTAATGTTCGCAGCTCCACGTGCCTGAGCCCGCCAGGAAGCTGACAGTGCGCAGGGCCAATCACAGATACTGAGCTTGAGCAGCTGCGGAGTCCGTGCCTGATCTCAGCAGCTGCGGAGTCCGTCCCTGATCTCAGCAGCTGCGGAGTCCGTCCCTGCACTCTCAGCCCCAAGGTAGAGGGCTTGCAGGGTCAGAGGCGGGCGGAGAGCGTAGGGCATGCTGGCCTCACGGCGGCCCGGGGGCAGGGCGAACCCGTAGCCAAGCGGGGGAGCGGGGCTGCGGACGTGCCCTACATGGAGGACTTTAGGACCGCAGCGGCCGCCATGGACGGCGGCGGCGTGGCCGGAAGCGGCGCCAGTCAGAGGAGCGCCGGGGAGCCAGGAGAGGGGGAGGAAGCGGGGGCTGTCCCTGCACTCTCAGCCCCAAAGCGGAGTGCAGGGGCAGGGTTTGGGACCGCGGCAGCGGCGGCGGCCCGAAGCGGCGCGCTGAGCGCACCAGTTAAAAAAAAGCACCGGGGAGCCGGGAGAAGCGGGGGGCCGTATTAAATCCGACCGCGGGCCGCATTTGGCCCGCGGGCCGGACTTTGGACGTGCCTGGTTTAGGGACCTCTCTCTTTGTAAATCTCATCCTTTGTTGCTAACTGGTCCAATTTGATGTTCTCTTTCTCACTCAGAGAAATATCTCTCCATTCTTCCTTAAGAAGGCAGGCTGTTTCAGGAATGCAGGGGTGGAAAAACCTTGCAAAAACAAACTTTTGTTTCCCCCCCTCCCATGATTTCCAATATGTGATGGTATCTGCTGGGTTGGAAATACCACGAGAATAGCCTTACTCTTGGTATTTCCTGTCCTGGCTAATATCCACATATCTACACTGAACAGTTTATATATTTGTTTAATCACCAAACATTTTCTAAATGCAGAGAAGTTTCAAGTCAGTTATTTTTTTCATCTGAATTGCTGTAGCGTAGAAAAATTCCAATGGAGACAAAATGGCACAATACATAGAATTAAAATGCCGATCTTCAACTTCCTTGAAAGTTTGTATTGTTTTTGGTTTAAGAATTATTTTTATTCAAGCTCAAACTACAATTTGGTGAAATGTTAAACAGCCTTCTTAAATGACCCAGGTGTCTTCCAGCAGTGTTTGGGAAATCTCCCATAATTGCCTCTATCTCTGCTGGGAATACTGTTGACTAATTAGCATTTTCCTGTTTTTGTTGGGATGTGGATAAAGAGGTAATTTGATTGGGTAACCTGAAAAGAGAACAAGAAGGGATAGCCATGTTTGGGAAAATCTTAGCTCTTTATGTGACCAAAGCAGGTACCTTATAACATTTTGCCAGTCTCTATTATTGTGTATCCTTTTTAGATGGTATGCTATTTGGGACAGGGAGTGTGTCATTGTATGTGTTTGGAAAGCAGTTAGCATGCCCTGAGTGCCCCTGCAATCCAAATAATAAAATAGATGCTCAATACCAGTCTTTTTTCAACATAGTAACAGTGTGATTCCCTGTGCTCTGACATGCAAACACAGATGTCAGGGAAAGGTTAAATTTAGGCCAGTTCAATTAAGTGTGACAGGTGCCTCCAGACCACCATGAAATAGCTCTCTGGGTAAGCCACTCTAATTGGGTGTGTGGGATTCTCTCCTCTCCTTGTGTGGAACTTTAAACCATCCGGTGGTAATGGAGATTTTAGAGAAGCAGATTGTTTTACACAGGAACCTTTACAATTACCATTCAGTCATAAAAATGAATCTGTTAAAAACCCCCACCTTTTAATCTGACAGTAGTCCAGATTGCTCCTGCATTGAAGTACTCTTGCAGAAGTAAAACTTCTGCTCTGAAGTTTCTAGGCAGGGTGCACCTGGAACCTTTTCCCCAAAATTATTTCTGTAGCAGGTTGTGGGATTTACTTGACTCCACGTAGAATAAGTTGGGGTTCACACATCCCAACCTCTGTAGCCCTCCTAGAATCTGCAGAAGGCTAGGCTATTCCAGAGTAGGGCTCGTTGTGTGGGTGTGCGCTGTAGTAATCTATACCCCATACTGCAGTTGTGCAGAGTGTAAAGAAATGCAGACTTTGGCCCAGCATGTTGAGATTAAAATGTATGCCACCTAATGCTAATAACTTGCAAAAGTATGCCTGCTCAATTTTGAAGTGTTTCTTCACTTTCCTTAGTGATTCTTTCAGCTCCATTGTGGGCAGTTCTATCACTTCCTTTTTAGGAAATGTCTTTAAACTAACTAGAAAAATATTCTTCATTGTCAAGCCATGACATGTACAAATGGACCTGTACGGGGCTATTTCTATAAACAGTTTCCTTTTAGAGGAAAAAAATCAATATACAATGCAGAATATCATTACTCTTCATTTATGTGAGGTGAATTTGTGACGCTTGCTGTATACTCTACCTGCTAGCCGAAATTCAATATACTTTATGAGCTCTACCATAATGAAGTTTATAATAAAATGATCACTTGCCACATCCCAGCTTTCACAAATCTTTTCACTTGTATAAGCAAAAAGGCAGCAGGTGATAGATTTGATGTGAGGAGGCCACACATTAATCTATAATCTTCAATTTTAACTTCAGTAAATCACTGAATCATCCACTTGAGATTTTCGGTATTGAAATCTTTTTTTCCATTGAACTACTTCTCTCAACCCTCTTCAGTTCTTTCTCTAATTATAGGTATGTTCATGACAGAAGAAAGTTCAAAACATTTTACTGAGAGAGTATTATTCCAGAGAGAAAATTGTTGTAGAAGGAAATTACTACTAAAGATGCTGGGCATTCAGAAACTTGACAAATCAGGAATTAATCATTCCGTCTACAGAAATATATTTTAAGAAAATGTCGATGTTTCTTTTTTCTCATTGTGTATTTCCTTCAAATGAAATAAAATTTCTGAATTATTAAGAGGGGGAAAAAGTCAGATCTTCAGTTGGTATAACTGTGTCTGCTCCATCAATGAACATAGGACAATTTGTACATGTGAGGTGCAGTGTAGACATCCACTATGTGTTTCCATATTTTCTCAGGGACTGTTGGCTGACCGCTAAACTGTAACATGACTGAAGTGGACTGCTGCTGCCTGGGTCTCTCCTAGTCTCTACCCCAGGAGCTTCCCATAGAATTGAGGGGTACGCTATAGAAAAAAAAGTTAAACTCAGAGTGCCACCTGTGCAATCATCGGTAGTATTTCCAGTAATGCATAAGTGCTCTTGGTGTTCTCCCAACCATGTAGTGCCTCAGCCCACACCAGCTTGGTTGTTCCTTTGAAATCCAGTCTTGACAGGATTCTAGTATGGGATGGGTGCCTCTTGAGCTCATATAGCACGCATTTCAAATGTTTTCTCTGGTAATTTATTCCTGATGTGTATGTTGGGGGAATTACAAATCATCTAATAAATTATTAATGTTTAATTTATAGGAGCACCCTTCCCCACTCGAGCTGGAGCCCAGGGGCATCAAGTCCATCCTGACATCAGTGGACTTACACCAGGGATGAATTTTGCCCACTTATAGTTTATAAATAACAAGGAATCTGTATGTGTAAAATTGATGTCTAGTTGAGTGTACTACAGGAGAGTGTAAAGTATTCTTTTCTAGATTGCTTAAGTGAGAACTCACTCCAATAGCTGAGCAACATCTAATAAGACTTTTCAAAAAGAAAAACTGAACCTGATCTTAAATGACATTGGTTCTAAGGTACTGTTTTTCATTATCTATTTAAGAGTAGTGCAGAGGACTTAGTCCTAAAGGGTAAGCCATCCTTGAAATAAACACAAGCTGGGCTTCTGCATTCCATAGAAGCTCTACAACTCATGAGGCATTCCTGTGTCCTCTCTAGAGCATTAGGACTAAATGGGAAGAAATGACATATCTACTTCAGAGACACCCTTCACTTTCTCCTCCAACAATAGAACTGGACGAGAAGGCCACTAATGACCTGGTTTCCCCTTTCTAGAAGCTTGGGGCCCCATCCTTCCTTGGGACCTCATAAATTATAAAGCCAGCTTTACTGTGGTTCAGTTTAGGGGGGTTTGGCTTAATTTTTTCTGGTATAGTTAAAAAAAACCCAAGAAGAATCATTTCAAAAAACTTAAACTAGGTGATTCTAAACTGGTTCCAAGAACTCAGTATCAACAGAATGACAAGTCAAAAAAGAAAATACAGATAATTATAGCTAATAGTTCTTTCTAGAGTCAGTCATTTGTATGCCTACTAATTTTTGTATGTGGATTTTGTGAAGTCCTTTTTTGTCAAGTCATCTATTAATACAACACTGTAAAATTTAAAGTATCTCTGAAATAATTTTTCCTGGTGCTTATGTCATATCTTTGGTATCTTGCATCTGGAGCCAAAGAACACATATTACAGAAGTAATCTCCCTATAAAAACAGCTAATACTCCTTGTATAAAATAAGATCCATGTGTAAATAGATTAAAATCAAATGGATAATGATGTGCATTTAATTATAGCACTGGTTTCTGAAATCAGAAGGAAAGAGAAAGTTCCATTTGGGTTTCAAAAGATAACAAAGAAGCTCCATGCACTAAAATATCTGCTCATCCCTGAAATATGTATAGTGATTGTATCTTTGTTGATTTTTACAGTATGTCTCCCATCACAATAATGTGAGAACATTTCCTAACTGTTCAGAAAAATCACAAAACCACCCTCTCTCTTTTGTCTTCATTTGTAGAAATAACTGCTTGAATTAATAATTAAATATGTATGTCTATATACGGACCTTATTTAGGGAAATTAATTTTGTATTTATAGTTTTGAATGCAGAGGGATCCATGGTTCATTATTTCTGCAAGTAATATGTTCCATAAATAGTAAGACTGAGACTATTGCCTTGCTTGTGAAGGAGCCTTTATTGGTTTTGTTTTCCAATGGAACATGGCTGTTGTGCAAGGACACAGTCACAGCTGGAGAGGTAATGGATGGTTATTTCAGTCCATGTTTGTATGTAGACAAGCCCTTCGATAGATAGCTCCACTCCAATGAGGTCTTTGAATCTCAGTACCAATACTTTGTAGCATTGCATTTGGTACTGAATGGGGAGCCAGTATGCAAAGTGGAACACTAAGATGAACTTTGTTGTTAAGCAGACAGACTGCTGTACCCAATGGTGCTTTTCTGAGTACATGACTTTTTTGGCTTCCTTGCTAGAGAAGAGTTGTGGTAACTGACCCTTGAGTTCCTAAATGTGCGTATCACTGTGTTTAGGGCTTCGCCTACCCTATGAAGTTTGCAGCTACTTCATCCCTATGTCAGTGTAACAGGGCGGGCCTCGCTTCCACAGGCACCTCCTGCTGGACACGCTGCAAATTAGCATTTCAATGCGGAAGCGACCCTTTTGGCTGATGTCTTTCCCACTGTTATCTATTATTCTTCACCACCTGGTGTTAGGACCCACATCCCTCCCAAACTGAGGCATCCTCCCCTCTGGATACTGCCCTGCCACTTACACTCTAGTGAACCGCCAACCTTCTATGCCCACTTTGCCTCAGTGATCCACTGCCAGTCTTCATCTAGCCCCTTATCTCAGGGGAAAACCACAGTCTGAAATGGCCACTCATCGTTGGCAAGGGAGCGTGGACCAGTTGCCTTTGCCTACTCTGGCTTCCTCCCTACAGCCCTAGTACTCTTCCTCCATACAGCCCTAGTACTCTGAGCCCTTGCTTCAGGCCCTGCTTGCCTGACCAGAGCTTCCCCAGCTCTTCCTGCCTTTCCTCAGTCCTGCTTTAAGTCAGGAAGCCTCTAGCTTCCATGGCAGCCAGAGCCCTCCTGCTCCTCAGCTAGAGCACAAGTGTGTCTGTCCTTCCACCCCTCTAGGATCCTTTATTTAATCTGCCCTCAGCTGGGCCCTAATTGGCTAATACTTGCCACAGCTGCCAATTCCACTGCTCCAGCCCTTGCCCTCTCCTGAGCTGGGTTTTAACCCTTAAAGGACCAGTGCGGGGCAAATGCTCCATCACAGTCAGATACAAGTTTGAGAACATGAGAGCCCCTAGCCAGCAACCTATGTTGGCAAAACCTCTGGTGTAGATGCAGCTACACTGACAGTTGAGTGCTTCAGTGGGTTTAGCTTAGTGGGTTTTTTTGTGACGGTACTGCCTGGTACTCAGTACCGGTACCTCCAGATGCAGTACCAGCACCTCCAGTCAGAGCTCAACAACTTTTCCCCTGGAGTACCGGCACTTTTTTTAACAAAAAAAAGCATTGGTTTAGCTAATGTTGTTCAGGGGACACTGGAACAGGATGCAGTGTTGCAGCAGTGGTCACAGCAGAGCCAAATACAGAGGTAAAATAACTCCTCTACTCCTACTCAAGATTCCCCTTTTACTCATCTTAAGACCCATTAGCTCTTTTCACCCACAAACTGGGACTTTGTGTTTTTCTGATTATCCATCACAACCCATAAACCTTTTTCACTTTCACTGCTTCTCAGGACAGAGTCCCCTATCCTATAAGATGTGTATATTTAGCCCTCTTAAAATACATAGTGTTTGCACCCAGGTTATCAAGCATCGAGATTGCTCTGAATCAATGACCTATCCTCTTTCTTATTTAATACTCCCCCGATATTTGTATCATCTGCAAACTTTGTGAGTGATTCTTTTGTTTACTTCCTTTGATAACAACGTTAAAGAGTGTAGGGCCAAGAGCCAATTTGTGCAAAATCCCACTGTTCACAAACCTACTCAGTGTTGATATTTTGTGATATATGAATATTGTTCCTCAGTTAAGCCAATTTTTAATCCATTTAATGTGTCATATTATTTTTATATTGTTCTAGATTATTAATCAACAAATCATGCGGCACCAAGTTAAGTGCCTTACAGAAGTCTATTATGTCAGCACTATACTCTTTGTCAACCAAACTTGTCATCTCATCAAAAAAAGATATTTAGTATGAAATGATTTATTTTCCATAAAGCCATGCTGGTTTGTATTAATTGCTTTGCTCTTCTTTAATTCATTTAATTTAATCAAATCCCGATGGAAGCGGGCAATATTTGCAGCCATAGCTATTTGGTTATCCATCATTATTAAGGAGTCTGGAAAAAAATGTAATTTTATAAACAAGCCTGTGGGTAGATGTGTTAGGTAGGAAGGTGAGTGTTTCAAAGCATTTCCCTCTCCTTGCTAACAAGATCACCTTTATGCCAGCCTTCAGTTAACCTTCCACCAGGTGCAGATCTAGCTTCAGCATTGAGAAGATTGGGGGATGTTGCTGCTTGCATTTGCTAGGCTAGGGGGTCTGTTACAGGAGTGGGTGAGTGAGGATTTTGTGGCCTGCAATGTGCAGGAAATCAGAGTAGATGATCATGATGGTGCAGTGGGGCCGACAGGCCTGAAGGAGGAGTGGGGCTCGGGTGGAAGAAAAGGTGTGGGGCTGGGGCTAGCCTCTCTCAAGCAGGTCTCAGTGCTGGGTTCTGCGGGGGTTGCCCCTTTTTCCCCCTCCCAGGAGCAGGCCTGTAATGGTGCCTTCTGACTAAATTCTATGAATCTATGATATAGAGCTGTGACTCTCAACCTTTCCAGGCAATTGTACCCCTTTCAGAGGTCTGATTTGTCTTGTGTACCCCCAAGTTTCATGTTATTTAAAAACTAGTTGCTTACAAAATCAGACATAAAAATAAGTGTCACAACACATCATTACTGAAAAATTGCTTACTTTCTCATTTTTACCATACAATTATAAAATAAACCAACTTGAATATAAATACTGTACTTACATTTTAGTATTTAGTTCATACAGCCGTATTAAGTCATTATCTGTATAAAATTTTAATTTGTACTCACTTCCTAGTGTTTTTATGTAGGCTGTAATAAAACTAGACACATATTTAGATAAATTGATGTACCCCCTGAAAGACCTCTGTGTATCCCAAAGGGTATATGTACTAGTGGTTGAGAACCACTGATACAGAGAACCTATATAAGTGCATGCATGTGTAACCCACACACCTAGTGTGGTTCACTGTCCCATGTAGTGGCACTTAGACCACTTACAGTGAGATATAAGAACAAGGGAGCAACAGCCTAAGCTGAGAACCAGCTGGCTTTATAGCTGAAGCTGTAGAGGCTAAGCTCCAGAGGTACCAGGTTTAAATCTGCCCGGTGGTGAGTGTATCTTCATCAGTATCTACCAACTCACATTGTTATATAATATACACATGTCTTATATAATATGCATGTATGCGTGCATTGCAGGTACTTCATCCCAAGATATCTAATCAGATTTCCCAATGGCCTCATGGAGATAGTGAAAAAGATAAGGGACAGGATCAGTTCCATGCTCTTTTAAGTGTGAACGCTCCTTATAGGGAATTTTTTAGGGCCTGGAACTACAAAATGTTAAGTGCTACACTTCTGTTTGTCTTATAGTCTAACCTGTAGATGCCTAGTAATCTTTTGAATCCCAAATGTGGAGTTAGGCTGCTAGGTTCCTCATATAATGAACTGATCATAGACAACCCATGAGATGGTCAGTGAGGTCAAGTGTCCTCCTCACCCAGATTTCTGCTTGATCTGCTGGCAGTGCGGGATGGGAGAGGGGCTCCTTTTTCCCACCTCACCTAGCTCCCAGCATGGAAAGCACCTGTCCTTGGAGAGTTGGGATTGGGCAGGAAGTGGGCTACCATTGCCTCCCCAGCAGGGCTCTCTCAGGCACAAAGGCAGTGACCCAGAGCAGCCAGCTTCAACCAGCAAGTGAAGCAGTTCCTTCCCCTTCCCCCCTGCACCAGGTTGCCAGAGAATGGGCAAATGTGTGGGGTGACAGGTGCAGTAGGAGGAGGACAGAGCTCTATCCCCCACTCAAAGGTAACTCTGGCGGAGCGAGGAGAGGGAGGCAGCCCTGGGTTAGGCACAGGGTTGGGTGTTGCTGGAGAAGGCACCAGAAGCAGTTCCCTGGCCCATGCTCAGCCAAAGGTAGGAGCATTTCCCATGTCCCGCACCTCCCCTGCTAAGGCGTCTGTGATCTCTGAGGACACTGGTGCTGCGAGTCTCCTCAGGTTGGAGCTGGCCCCAGCTAAGCCCAAAGCACCTGCTTCCCACTGCTGTGACCCAGCCCCTCCCCCCTCAGGAGCCAGGGAGATTGCCTGCCTGGCCCAAGGAGGTGGGGCTGCCTTCCTTTCATACTGTGCCCCTCCAGTATCAGAAGGCATGAGTGGCCTGTGGTACCACCAGAGAGGGGCACTTAAGAACAGGCTCTACAAAGGAGAGCACACTAAGCTGAGAGCTGCCTATCTGCTACCCAGAGACAGATAGTGAGGGAAAGGTTTGAGTCTGAACCTCGTCCCCCTCCTAGAGTTTGGCAGGTAGGCACTGATCTCTGCTAGTGATCCATGTGTGATGCCTCAGACATTGTTGTAATTTCACAAAAAATTGCTGCGGGGAGGCAGTGGTCTCCTTTATAATCTATATTCCAGTGGTTTGATTCTTCTCTTTGTCTGATGACAAGGGATTTGAACAGGAAACTCCCATCTCAGTGCCCTAATCATGGGACTAGAGCATTAATTTCACTGTGTTTTAGGCCTACTTAATACTTAGCTAGTCACTTAAAGTGGAATGTCTTCAACGGGAGAGACTGACAGAGCCCCACATCAGGAAATTCCATAATTCAGCCACCAAGATACTCACGTGAGTGGGGGGAAATCAGTGTTTAAATTCTGTCTCCTAGTCAGTCAGAAGGAGGAACTTAAGTGGAATCTCCCAATTCCTGGGTAAGTGCGCTAACCATCATGCTACAGAAGCAGTGGGCAACCATGAATCATGAGTGTCCCTCCTTCACCTCAGTAGGCCTCAGCAGCCTACAGACCACTGGGGCTTCACCTGCAGCTCCGCAACTCCTCCTGTCTGCCACCTCTCACATGTGCTTCTCGCACACTGAGGCAGCAGAGCCCTACACTTCCCTGCTCCTCCCCGCCCCCTCATCCCAGCATTTTTGGAGCACCACGAATCACCTGATTCGTGCTCTGTCCACGTTCCTCCCTCTCCCTCCCAGAGCTTGAACAGCTGCAAACAGGTGATTTGTGGCATTCCAGCTCTGGGAGGGAGCAGGAGGAGAAGGGAAATGCAGCACTCCAGTGCTAGGGTTACCATAGTTGAACTTTCAAAAAAGAGGACACTCCTGAGAGGGAGTGTATCTTCATCAGTATCTACCAACTCACATTGTTATATAATATACACACGTGTTCTATAATATAGTATATTTTTACCTGGTTCCCCAAGCTCCCGAAGGCCCACGTTTTCAAGACTTAGGCTCCCAAGAAGACCCCTCACACACATTTTTCCTAGCCAACCACTACTCCTGGAATCCTACTTGACAGGGTGGGGAACTTTTATAACATGATGAGGAAAGCAATGTAAGTTTTACTCCAGATGCTTGGGAGAGTGTGAAAAATATGGTAGAACTGGACCATCGCTAGGTGTTTCTTCAGGATTAGGAAATTGGGGGAGTGTGCCACAGCTGTATCACTCTCCCTTTCAGAAATGGTGGCTTTGCATGTTTTGTGTAGATGTGCCCATTTGTGCCAATTCTCATTTTCCTGATGTTTATTTTTCCTTCTGCTCAGGGAAAAATCAATGCTGAGTGTACTTAGATGGATCCAATTTAAAAATCTTGGCCCCACTGAAAACATTGGAAAAACTCCCTCTGAGTTCAGTGGGGCCATCATTTCACCTCGAAAGTATAAGGCTGCAGCTGCCGTTTGTTATCCTCTTTGGCAAAACAGCAAACCTTGCATGTGGTTTATTTTTTTAAAAGGCTTTCCATGGCCAGTTTTTATATTGGTAACAGAAGCTGCATTAGAGAGCTGTGACAACAGAAAGGCAGATCCTTAGCTTCATGAAACCAACTTACATCAACTGAGGATCTGCCCCAGAGATTTAAAATGGAGGAACAGCCCATGGTTTAGGAAATCTAAAAGTGTGAGAAGTGATTTAATGATTGATTTTAGTTTTAAAATCCAGCTGCCACTAACTGCTTCATTTTTTGTTGTGGAATTTCTGTTTCCCTCTTTCCCTCCTTCCCTTCCCCTGCCACAAACACTCAGAACTACACTCAAAGAACTGAGTAAGGTATTGTAAAGCATATCAGAGTTTGCATGAAATGAAGTTGTTGTTGTATGTTGTTGGTTATAAATATAGACCCATAAGCAAGGTGCTGTAGTAATGTGGAAAAACTGATGGAAACTTGTATTAAAATATGATATCTTTCAAATTAACATCTGTAGGCAGCAAAAACTAATGCGCTTGGGGCAAAACAGAGCTTTCACTATAAACCTTCATAAAGAGGTGAAAAAAAAAAACCAGGTTCAGAGGAAAATGTCCGTAGTGAAATTTCTGATGACTTTGGCTTTTATCATGTTAGGTACTACTAATTGAAGAGGTTTAGATTAATAACTTCATGTTAAATCATTTGGAAGAAGCTTGTGGGTTCTTTTCTGTTTTTAATTAATTCTAGTTGCACTACAATATAATTGTTTTATTGAACAGAAAAAAATAAACAGATTGTTTGGGGGGGATCAGTGTAGGGTTGGTTTTTTTTAGGATATAAATAGTTCAATGTAATATGAATAAGGAGAGAGCAGTAACTAGAGGCGGTTGCTGTTACAGCTTAGCGACATTAAAATGGAATTTCACTCTTTCTTCCATAGCTTGGCACCTGGTAGGTGATGATTTTATGGAAAAAAATGGCATACAAATACCATTTCTTGCAGAATATAATTTATATCTCTTACTATAATAAATAAAAGTCACATACGTTTAGCAACGTAGTTTTAGGTTATTTTGAGAAGTGAAGGGGATTCCCTTCAAAGTGCTAAGGAATGATGCCAAGGGTTCCTTGACTGAAAGAACAGAACATTGCAATAACATTCTCTCAAACTCCTCTTCTTTCATTTAGCACTTTAACATGCTTAATTTGTATATTCTGTAACTGTAAGAGATGTGAGAACTACAAATAAATATTAAAAGTTTTATATTATTCATGGAGAGCCTTTCTTTTTAAGTTAAAATCCAGAGAGTCAGTACCTACTTTAAAAAGCAGGTGACAAGAAAGTTTAGCAGCTAATTCATTGTTTTTGACAGAGAGTCCCTTTTGTTGGTAGTTGCATTTAAATGGTTTACCTTCAGGTTATGTTGAATAATAATCTCTGACAAGAAGGTTTTGAGAACAACTGGAAGAGCTATTGTTTTATTATTATATTTTTAATTCTTGGATGTGCCACAGATTTGCTTTGCCTATCTTAGAACCTTTTACCAATTTAACTACCGTGGTATAATTAGAGCAGCAAACCCTGCTTCAGATGGATGCCCTTATAGTTTATTTATTTATTTAAATATTTTTACCCCACCTTTCTATTTAAAATATTCAAGGCGGCTATAGTAGTGAGAAAGCGCTTATACTGGTATTTTGGTTTGGGAAATATATAGGTTATCTTTAAACTGGTATAACTATGTCTTTAATTATTTTGGTAAAAAGTCTCACCCGTAGCCAGAATAGTTAGAACAGGGGTGGCCAGCCCATTAAATGAAGAGAGCTGAAACAGCGGCAGAAAAAATGCAAAGAGCTGCACCAGAATTGGTGAGCAAAAAAAAAAAAAAAAAAAAAAAAAAGATGCTGCCATTTTAAAAATCACGTATTAGGCTTTTTGGCCACATCAGGCTCCCACTGGCTGCCACCATCTTGCTGTCACCATTTTGCCATGCCGGACGGCTCCCCTGTACATGATGAGCACTGTAGGGGCACATGAGGCGGCTTCGCGAGCTGCACTTTCAGGGGTGAAAAGCCGCATGCGGCTCATGAGCTGTGGGTTGGCCACCCCTGAGTTAGAACAATCTTCAGACTAGACCTTAAAGCCAAATGTCTAACACATATCCTTTGGGTGCCCTGTTGGCCAACTGAATTCTCAGCTCTGAGTTAGGCATCCAGGGCACATCTACAGAGCCTGAGAAAATGACATTCCATCTCTTCTGTAAACCTTCTCTTGGAGTTAGGTAACTAAGTCAGGGCAGCTGCTTAGATAGCCCATCCCTTGGTGACTGAAACACAAACCTTTCCTATAAGTGGAGATAGGGAGAGACACACTCACCCTAGTACAGCCAGTAACCTGGTGGTTAGGACACTCACCTGGGATATGAGACACCTGGGTTGAGGGCTTTGCTCTGCCTTGACTGGGAGCAGGGATTTGTATTCACCAGTGTTCTAGATAACTTCCCTCAGCACCAGGTTGTTGGCTATTCCAGGGCATGTCTTTCTCAATTTCTCCTTTTGAAAGCTGTTCTTTTTCATAGAAGTAGTGGAGCAGTGACTAGAATCTGGATTGATCTTAATTCAGGTAAGTGCCCTAACCAATAGGAAATACCTACATACATAAACACACCTTCCCAACCTACTTCCCTCCTACTATCTTTTGTGACAGCTGTCGGGTCCTAGGCATGCTCTGAGAGAGCCTACAGAATCAGGCCCCACAGGTGAAGGGGAATGCCTAATTGGAGAATCCCACTTCAAGGCTTCAGTTTGATATTGAGCTCTGAGTAGTTCATTCACTGTGGGGTGGCCTTAGAATTTAAATAGTTTTGTGAATGCTACTATGGGACTCTAGATTAGGGATGTAATAGTGTAGTTGATTAACCAATTAACCGATAAGCAAACACTTATAGGTTAATGCTATAGACCAGAGCCGGCTCAAGCTACGGGCTGACCGGGCTACCACCTGGGGCACCCCATTATAGGGGCCGCCATGCGGGACTGCTGGACCAGGAGGGGGCGGGGCTGTGCTCCTGGGGCCTGGGGCGCACGAATGGCTCGGGCCGGCCCTGCTATAGGCTACATGCATTTTGCTCCTTCCCCTTTGTCAGTAATTTCTTTAGCAGGTTGGCCAAGCAGCTTGACTCATTCCTGGCTTGCGCTAGGTCCAGGACCTACCCCCACTGTGGCTCTGAATTTAAAGTGTATTGGGAGCCGGGCAGGAAGGCAGTCTGACTCAGTTCTGATTTGTGCTGGGTCTGGGAGAGATTTGGGGTGATTTTTTGGGTTGCTGGACTCAAGAGACTCTTGGGGTGTTAGACTTTTGGGACTTTGGGTGATTCGTGGCTGGGGGGTGGGTCTTTGCTCATGTTTGGTCTATGAATCCGAGTTGTGGCGTTTTCCCAAGTTAATGCAGATGTCGGTTACCTCATGTTGTTAAAGGTTTGCTGCTATACTGAGGCTCTGTGCTTGCGAGAAAGGAAGAATTGCCTCTTTGAGGCGCCCAGAGGTGTATGTAAGATTTCCCAGGTCACTGGGGCTATGTCTAGACTGCAAGCCTTTTTCGAAAGAGGCTCTTTCGAAAGATACTTTCGAAAGAGCCTCTTTCGAAAGAGAGCGTCTAGACTGCACGTTGAACTTTCGAAAAAGCAGCTTGCTTTTTCGAAAGAAAGCATCCAGTGAGTCTGGATGCTCTCTTTCGAAGAAGCCCTATTTACATTGAAGAACGCCTTCTTTCGAAAGAGGAACTTTCGAAAGAAGGCGTTCTTCCTTGTGAAATGAGGTTTACCGCCATCGAAAGAAAAGCCGCGTTCTTTCGATTTAATTTCGAAAGAACGCGGCTGCAGTCTAGACGCAGGTGAGGTTTTTTCGAAAAAAGGCTACTTTTTTCGAAAAAAACCCTGAGTCTGGACACATCCCGGGTGGGGGCTCGAGCCAGTGTTGTATTACCTTATTGGGAGGAGACCCCTAGATACTGAACCCGGCCCTTGCTGCTATTAACTCGGCCTGGCAGAAGGGTTACAAGGGGGCTCTTCAGGAGTAAGACCAGAGTGCACTAGCTGCCCCCAGGGACTATAGAATAGTCAACTAATCAATAAAAATTAATGAGGTTACTGGACTATTCAATTAACCGATATTTAACATCCCTACTCTAGATGCCTAAGGATTAGATGGCTGCTGAACAGTGAGAAGGTGGGTGCTACCTTTATGTTGAACTTAGGCACCAAACGAGGCAGCTAGATACCTAAGTCCCTTTGTGGATTTGTTCCTTGAGACATTTTTCAAATCTTTTAACTTCTCTGAAAAAGTGAGATCTTGTTTGCTCTTGGAAATCGCTCTAGTTCACCAAGTCCTCTGCTGATTCTTATACAAGGGCAATATAATTTGAGCTAATCAAGTTTTATGTGACAATTGCATCTGATACTGTTCTAGAGGTTATTTGCATGAGCTGAGGCTAGAGCTCAGGACACAGGAAATGCCTCTACCGATGAACCACAGACTCCGAGTGAACACTGCAGCCACAATATTGCTATATATTCCTGACATCTTCCCTCTTTATTAGGTAACTGTTCATGGTAGAGGTTGCACCTCTCAAATCCGGGATTCTCTTGTCCGGCAATATCCGTGGACCAGCATGACCATGGATGTTCCTGGATGAGAGACACTTGGGGCAGGAGAGCCAGCAGCTGGGAGCCCAGTGCATCCCTGGAGTCTGCTAGCAGCAGGGCCACAGCAGCCTGGGCAGACCGCGATCAGGGCTGTCTGCCGCCCGGCAGTGGGACGAGGACCACAGTAGCCTAAGAGGGAAGCCTGGCCAGGCCACATCAGCCTGGAAGGCAGCGGGGCCACAGCAGCCGAGGCCTCCCTGGCGGTGGCAGTGTGATTGTGGCTGCCTGCCACCCATCTTTGGGGCGGGGTTGGGGGCTGCGGCCACAGCAGCCTGGGAGGGAAAGCCAGCTGCAGCAGCCCAGAAAAATCAGTACAGATGGGCACACATGCCGCCTGGCAGCAGGGTTGGGGCTGCAGCAGCCCGATCAGGCAACGTGCTGTTCTGACAGTGGGGCTGGAGCTGGCCGGCAGCAGCGTGGGGACTGAGGCTGGCCTGCGGACAGCCAAGTTGGGCTGAAGGAGCCAGCAGAGAGAAGGGGCTGGGGGCTGAGGGGCAAGTATCAGGGGACTTCCCATTGTCCAGCAAATTCCCTCTTCCGGGACCCATCAGATCCCGAGGGGGCCAGACAAGAGAGGTCCCACCTGTATTATAATCCTACAGTTGTTAACTTGATAATATTTAGCATTTACATAACACTCTGCAAGTTGAACGCTTTGGGTCCATGGTCCCTAACTAATCTACCCCGTAACAGTGGCATGTAGATTAATGTTGCTATCCCAATTTTTTTAGGTGAGGAAGACAAAAAAATCAAGTGACTTGTTCAAGTCAATAGTATTTCAGTATCCCAGCATTAGAATTTAGAAGACCTCGGCTCTTGGTCTTATAATTAAACAACACCTGTTCTCAGGTGTTGCCACTGCCTGTAAGAAGAAGGGCAAAACCCCAACTGTCTGACAGGGTGTCTAGGCTGCAATTAAACACATGCTGCTGGCCCATGTCTGCTGATGCAGGCTCAGGCTTGAGAGGCTGTAGAATTGCATCCCAAGCCTGAATATCTGCACTGCAGTTTTACAACTCTGCAGTCTGAGCACCGCAAACCCAAGTTAACTGACACATCTGTAGAGAGCTGGGTTGGTTCCGCTGATCTGCAGGCTGCCCATAGAGGCAAAAGGAAATGATCAGGCACAAACAATGCAAGGTTTAGAAGGATCAGTTAGTTGCTGAAGGTTCAATGCAAGGATTGTGACTTAGTTGAGGACACTAGTTAGTGCATCTTTTTAGCATGCTGAGTGTTTTTTAAACATTTATTGGCATAGATGGAATCAGCTGCAAGGAAAAAAGAGTCAAGGCTGCCAATTCCATGCCACTGGTAGCAGCAAGCACAATAAATCAAAAATGCCTGAACTCTGGGGTTTGTGCTTCTGGTGGAGGCTGTAGGGTTGGTGCGCCTATGTCTTGCTTAAAGGGCAGCAGCTTGAACCTGTGCATGCAGGTCAGTTGGTCCTTACCACAACTAGAGACTGGAGAGTGTACCCTCGCAACAGCCTTGGAAGGGTAAAGCAAAGATAAAATTCTTTCATGTTTGTGGCAAAGTCCCAGCATAGCAGCTGGAGCCCTGCCTGTCAGCAGCTGCTGCTGTTTTCTGCCTCCAGTTCAATTTTAAAAACATCTGAGCTTTGATCCATGTTTAGTTATATTGCATAGAGCAATAATGAAAATTCAGCCTTACAACGTACAGACTGCATCTGTGCTAATGCATAGCAACAGTGGGAACATAAATCCCATTGACATCAATGGGGATTTCACCCTGAGGGCAAAATTGGTGCCAGTGACAACTGATAAATATATTTTGAAAGATAAATTGTCCTGTGAATGACTAAATATGTTAACCTGAGTGTGAAACTGTTGATACAGGTTCAAGATCTATGGTCCAGACCATCTGTAGTCCTGCATCCTCATGGGTGCTCCTGGGCTGGAGCACTCGCAGGGAAAAGCTGGCCCCTTACTTGGCAATTCCTTCCCCAGCGGTGCTCTAAGCTCAGGGTGGGAGAAGGGATACTTGCTGTGTGGGCAGCAGCAGAAGACCTCTTAAGCTGAGATCTGAGGAAGGCCAGGTGGTAGAATCTGTTCTGACTGATGCTGAACTATTTGTGTTGAATAATAGTGCATCTCTTGGAAAAGGGAATGAAATATTGATCCTCATGGTAGGCTCATTGACACGCTAGCTAGTGAGCTGCCTTGCATGCTCACAGGACAGTAAGGAAATTCAGGGAGAGGCAGGGTCTGATGCCAGGTTTCAGGAGACCCTATTCCACATGTATTCTCTCTTCTGATTCTCTGGCTGCTACTGAGAGGAAATAAATTGCTAGGTTTATTCCAGGCATTGTGTATGTTCCCTGCCGTGCTGGCACAGAATAAAGTTCCTTGCCCTATTTCATCTCTCTCTCTACCTACCTTCACAGTACAGGAGGACAGCAGCTTTGCAAAGCAACTATTTCCTCTTCTGTGCTACTAATATGATGCAGGCAGTGGGTACAGGGGCAAAAGAGGCAGAAATGACCCAGGCCAGAGGGGAAGGAGGACAGAGAAAAGTCAGCTGGCTTCAGCAGTGTTACTGAGCATGCTCAATCCACGTGATCATGCTCCAGACAAACCAACCTGCAAATCTAGCGGAGACCGTGACCCTATATATCTCCCCCACAAACACACACATCACCCCTGCCTGACATTACTGTGCCATCATGCTAGCTAGGGCATAATTGGCCCTAAAATGTAATCATAAAAATTAACTAGTGGAAAAATATATTAAAAAATCAATTGTGAGGCAGAATAACCATGTTATTTTATTTTGAATCCAAACAAGATAATACCAGCTATCAAAAATTTTCAGCTGTCACTTTATTAGAAAGGAATTATATATGCTGGTTTTGTGAGCAAGTTTCATAGTTAAGCAATTTCAGAGGGTGACTATGTAGCAGAGTTCTGGAAACCTTCTCTCCATTGCAGCTCCCAGATATTAACACAAGTTGCAGACTAAACATTTGTACCTTGCTTGTGCTGCCAGCTGACAAATGAAGGTAATTAATGAGTAGTTATAAGGTGGACGAGTTTGGAAAATTGCAAGCTTTGTCATCTGAAATGCCCAGTGCTGACGCCAGCATCTTGGTTTAATTGCATTAGTTTTGCGAAGGAATCAGGCATGGTTATGTGTTGTACGTTGACTCTTACAGATTCTTTCTTTCTTATTTCCTTTATATAAAATTCTCCTACCCGAACATTTATTGCTGGCAGGGCCATAGGCAAAAGATATATCACATGAACTGATTCCAGCCATCCGAGTCAGCTGGTGACAGGATTAGACACTATTCAGTTTTTATGAAGTGGGTGACAGCTCTCCATTTTTTTAAAAGACGTTTGTAATGGATGGTTACAATAGAAGCTCTTAGTGAAGATAAAATCAGTAGCATCTGCTTCAGGGCCTCTCAGTCCCTGTTGGGAAATTGCCACTGCCGGTTTAATATGCTTTCCAAACACTTTCTTGTAAGGGTTTATGATAATAACTCTAATAAAAGAAGCAAAAACCTTAGGCTAAATCCTGCTTGCCTTATTTCTATTTTAGTGGGGTTATGCAAATAAATATTAACACAACGAAAGCAAGATGCATTTGACTCTAAATGTAATTGTAGTAGAACTTCTTATGAATTCTTATTCTGTCTCCCAGGGTTTCCCTTTCCATTTTGGAGCCAGGAGAACTAGAGAGATTCATGGAGGATAGGTCCCTCAATGGCTATGAGGCAGGATGGGCAGGGATGGTGTCCTAGTCTATGTCTGTCAGAAGCTAGGAATGAGCAGCAAGGGATGGATCACTTGATAGTTACCTATTTTGTTCATTCCTCTAGGGTATCTGGCATTGGCTGTTATCAGAAAACAGAATATAGGGCTAGATAGGCCTTTGGTCTGACCCAGTATGGCTGTTCTTATGGAATGGACCAGCTCTGAGTCCTGTCCTGCACCCAAATTCCCACCCAGAGCTCACAACCCAAGCCTCCTGTCACACACCAACCCCCTGTCCCATGCCTGATCCCAACCCTCCTGGCTGGAGCTGCACCCCCTTCCCACACCCCAGCCCCCTGCCCCAGCCCTGAGCCCACTTCTGCATTCCAAAACCCCAGGAACCTCTCAAAATCTAATAACCCCGGATCCATGGGAGAGTTAATTTGGCCCTGATTTTCTCCTTTGTAGAGTTTTCTTCATTTAAATCACACTGTGGCCTTAAGAAAAATTTCTAAGACCCCAATTCAGAAAGCACATAAGCAGAGGTGTAAGTGATGTTTAAGTCCATGATTGAAGTTAAGCACCTGCTTAAGTGCTATTCTGAATAGGGATGTGTTCCTGAACTGGGGCTAAATGTATTAATAAAGATTGTGGCAGAGTCCATTTTCTTTCATGTGGAAAAAACTTCTCTGTGTGACCAGCAAAAGCTGAATTCTACCTGAAAGGCACAATTGTGCAAATGGTGAGATTTCAACCGTTGGGGTAACATACTTGTGTACTGCAGATCAAGCTCCTGAATGTAGAAATGAGCTGTCTGAACTCAAATGCTGTAAGTATCAAGTAGCTTGTGACAGCTGCAGTGTCAGCTGAGCTCACAGGCACTGTATGAGATATGCCTGTGTGTGTGGATTACAGAAGGCTACACCTACATAAAAGTTACCATATTGAGGCTTTTACCATCACTTTACATATTAGAAAGCTTTAATTCTGACTGCACGTAAGTTTGGAAAATGTTAGTTATTCCAGGAAACATCCTTTAGAACAGCACTTCTCAAACTTGGGGTCGGCACTCCAAAGTGGATCATGCCCCTGTTTTAATGGAGTCGCCTGGGTTGGTGTTAGACTTGCTGGGGCCTGGAGCTGAAGCCAAAGTATGAGCCCTATTGCCCAGGACTGAAGCTGAAGCCTGAGGACTTCAGTCCTGGGTGGCACAGCTCCGACTTCAGTTTCAGCTCTAGGGTGGTAGGCTCAAGGTACAGATACCCTGTCCAGGACTGAAATCCTGGCGCATTAGCTCTCTCCCCAGCCCTGATGACATGGTGGGGTTCAGGCTTTGGTCCCCCTTCCTTAAATCATGACATTTTTTGTTGTCAGAAGGGGGTTGCCCTGCAATGACATTTGAGAACCTCTGCTATAGAGCACACTAGTTAGAGAAAATTGAAACTAGAAACTATTTACCAAAATGGCAATATATTTTGCTAGTAGTCGTCTGTGTCTTCCTCCTTCTTTTGCACTTGCATGGTTGAATGAAAAGTTTCACATTACGCAATCCATTTTAGTTTCTTCCTGGTGTGCCATCATATTTCTGTTATCTTTTTGGTTTATCTGGATTTTTTTATTGTCATCAGTCTGTTGTTTCCTTTCTCTTTCTATTTTTTTTCATTGATTGTTAAAAAAATCACCTTCTAGGTATTCATAATTCCACAGAAAGCCCAATGAATCGGAAGCATTATTTTTCTCTTGCAGAATGTGCCAGTGCAAGCCAAGATTTGACTTCATGGGAAGGTGTCTGTGATGTGCTGTGTTGTTGCAGCAGTGGACAGCTACTAGTCATAATGTCCTTCAGAAGTAGTTAAATATAGAACATAATATTCCTGTCACTCGATTGTGTGGTTCAGGTGGTGATAAACATTGAGACTAAAGACTAAAACCAAAAATGAGATGCAATTAGTCTTCTATGCTCAGTTTTAGATTCTTTTTTATATATATCAGCATAATAAAAGTGTGTGTGTGGGGAGGGGGGGTATTTGTTTGTTACTTTTTAAAACTTTATCCTTATTTCCTGGCTCACTCCCTTCGCTTTCTGCCTGACAACTGCTGTAGCTGACAGTTGCAAATTTCAACAGTCTTCACATGCAGCTTTTAATGTTTATTTTCTGTGCAAAGATATTGCATTGGGATGTTTTTAAATCCCAAAATGAGGCTCTATGACAGTGTTTCTCAAAGTGGTCCATGGACACATTCTGAGAGAGCTGCTACCGGGGCTGATCCATTTTCTTTACTTGCCAGCTCCACAGTCACAGAGCCTTGCAGTTCCCATTGGCTGCAGTTCACCATTTACAACCAAAGGGAGCTGCAAGGCTCCATAGCTGCGGAGCCAATAAATAAACGAAGCAGAGTGGCCTGGTAGCAGCTTTCTCACAATTGGTCTACTGTGAGAAACACTGCTCTAGTAAATAGAAAAAAACCATAAGCAGTTCAGGAGTTGCAGTGGAGTGGAAACAGTGACTGGCTAATATTCATTTTAAATTTGTTTTAAAGATCTGACTAGTCTTCAGTAAAGACATTGTTATTAAATTGCACTGTAACTTGAAGACACTTCCTATTTACAAAACAATAACAAAAGTGTCCTGGGCTGAATAAGAACTAAGGCCAAGATCTTTAATGCAAATAAACTTCTCTATAATATGATAATTTTACTTCTGTTTTTCTTCTTTCTCCTGCTACCCTTATTTTTAATAAGTCTTTTCTGGCAGTGAAAAATCCAGGAGCTCAGCCAATTTAACAATGACAGAGACAGTACTGACAGTCCCAAGTGTTCAAAAATGTAGAGACAGGTCTCAATAAAATTATGCAATTGGCTTAGAAACTCAGATTTTTACTAGTGTGTGTGTATGAAAGGGTGTTATTTGCTCTTTGATCTTTAAGACTTTTAGGGTTCATTTTTTCAAACTATTCTGTGTAGTGATGAGGTTGTAAACTTACTATTTTTGAATGGAAGTATTGCACGGTTCCAGGAGTTAGGCCTTTAAGACAGACCAAATACTGCAAGAATTTTAATTAAAACTAAGAGTTGGCAACACTGGTGGGGAGTTTCCATACTGCCCCTACTTCTGCATCTTGCTCTTTGGGTTGTTGGGTTGTTGGGTCCTGCCCATTTCTCTCGCCTGGGCTGATGTGCACTTAATCCCAAAGCATACAGCATAGTCCCTATGCTCTGCCACAGAGAAAGTCTATGATGATTTCCAGCCCCTGAATAGGGTAGACAAATGAATGAAGGTTCCTTGGGCCCCTGTCCCCTTGCACACACACACAGACACACACATCTGCACAAGACCAAAGGGCTTTGTAAGCTTGACATTTCACGGTACCAAAATGAGACCCTGACTGGCTGGTTATTGATAAGGGCCCGGAAATAGTCAATGTGCAATTTTGCTTCTTTTAATTCAAACCGTTTCTTAATGACTTTTCTGTTTGCTCACCTCCACTGGATCTTAAACAGAGACATTGTGTTGCTATGGAGAACAGCGAGCTAGCTGTGACAAATGTTCCCCACATAAAGCCAGAGCACCCTGTTACCATCAGCCATTCATATATGACTGACAGAGTGGAAAAGAAAATCTGTGGGAAAAATATGAAACCAGTCCCAGCTTTCATTTTCTTAATATGTTAAAGATGACCTCATGTTCTTTTAGCACAGCATGGCGGCACTCATATGATCTTGTGGTAGAGAGTGATTTGCTGGTAGCTATTTTGTTATTCAGGCATACCCTCACTGTGACAGGCATCATTCTGAAACAGGAGATGTTGAAAAGCCAGGCCTGAGGTTCATTTCACACATCCACATTTCACAACAAGCTAAAAGAATAAGGAGATTGTTTTTTTTTCTCTCTGACTTTCTAAAAGTCACAAACATTTTCTTCACAGGATACTTGTGAGACTCTAACATCCCAGATCCCGTCAGTCCTTTCATCTTCGCCAGACACTGGAGGCATCTGAGAAACATAAACTGTAAAATCTGGCATTACCATTGATCTTTGCTTCCCACCTAAGCTGCTTTCCAGGGTTGGCCTTGAAATCCAACACACCACCATTTTGTTGGAAGGAAGCTAAAGTCATAACAGTACAGCTATTTTCTTTCCAAAAATATGAATATTGTAGCTGTCATTTATTAAAAATGCTTTTGGTAACATAGGGCTTAATATGTTTATTTTAAAACAATTGGACTTTTCATGCTAAGTACTCAGGCTTTTTCCCATCTAGCTCTTGGTTCTTTAATGTTTTTGACACAGAGAAAAAAGATTAAAATAAAAGTTAATATTTGCATACAGTGTATTGCAGATGAAATTATAGACCCCGAAGGCCTGTTATAAAAAGGCCTCTTGGGATGTGACAATATAGGAATGCTTCCTAGCTATGTTGTTAATGAAGACAGACAAAACTAGGCAAGATTCTATAGTCCTTATTCAGGCAAAACTCCCAATGAAATTTTGCCTAGGTTCATGCTGGAAGCATGTAGCAGAGCCGGGGTGGAATACAGGTACCTTAAGAACCTGAACTCACCCTTCTTCTCATTTATGGTTGGTGAGTAAGCTTTGATTCTAAGGTGCATTCATTAAAGTGTAAAAACACATCTGAAAGGACTCTTCACTGTGAGCTAAATAAAATTCCATTAATCTATGAACTGGAATCTAGTAAGACAAGTACTGTAGGAAACTCTACTGGTAGCCACAGTTAAATTGATTGGTAGAACAGTAAATAGTTGAACGGAACTTTGAAAAATTACTATCAGGGTAAGTAAAACAAAGTGCTAACTCTGTCTGCAACAGTTGCAGGATATCCATCTCACCAGCTTCAGCAACATGTCTGTGTGGCAGAACAAGTAAATCATAAATTGGCCGTTACATCTCTGAACAGATGCCTCAGTCAGAAACACTACGGTCTTTGAGTATGAGTGACATCCCCATCAGTCTATTTCCAGTTCTGGAATGTGGATCGATACTTAAATAAACTAATTTCTCTCTTCTTCAAAACAGATGATCAGAGTATATTTTTAATATATGTATGAAGTAATTTAATTTTCTCAAGAAAGCTCAGGTTAGTGGTCAGAAATGCCCAACTTCTGACCAAATTTCTAGCTGCACTGAGTGATGCAACAGGTGGTCCAAAGATTATGAATTATTCTTGGCACCCAGTCTTTTCCTCACTATTAGTCACAACACTGTCCCCAAAGAAAATGTTTTCTTTAAGTGCTTTATAATGAGTCCAACTTTATAACTTGATCCTCCTGCTCCAAACTTCTGTACCAGAAACATACATTTGTCCCCATATCAACCAAGGAGGTGTCATGCCTCTGAAATAGCAACAAAGGTTTGTAGGACAGGTATGAGGACAAAGAGTCATGGACATCAAAAGCATGCAGTAATATTTCACTTCTTGGGTATTGAATGAAAGGGTGTCTCAGCTCTGTTACTTCAAACAACATCAGAGCTAAAGTGTCCAAAGAGACTCTAAAGTTTCAGACTCAGCCATAGCTATGTAAAATAATGTGTCAGAAACATTCCCCTGTCAAAAACCCAACATTTTACAGTACGCTAAATAGCTCTCTCAAGCACTAAGACAGCACGTCAAATAAATATCCTATTCCAAGTAAGACAGAGATCCACTGTGGGCATGCAGTCTAAATTCTCATCTCTGCACAGTGAGGTAATTTTGAAAATCTATAGTTCAAACAGCTCGACTGGCAGTTTGTTAAAATAGTAAATATGGCAGGCTCCTCTTAACTGAACTAGTTCAGTGGACCCTTCTCACTCCCATTATGCTACCATCCCAATTAAACAAAGGAGACATTTTTTACATAATTATTAAAGTCAGAAAGGAATTTAAGGCCAATTTGTCCTGTTGGTGAGCTTAGGCAACACTGGCAGATCCAGCTTGTGGAAGTACAGAAGTTGGGGGAGTACATTTCCCCTTCCGTGGGTACACCCATCAGAGAGAGAAAGATAGAACTTTTTATTTAAAAAAACCCTTGTGGTTTGGTCAAATCTTGTATTATCAGGTGTTTTTATAAAAGGTTCTTTCTTCCCCTTTCTGTTGGACTCTAAGGTCCATTGAGTTCAGTGGAAGTGCAGTGCCTAGGCACCTCTGAAAATCCCTCTGAGGCTATGTCTAGACTACATGGTTTCATCTACGGAGCCATGTAAAATAGTTTATTCAGCATAGTCAAAGAAGCGGGGATTTAAATAATCCCCGCTTCATTAAAATAAAAATGGCCACTGCGCTGTGCCGACGATCAGCTGATCCGGCACAGCGCGGCAGTTTAGACGCAGCGCGGTTGACAAGGGAAGCCTTTGTCATCCGCTCTGGTAAACCTTCCAGACTGTGGCACTGTGCTGAATGAGCTGATCGTTGGCACAGCGCGGCCGCCATTTTTATTTTAATGATGCGGGGATTATTTAAATCCCCACTTCTTTGACTATGCCGAATAAACTATTTTACATGGCTCCGTCGATGGAGCCATGTAGTCTAGACATAGCCTAGGTGCCTATCTGCACCTATATAACTTTACAAAACTGCCTCAGAGCAGTGTGAGCAGACCTTAGGCCAGGCCTGGGCAAAATACGGCTCGCAGGCTGGATCTGGCTCACCGAGACACCAGATCTGGCCCACAGATACTATGGAGAGCCCTAGGCAGGCTCCCTGCTTGCCCTGCCCCACCTGCATGCTGCTCAGAAACGCAACTGCGGGACAGCTTTTCTTTAAAAACTCTTGAGCACAGAGGGGAGGGGGAAGGCTTCAAGTTCTGCTCCCGCACCCAGCACAATCCCACTGGCCAGGTGGGAGCTGCCTGTTTGAATAACAGGCAGCCATGGAGCACCATGCCCTCTCCCCTCTGGGGCTCAAAGTTATTAACAAAGCACATGGCTGCAGCCCGTGCAGGGGTAAGGCAGGCTCCGTGAGAAATTGCTGGGCTGTTGGCTGGTAAGTTTCCTGGCCAGAGTCTTCCTCTTGCACTGCAGCCCTTCCCATCCCCAACCTTCTGACCCCCACCTCTCTCCCACAAATCCCTGGCCCAGATCACAATCCCCTCCTGCCCTAGATCACAACCCAAACCTCTGTACCCCAATCCCCAGCCCAAGGTCACAACCTAACCCCCTGCACTCCAGTCCAGTGCCCCAGGTCACAACTGCCTCCTTCACCCAAACTCCCTCCTAGACCCCAGGCCCCTCCTGCACCTCAGTCCCTTACCCCAACCTCCCTTCTGTGTCTAACTTCCATTCCAGACCCCACACCTCCTCCATTAATATCATGGAAGAGTACAGCCCTTGACCACTTTCCAAATTCTTGGAGTGGCCCCCTATCAAAAATTATTGCCCATTCTTGCCCTAGGCTGTGTGCTTTAGCAGAGAGCTAGAGAATAATCTCCTCCCAGGAATCCCTCACTTAATGAAGTTCCTTCTGCACCCGATGCTGGTGTTCAGGCTGAGAAGCCTGGGTGGAGGGAGGTACACTGAAGTTCCTGAGCTCCAGCCTGCAACAAGAAGGCAGCTATTTTTAAATAACTAGCACAAGCCTCTCTAGCACACGTCTATGGACCTGGGTTTGCTCCCAGACGTAAGGAAGACAAGTCCTAGAACTCCAAGAAATGAGTTTAACTTTCTGCCACATTTTATCTCCATCTACATGGGAAAGTTTTAGCAGCTTTGCCAATACATCGGCACAACCCTCCAATGCAGACAGGGGCAGATGACCGTTTTGCGGGGCCCCGGGCAGCATAATTCCGCGGGGCCCCCCCTTTGCCACGGCGCATGCGCAATGACACCATGCGCATGCGCAGCGGCGCTACGGCGCATGCACGGGGCTTTCTGAAGCGCAGGGCCTGAGGCAGCCGCCCCGTTCGCCCTGCCCTATATCCGCCCCTGAATGCAGATGCTCTTATTTTGGAACACTCCGTTTAGGTTCCCAAGTGACATATGCTAGCCCCCTCACCCTCCTCAAAAAAAAAACCACACCAAAAAATCACTGCTACCATGGAATAAGCATGTCTACAGCGAAAGAGGATATAACAATATCAATTTAAAGACACACCTTACAATTTTTCAGGATAATCTTCCTGTTCACATGCAGCCTTTGAGTCTTGCATTGCCATTGTAACTGAGCAGCATAAAACAATGTGCTTTATTTTATTTTTTAATGTCATTATTTTTAAACCAACCTCACAATTTTGGAGGGGCTAACGAATGGTATTTGAAACGTGATGACAGACGAGTCCCATTCCCTCATAGGAAAGTCCATATGAAAAGAGAAATACTTCAGGTGAGGTACCAGGCTTATTCTTAGTGTACTCATGGTGATATGGACCTACTGTCTGTTCCCTGAACACATCTGAAGGTATATCCATCCCTTCTCTCCCCTTAAGGAGACATTCTAATGGAAAGTCATTTGAGTAGTAGGGCTTCAATTGTTTTGGATAAATATCCAAACTTCTGGAGTTTCTTCTGGACCCCAAACATTTTGAGGCTTTTAATTAGGTTATTTAAATTAATCTAAAATGTACATGCAACCTTCCAGCAGCTGGAAATCTCCCAGCTCCCTAACTTATTTGGAGAATTGTCCCTAGCAATCTATGTACAATGTCCAAAATTCTGTCCATAAATGAAAACCTGTAGCATTTCCCAACCCCTACTGGGAAAAACCCCTCAAAAGGGGTGCAGCATATCCAGGATGAAATAAAATTGTGTCGCAAATGAAAATAATACTCATTGGATGGCATCTACATTTTTTCTTTAAATCTTTATTTGGCAACATTTCTATGAAAAGATTGTGGTTTAGAATTTCACACACCTTTAACAGCTGGCTAAATACCACTTAACATTGGTAGTGGACCAAACACCTTCCTTGGAGTAAAATTTGCTATTAATGTCCTAATTAAGTAGCAGTCATTGCCATTACTTTCATAGATTGATTCTCTGGGAACAGTTTCAACAAAGCTCTGTCTCAATTAAATATGTTCAAGTTAGGTGGAACATATTTAACCCAAACTAATTACCTCCAGCTGGGGCTCTTTGTATTGTTTTGTCAATATGTTTCTAATAATGCCATTTACAGCACACCAGAGTACAAATATTTTTACAGAATAGACTATGCTGTACCACAGATAATGCTTCTTGACACCTGCCACAGTCACGCGCTGTGTCTGTCATTTCCTTGGTTCTTTTGACTTGTCCCATGTGCCAGCTGATTACAGCCAGCCTCTTGGCAGCACTCTGGCTTCATGTCTGTTAGAATGTGCTTTCGGCCAAGCAGCTTTTACTTCCCTAGCTCTCGCCAGAGGTCAGAAGTTTACTTTACATCTCTTTGGAACAGCCTGCCATGGTTACATCAGTTACAATAATGTGAAACAAAATGATCTGAAAGAAAGCAATGTTTATTATAGTAGAAACTAGACAGAAAATAAAACAAAAGTTAAACAGAATAAATGTGACTGTGCTAGCACGTAGACAAGGCCTAGCTCCACAGGTTACAACTTATGGTGATTATTGACTAGGAAAAGTTATCTGTGCTTGTCTGAAAATTTCCTTTCTTCAAGTAATAACATCTACAGTGGGTATATTAGTCTGTCAATAACTGGTAGGAATGACTCATTTCCTGAAGTTCCCACCTGAAGCTAAGAACTTCCATAGGCAGTATTATACAAATCTGCTTTATTAAATTACATATTATGTTAACTATACTTTAAAGAAAAACATCACACTGTCTACCTAATATGGTCAAATCTACCTATAACAAGGCCAAATCCTTGGATATCAATTTCCATTTCTGTTCTGGGAGACCCACTTGTCTTCCAGTGCGGGCCAGATTCTGTGGGCCTTACCACTCAAAAATAATAAAGCGTAGGTATGGTTTTTTATTCTTCTTCATGCTACAGTCCACAGAACACTTACCACAGGGTTTTTATAGCTCTGTGCTTCCAGGACCAGAAGCAGGATCATCCTGTAAATATGGTAGCTTGTGTATAAATTTCTTCTCACCTCTTTCCTTGGGTACGAAGGCATGGAGAAGACTTCAGCCAAAAGAAAGGAAATGTTTTGATTTTAAAAGTTCAAAACTTACATTTAGTTATTTTTAAATTAAGTTAATACATTAAGGCTACGTCTACACTGGCCCCTTTTCCGGAAGGGACATGTAAATTTCACCAGTCGTCGTAGGGAAATCCGCGGGGGATTTAAATATCCCCCGCGGCATTTAAATAAAAATGTCCGCCGCTTTTTTCCGGCTTTTAAAAAAGCCGGAAAAGAGCGTCTACACTGGCCCCGATCCTCCGGAAAAAGCGCCCTTTTCCGGAGGCTCTTATTCCTACTTTGAAGGATATTTAAATCCCCCGCGGATTTCCCTACGACGACTGGTGAAATTTACATGCCCCTTCCGGAAAAGGGGCCAGTGTAGACGAGCCCTAAGATTCATAGATCAACCACACAAAAGCCAAGAACAGAACAAAGTATGGAAGGTCAGAGTTCACAATGTCCCTTTTGCCCTGGACACACACATTACAAGTTTGGAACTGATTTTCTTCAAGCTTAGATTTAAACACACACACACACACACACACAAAAAAAAACAGTCCCAGATCTGATGACTGTCTAGGTCAGTGTTTCCCAATTTTATTTGGCCATGGAACCCTTTTGAACTTGAAAGAATTTTGTGGAACCCCTAATAACAGTCTTATATATGGAACTGAAAAAGTAGACCACAAATAAGGATAATAATAAACAAATGCTAAACAAAGTCATGAGATCAACACAAATGAAAATTGTTTTCAATAAAATGCATAAATGCTTAAATATTAATTATTATTTTTTGAATCATAAAATGTTATTGTAATGGAATTTTCTCGCGGAACTCTTATTTTTATTTTGCGGAACCCTGGGGTTCCCCGGTACCCTGGGGTTCCCCGCAACACCATTTGGGAAACACTGCAGTAGAGACAACAGAGACAGTGGAGAATGCAGAGAGAGGGGTGGAACAGTCAAAGTAACAGGCTAGGCAAAGCATGGGCAGCAGTATTCTAAATGACTATGAGTGAAACCAAGTTGCTTTTTCCAAGGTCAGAGAGTGGGATGATGCAGTACTTGAGACATGAGATGATGACAGCCTGGATGGGAGTTTTAGCTGTGTGACTAGATAGGAAAGGCATAGCTTAAAAACATGTTAGGCAAAAGGAATCTGCAAGATGTAGACCTGGCCTGGATATGAGGTCTCTAGAAAGAGGTCTGAGGTAAAAAATGGGGTCAGGGTGGGATTAGGAGGTCAAAATGTTACCATAGGTAGGGAGGAGGGCAGCAGAGGTGAGTGTGGATATGAGATCTGTATTTGTGTTGGTGGCAAGAGGGAGGAGATTGGGATGGAGAAGGAAAGAAAAACAGGTAATGCTGGTGGGAACTGTAGAGCTGTGAGGGTATCGAGCAGAGCCAAGCCTAGGGTAAGATGAATCAGGGTAACTGCACCGGGCTCCGGGCTGTGGTCTGGCGCAGCCACTGGCAGCTATCTACTAGCACCTCCCCCAACAACTCCTGCCCACAGGTGGGTCCTACTGATCAGCACCTCCACTGCCCCCCTCAATGCCTCTGCTGCCGTGGATCAGATGTTTTGCGGTGTCGGGGGCACTGAGGGGGGGGGCAGAGAAGTGAGGGTGTGGTGCACTCAGGGGAGGGAGTGCAACTGAGCAGGAAGTGGTCAGGGCAGGGGTGGAAAGACTGGGGTAAAGGGAAGAGGCAGGGAAGGGGTGGGGCTTTGGGAGAGGGGATGTATTGGGGGTGGGACCTGGGCAGAGCCCCACAGATTAGTAACTCAGCATTTACATCTCAGCTCACACACACCCCCTAGGGATAACTCTGGTAATGGAGCCAGAGGGATGTGAAAGGAGGAGGAGGACAAATGCTATGGTGCAGAAGAATGGTATGGTGAGAGCCATGGTTGAAACATGCACGCACATCTGAAGCCATGAACCAGAAGACTGGGAATAGGTTAGATAGACATCTGTCAGGGATGGTGTAGACAGAGCTTGGTCCTGCCTTGAGGGCGGGGGGCTGGACTCGATGACCTCTCGAGGTCCCTTTCAGTCCTATGATTCTATGATTCTATGAATAGCTCATATGTGATTCCTGGAAACAGACCATACGCAATGTGTCATCCTGCTGACAGCTGCTGCAGCACAAACCTCTCTATTGGCTGTCTGTATTTGTTCCTCCAAAGCTGACCTAATGTGTATACTTGCCCATTTAGGGGCTTATCCAAAGCCAGTGGAAGTCTATAGAAAGATTCTCATTTATTTTAATTGGTTTTAGGTCAGACCTATAGAGAGTGGTCTGACAACTGATCCACATGTATATTTTGAGGAAATTATCTTTAGAATCCCTTTTCTAAATCAAGGAACGAGTGAGTACCAAAATCAATGGGTAGCTTTGCATTAAACCAGAGAGACATAAGGTACATCAAAACTTGCTATGTTACTTCCATTTTTATGTATGAGGATAAGAGTTACACTTGCCTTTAGGAGTGGGGCTCTAAGTTCCTGTAGATTAGGCAGATGTCTAGAACTTGTTATAATAATGGTTCTGACACTGACTTGTTTTGTAACCTAGAAAATGTCACTTACCTTTTCAGGGCCTCAGTTTCCCCATCTATAAAATGGAGTGAATGGTATTTGAATACTTAACATTATTTAGTAAAAGTGAGAATTTAGCCATTGATTTACATGGCAGCAGTACTCGGTCCAGGATTTGTAAAGTACTAAACAGAAATCTGACTGAAGCCCCGTGGAAATCTTGCCATTGACTTTTAATGAGCATTTGGTCAGACATTAAGTGTAAAATCCTAAGTAGGCCAGTCAATTCCTGATGTTATTAGCATTAGTTTTAATCACTGAGAAACTGTAGCTTCAGACGGGTGTGAACTACTGTTATAAAAACGCTTAGTATGTTTACATCAGTAAATTGAGTAGGCCCTGAAGCAGTGAAGCAGCTATGCAGGGAAGCATGCCATCTTCATCACAACTACACTCTTCACTGTGAATCGAGTTTTCTACTGCTCATGCACAAAAGTGCATTTTCAGAGGGCAGTAATTTGTTTACACACAACCTATGTTTTCCAAATTGTAGCAAAGCATGTAATAATACTCATTATAGGGTATTTACAATGTAGGAGATCACAAAATTTGAACCTAAGTAGATTGGGAAGCAATTAAGCTGCTGCTACAATGAGACCACTGCTTGTAGCTTTGACCAATATTGTATCGTTATTTCCTTGTTCTCCTGTCTGTATTCACCTGTTGTCTCTTGTCTTACATTTAGGCTGCATCTAGATTGGCAGCTGCTTTTGCGGAAAAACTTGCCAGCTGTCTACACTGGCCGCTTGAATTTCCGCAAGAACACTGACTTCCTATTGTCTGAAATCAGTGCTTCTTGCGGAAATACTATGCTGCTCTTGTTTGGGCAAAAGTCCCTTTTGCGCAAAGCTTTTGTGCAAAAGGGCCAGTATAGACAGCTCAGATTTGTTTTGTGCAAAAAAGCCCCGATTGCGAAAATGGCAATCGGGGCTTTTTTGTGCAAAAGCGCGTCTATGTTGGCACGGACGCTTTTCCGCAAAAAGTGCTTTTGCGGAAAAGAGCGTATAGATTTCCGTTAAAAGCATTTGCGGAAAATCATGGCAGTCTAGACATAGCCTTAGATTATAAGCTCTTTAAGGCAGGGACAATTTTTTGTTCTGTGTTGGTACAGCAGCTCACACATTGAGGTCCTGGCCCATGGCTGAGGCGTCTAGCCAGTAAAATAGGATAATAACTACAAAAATACTTTAAAATAGCCCATTAACAAGTAAACTATTAAAAGTCCATTGAAAGAAAAACATTCTAAATTGATGGTGAATGTATTAATTATAAATTGGTCCAAGAAAATAGGATCAAATTCTGCTCACCAAAAGCCAATGGGATTACTTAGTGAGTAACAACATAACATCAATTTTTGTATTTACATAAACATTCCTTATTATTATTTATCGTTTTTACATTCAGTATGTGGCATTTCCTTTTTCTTCAAACTACCAGTAACACCATAAAATTGCCTCTTCAGTGAGCAAAACCTGGATTTGATTATTTGGGTATTAAAAAAACCCCAAATATCACTGATATGAGGCACACAAACTTCAAAATAATTGGAAAGAAGATTACAGGCAATGGAACTAACTCCCCCTCTCATGGATGGGGAGGGCAGCTGTCATTATGATCACAGTCATGCCAAGGATACTTTATGTTCTACAGATGGTTCCCTTCCTCGTCAACTCTAAAGATAGAGATGTGCTGAACATTCATTTTGTAAAATTCCTACTGAAAGGAAAAAAGCCAAAATCAAATTAGAGCAAAGAAAATGATGGGGAACTGTTCCCAAATATAAAGCTCTATCTGCCTTTTAAACAACAATAAAAGGTGGATATTTCCTAAACAAGGACTTGTTTTATTTTCCTTGGAAAGGGTAATATTTTAAAATGTAAAACTGAAGTGGACTTTATATCCTTCTGATTATAGAGGATCCTTGGCTGTAACAGTTATACTTGGTCTGTGAATAAATATTTTAAAAATGCACCAGAAGGGGAGGGAAATTAGAGCAAAATCCTTTGTCATCTTTTAATTCAAGAAGATGGTTTTTACATACAAAACATTTCTAGTTGCCCCCCTCCCTTTTTTTAACTCTAAGATTGCATGACAGGAAAACTGTTAAAATGTTAAACTTTGCATGAACAGAATCCTCATGAAAGAATAGCAACTTTGCTTATTTTGAAAAAAAAAATCACAAAATTGTGAGCATTGAAAATTAATCTGATCCTGTGTATTAGAACATTTCTGCCAAATCATTAAGAGCACCATGTGCATGACTGCACACATCACTGTATGTACATATTTCCTCTAGACTCAGGGACATACCATAGAGTTATGTTCCACATGCAACTGAACTCTCTCACTGCTTATATTGGAGTGATTAAAAGACAGGATGAGGAGGTGGGCAAACAGGAGAAGTCATCACGAACATGGTCCTCAAGGAAGAGTGCATGATTTGCTATATGTGGAGAGAAAGAAGGGGGGAGAATAGTTTTAAGAGAGCTAAAGAGGGACTCTGAAAATGCTTGATTAAGCATATGTAGTAAACAATCCTTTTAAAGTTTTAGCTGTGCTCATAAAGGCAAGTGTAAATTAGTGTTAGATCTGGACAGATAATGTAAGATGTTTCACAATTTTATTTTTTCAGATAAAATTTTTTATTTGTAACAACTATTGTCCAGACAGCTGGAAAGTACAGCTAGCTTATAGTGTGGCTAAAAACTCCACAGACTGCATGCAGCAATATTTTTTCTCCTTCTTCCATAGCAACAAAGGAAAGGGCACTCCTTCACTTAGAAAATGAATTAACATCTCAGAGGGGTAGCTGTGTTAGTCTGTATCTGCCAAAACAACAAGGAGTCTTGTGGCACCTTAGAGTCTAACACATTTATTAGGGCAAGCCAACACTTGGAGGTTAGAGCTTAAAAGCTTACTTCCATGTTGCTTTCAATGGTCTTCCACTGACAGATGGTATTGCTACCATTACAAATCTTGAAAAGTGCTGGTGTCTGTACCCCCAGTGAGAAGCACCTAGCAGAATGAAAAACACCACACCAGCCTCTCCAGTAGATAGGAGAAAGGATTTTTCCCTTATCAGCAGAAGCCAGATAATAGTCTATTTGGTGCTCTGCTCACCACTAAAATCACTGTTGGGATTCCACAAAATGATATTCAATCAACAGAGATGGTGGCAGAATGGAGCCCCACAGAATCCTATTTTCTTGGGGTAGAAGAACAGTTCCCTAGTATTATTCCATGAAATCACACAAAGAAATAAATGCAGATATTAAAGAAAGAATCTATGCAAAGAAGTCCTGCTAAAAGCACTTAATATTGTAAACTTATTTTGTGGGTGTTCAGAAATTTTGTGCACTGAAGACTTTAAGGGCACGTCTACTCAACAGGGCAAAAGTTGCATTAAACTATGCAACTTAAGCTACACAATTGATGTAGCTCAAGTTGAAATAGTTTAATTTGGTTTTTGTCACTGTCTATTCAGCAGGAAGTTGAAGGAACAACACTCTTCCTTTGAGTTCCCTTATTTCTTACTCCCTTACACGAGTTAGAGTAAGAAGTCCTCCAGCTTGCCATTATTTCAAAATAATGGCTTGCAGTGTAGTCACGCTCTTTGTTATTTCGGAATAACGTCAGTTATTCCAAAATAACTCTGCTGTGTAGACATAGCCTAATGCAGTCTCTGTACATTCAAGTGTGTTGAGGTGAGTCAGGTTCTTTTTTGCTGAGGTACAGTGACTTTCTGGTTATTTTTTACCAGGTATCTGTTTTCTATTCATTATCTTCCCAACTTTGTTTCTGATCAGTCTGCTGCCTCTCTGACATAGATGCAAGGAATACCACAGGAATGCCAAAATACTCAGCTTTTTATTTGAAATGTTATGCCCCTGAGGTGCTTTCAGTGCTAGTTGATGGTTGTTGAGAAACCCATAGTTGAATAACCAGCAGTATTCGGAAGCAGTGAGTAGAATTTGGCAAAGACTGAGGTCATTTATATTAGTTCTAGGACAACTTTAGCTCTATGATCATTTGACTCTGTGACATTTGAGGGTGGTTGTCAAAAATTCAGAGTTTTTCTTTAAAGGGTACCTCTTTGGGACTGAAAAGTGACTTTTAATACTTATATTGGTTTGCCGGCATAATTATCTTTCCCCACATTATTCAAACAAACATACAATAATTTCTGCTCTCTTGCTCTCTCTCCATACTCATGCTGCCGGAACTGATCTTTTCCTTCATTATTGCTAAGATATTTTATTACCTTATTGGCTGGACCTCCCCAAACATCCTTGTTACCAGACTGCATTGCAAATAAAATTGTACATATGAGCTCAGTCTCACTAAAACCTTGTTTCAAATTAACCTGAAATAAAGCTGTGGAGTGTTGTTATGGCCTGGTTTTAGTTTTTGTTTTTTAACAATTTGATATCTTATGATTTTACTAGACTCATACATATAGTGGAAAAGTTTGCCATTGGCTTTAAGGAAAGCAGGCTCTGGCCCTATAAATATTTTGTAGCCTTATTAACTGCCACACAAATTCCCTATCTGCCAGTGAATACCTCTTCTTAGTTAAGAAAGATGCTCCAATTATTGTATTTGGAAATATGGAGGGCAAAATACTACCTTATTCTATATGCTTGTAGTAATGGGGGAAGAACAAGTAAAGAGCTTCCCACACCCTCTTCTCCCACGCAGTAGCATCATATTCCATCCAGCTCACGAGAGGGTAGGATAGTAGCAGCCCAGATAAAGCAACAGGGATGATCTATTATCTTGTATGTGATTAGACATCCCAGCATTTGCACATAGGCTACTACAGCTTATAGGACATAGTATGGCTGGAATATACTGTGCCCCTTTTCTAGGTCCAGAGCCAAGTTCTGTTGGCCCCAGTAATAGTCAGGCCCTTAACTGTCCAAGTACAAAGTGATATCTATTACTTGAATAGTCCCATTTCCCTGGGACCAGAGGAGGCAGGAATTGAGTTTAATTTTGTTTCTTTGTGAAAAGATTTTGGTTCTAATTATCCTGATGGCTTTTTTGTGATAGTCTTTTGCGTACCTGGTTTGTTTTATGCATGTAATCAGATATGTCAGTCAATTTAATAAAATAACTGGAAATGACATGCCATGGTTAGAGTAAAGATGTTCTCTAATATGGGAAAGCTTCTTGTTAGAGAGATTGGATGACTGTATTACTATACAATATTTCTCTGAACAAAAGCTCACTGTTGTAATGATTATTGTCATGTCTTTGATATTTACATAGCAATGGTTTGATAACCATTTAAAACTTCCTTAAATAAAAAAAAAATATTTAGCCAGTGTCACAATTTTCCTGGGTTCCCAGTGTCTTACTTTTACGCAATATTCAACATTCACTGTTCTTTACCCCTTGAAGTATAGAAACAACAATAGAAAAAGCAACACTGGAGACTTGTTCCAGATTTACACCAGAATATCCAAGATCGGAATCTGGCCCATTGTTTTATTTTGTGAGTTACCCTCATATTTATGAGACAGCACAGACACTGTTTTCCTTGCTATTTGCACACTTGCTTTATAACTACAGGGGTGACTCACTTTTTCATATTTGTAATGTATATTCCAAACTCCATCTGGTCAAATCCCACATTCATGATGTTCTGCAAATACATGTTTCCAATACTTTAAGTGTTGAATGCTGGGTAGAATACGCATCACATTATCTATAGAAATGCTTCAAAAACACTAAAAATAAGAATTAAGTCCCAATTTGCTCCAATTTATATTTATATTTAATATTAAGCAATGCATTCTTGTTCTATTTTAGTTTTCAGAATACCAAAGAATATGAGTGGAATGATTTATTCTGAAGCCCAGAGAAAATTCCTATCCTATAAACCTTCTAATCATTTGTAGATAAGATTGCTAAAGCACATGCAAGTTAGAGTGTACAATCTAAATTTTCTGTCATCAGTTGACAGTTTATGAAAATGTTTTTAAAAGTCTGACAATAAATAACATTTATAAATTCTAGGAATGTGTTTTTGGTTTTTGTTTTGTTTTGTTTTCAACCAGACACAAGAAAGCTTAACTCAAAACATTTTACTTAAAGCATAAAACTACTTTCCAAAAAATATTTATTGTACAAGATATATTCAAGAAAGCTTATCTGTGTTTAACCATGTAAAAATCTGCTTGTTCAGAGCCTGTATCCAATTATCTTCCCCAGTCTAGAGGACAACAAAAGTGATTAAGAGGCTGAAGGGAACTTTGTTGTGAAAGGAGATTAAAAAAACAAAATATGTATAGCTTGGCCAAATTACCACTAAAGAAAAATATGACAAACATGAGCATGTATCTGAAAGGTACTAATGCTAGGAAGAAAGAGGAAATGTTTAGCATGGACCAAGGAAATAGAAATCAGGGAAAAATCCTCCAGTAAGGACTATAAATAAACGGAATAGCCTTAAAATGGTGGTGATGAGAACATCTCCACTTCTTCAAGTATATGCCCGTATGGTTCTTCTACCATAGGATGTACTCATGCCTGTACACTCTCAACTGCAGAATGCAAAGCAGAGTCTAGGGGCTCGTGCCTGATCATGCTTCCAAATAACAACACATAAGGCCAGGTCTACATTCAAAAGTTAGGTTGACCCTGCTATGTTTCTCAGGCGTGTAAAGTCCACACATCCTGAGCAAAGCAATTAATCCGTCTTGTGCAGATAGCATGAGGTTGATGGAAGAATTCTTCCATTGATTTAGTGACTACCTCTTAGGGAGGTGGATTAACTATGCAACAGGAGAACCCCTGCTGTCACTGTAGCAAAAGTCTATGATGAAGCAAAACAGGGGGCATCCGCAGTGCTGTACCTGTGCCACTGCAGCATTTTAAATGCCCAAAGACACGACTTAAGGAGGCATGGACCCACCACCACTCATTTCCTTCTCAATAGCCTGCGACTCAAGATAAACCTCAGAATATGGCTCCTAAATGGTTCTTGAGCATGCAGGAAACCTGTTCAGATAGCATCTGGTCAGTTCTCTTATCAAGTAGGAAACCTAGTATTTGCAAAATTTACCTTCAGAAGTGGAAATGCTTCCATTCCTGCTGTTCTCTTCACTGTTCTGAAGAAGTCCTGCTCTCCAAACTCCTAAATTCCCAGTTGGATTTAAAGAAATAAGGTCTATCAATGAGCTCCATCAGAGTACATGTGGCTGTTATCACAGCCTTCCAATTGCCCTTGAAGGACTTCTCAGTTTTTGCCCTCCCTAGTACTCCCAGATTTTTCACAGTTTTACACAACTTGTTTCTCTTTCTATGGAACCTGTCCCTTGCCCCTCTTCCCCACCCTGTACTGCCTTAATTTGTCCTCAGTATCCTGTGGAAACCCCCATCTGAACTGATGTCCACCTCTTCTTTCCTCCATCTCTCCATCAAGGCTTCATTCTTTATAGCCATCACTTTGGCTAGAACAATGGAAGATCCCACTGCTCTCATGGTGGATGCACCATTTACTACCTTTTACACAAATAAAGTTACATTGCGTCCCCGTCCTCTGTTCCTCTTTCAAGTCTCTTTGGAATACCATATTAATCAGAGAACTGCCTACCAGTGTTCTACCCCAGGGCTCATCTAGACTACGTGGAACAGTCGAAAGAGGAGATGCAAATTCTGCGGGAATTTGCATATCTTCTTCCGATCGCACTTTCGAAAGCAGAGCTTTCAAAAGTGAAAGTAGTTTAGACGCGGCTTTTTCGGCAAACCCCACCCTTTGTCGAAAAGTTGCTCTTCCTCAAAAAATGGGTGCTATACCAACGTCTGCAACTTTTGAAAGCCAAGCAGGGCACACACCTGATGGGGTAACTGTGAGGTAAAATTAGTCCCTGATCAATAAGGAGCTCCCAGGGAAGTTCCACCCAGGCAAAGACTTTCACAAGCTTGGAAGTGATGGTATAGGCATTGGTATGCATAGCAGGGTGGCCTCCGGAAAGCAAGCAGCATCGTCCACTAGGATGCGTATATATAGGAACCCCACCTTGTTCTTTGGGAGCGGCCCTACCAGGCTGAGGACGATACGTTCAAAAGGGGTACTGACAACCGGCAACGGGACCACTGGGGCTCTCAGAACCCCTGGATTGGCGGCTGCTGGCACTCAGGGCATGAGCGCCAATAATCCTTCACCTCCTGATGTACCCTGGGTGAAAAGAAATGGGATAAAACTCATGCCAGGGTCTTCTCTTGCCCTAGATGGTCAGCTGCAAGGATGTCATGGGCCAGTCATAACGTCATTCGGCAGCAGTGCGGGATGAGTAGCTGGGAGCCTAACTCTTGCATCTGGGGATCTCTTGCCACCCGGCAGATGCAGTCCAACCTCAGCTTGAAATGGGGCCACTGCTCAGCTCTCTGCAAGTCTGCTGCTGCGCCATTGATGCAGGCTACCTGGTCATATGCTGCCCTCAGGGTCGGGTCTTTCTGCTAGTCCTGGGGAAAGTCCAACATATTTACTCCCCCCAGTTCCCTCTCAGGGAAGTAATGGGCAGGTTTGGAGCCTCACGCTCTTCTATCTCTAGAGGGTCTTCCTCTCCCTCTGCAGGAGGCTCCTCTGCTTGGGATTCAAACCAGTTGTCACTGACAGGGTCTCCTTCTAGGATGACCTGTGCAGGAGGTACTCCGAGGCTGGCCTCTCAAAGGAGTTCAGTAAATCCTGGCCAGTCCCTGCCCAGGTTAATGGGCAGGCTAACCTGGAGGCCATCACTTTTACCATCTCCTCTATTACCCCATTTATGGTTAGAGGGTCCCTTGTGCGGTGGTAAGCCTTCACATCCCTATGGATGCACTGTAACTGCACGTCCCCGTCTGACACTGTGGAGATGGGAATGATGTCCTTTTGCACAATGGTCTGTCCACACTCTGAGTTCAGGAGGGCTACCACTTGCTGAGGCCCCACCTTTACAGGTGTCATTAGTTTTGGTGGAACTGGACTGCAGGCCTGGGTCTCTGTGGTGCAGACCCAGCCATTACTAAAATCCATTTTGATGCAGTCCTCCTGCAAACGTACAAGATGGTGGCATGCAAAGCAAGGCCCAAGTTCAGGATGTGCTTGCTGGATGGTCCGATGGAAGGTCGTGTCGACTTTCCTGACATGCGGGATGAGGAGCTTCTGAGTTTTTGTGTATCCAGGAGTTGGATGGCCGTGGGGTTTGCCTTCCAGGTAGCAGGACACCAGAGCATAGTTTAGGTCTCATTCTGGGTCTTGGAGTGGGCGGTGGGATTCCCAGCCCAATGAGGTTCTCAGCAGCCAAAAAGTCCTCCGTTAGGGTGACGGCTTCACTTAGCATCGTTGGGCAATGCCGAAGTACCCACATGCAGCCATGGGCTCCAGGGCAAACTGTTCTACAATCTCTTCAGTGGATCTCTGTTCTGGGCACAGCCACCATCCACAGAGATTCTTTATCTCCTGAGCCATTGCTCAGGATCAGGCTTCAAGGGAGTAGCTTATAGTCTGGAGCTGCCAGCGAAAGATCTCCAGGGAAATATCCAGGGCATCTAATATGGCTGCCTTCACCTGCCCATAGTCTTGGGCCACCTCAGTTGGGAGATCCAATTAGGACCAACAAACAAAAGAACAGAACACCACTAGTCATCACCTACAGCTCCCAACTTAAACCCCTCCAGCACATCATTAACAATCTACAACCTATCCTAGAAAATGACCCCTCACTCTCACAGGCGTTGGGGGACAGGACAATCTTCACTCGAAATAAATTCTTTTCAGCAACCACTTAGCACACCTCAATCACACTCACCCAGGAACCCACCCCTCCAATAAACTCTGGTGCCAACTCTGTCCACACATCTATATAAGTGATATCATCACAGGATGTAACCACATAAGCCATCACATTAGAGGCTCATGCAACTGCACATCCACTAATGTGACATATGCCATTAAGTGCCAGCATACCCCTCTGCCATGTATATTGGCTAAACTAGACAGTCTCTACGACGAAGGATTAATGGACACAAATCAGACATTTGAAATGGAAACATACAGAAACCTGCTGGGGAACATTTTAATCTGCCTGGGCACTCACTAATGGATCTAAAAGTGACCATCCTGTTACAAAGGAATTTCAAAAAACATCTGGAAAGAGAAACTGTAGAAATAGCCTTCATCTGGAAATCTGAAACCTTTAATCAAGGTCTGAACGAAGACCTTACTTGGATGGGGCACTACAGTCAACACCCTAATGACATTACAATTTAAGTATTGGGCATTTACAGCCCACTCAGCCTCATTTAGCACAGACATTCTGACAATTATTTCAGCTTCTCTTTCCCTTACTATCCCCTCTTTTTCTGCTATTTATTTGCAACTCTGGACCCCTTGCTCCATTTAGCTGAAGAAGTGGGTTGTGCCCAGCAACGCTCATGATACTATCTACATGTTTTGTTAGTCTCTAAGGGTATGTCTACACCACAGTGTTATTTCGAAATATCTTATTTTGAAATAACGCATCTACACACAAAATGCATTTCAAAATGGCTTTTTGTTATTTTGAAATAGCGCATCCACACTGAGTGGACTCTGAATCGCATTTAAGGCTGGCCAGAACCAGTTCCAGAAGGGCACGAGGTCAGGACTTACTGTGTGGGGCTGCTGCCTGAGGCTATCTGAGGTCTGTGCTTAAAGGGACCACTTCCCCAGACAGCCAGTTCTCAGGTTTCCCTGTTTGCTTGTCTACCTCAATGAGGGACAGCAAAGCATTTTGTCTCTGCGTGCTCTGGTTGCCCTCCCTCGGGACACCACAGCACTCTGCAACATGGAGCCAGAGCTGCCCCTGGGCACCCTGATGCTTCTCTTGGATGTGCTTCTGCAAGCCTGGCTTTACTTTCTGCAGGCTACCATCCGGGAGGTCCATCAGGGGGCTGTCAGTATCCAGGAGGCCCTGAGGAAGATCTTCCACCCTGAGGAACACAAAGAGCCTCCCTGGTCTGCCCCACTGGGGGCTTGTGCCTCATTCCTCCCTCACGTCCTTCCACTTACCCCTCCCTAACCCCCCTTCCTGATGTAAAATAAAAGACACGTATTTTCATGAACACAAACTCACTTTATTTAACAAAACTGGGGGCGGAGAGGGAATGATGAGACTGGGGAAAGGAGGCGGGAGAGGGGAGAAGAGAGGGTGGGAGGGGAAAACCTGGGAGGAGGGAACTGGAAGAGGGAAGCAAGGGGAAGAAGGGAGAGGGGAAACTCAGGGCTCAGGGTTGGGAGATCTTGCTGGACCAACTTGATTGTCATGCAAACCTGCTCCTGGGTTCGCATGTGGCCTTTGGTGGCCAGGCTGGCAGCTATCCTGCCATAGACGACCACGTTCCTCCGTCTAGTGCGGAGATCATAGACGTTGGGGGCATCTCCCCCAAACCTGAATAAGGTTCATGATCTCCACCCTGGACCAGGAAGGCACCTGCCTTCTCTGGGCCCTGGCAGGCTCCTGGGAGCTGGCAGACTGCTCCTGGGGAGCGATGGAGGGCTAGCTGCCAGTGGCTTGCTGGCTCATGTTTTGGGCCACTGGGTCAGGGGCAGTGACTGCTGGCTCTGGGCTGGCAGGCTTGGAGCTGACACAGGCACTGTGGCCAGCGTCTGCCCCTTTAAGGGCTCCGGGGAGGGAGAGAAGTGTTCTTGGTTGAGGCTGGAGTGGCCACCAGGGCACCCTGGGAAGGCTGGAGGCCCCCTATTTCGAAATAAGTGTCTATACAGCACTTATTTCGAAATAGCTATTTCAAATTTGGCGTTTTTCCTCGTAGAATGAAGTTTACCAAATTCGAAATAAGCCCTCCACTATTTCGAATTTATTTTGAAATAGCGGTTTGTCTGTGTAGATGCTAGGAAAGTTATTTCGAAATAAGGGCTGTTATTTCGAAATAACTTTGCTGTGTAGACATACCCTAAGGTGCTGCGGAACTATTTGAAATGACAGTTTTCAGACCAAATATACCAGTTTTACCCCTGCTTCCCTTCATCTATTTATCTTGCAGATATTTTTCTCTAACACTCTCATACCGTCTATTCACATAAATATTTAGCACAGAATGAGTTATCTGATGTGCTGATCCTTACATGTAAATCTGTACCAAATATGTGATCCAAGCTAACTGTAAAATGTGTAATTGGATATTACTACTATAAATGTTTGGATTGTTCTGTTACAAGATGAAGTTAAATAGTGCTTCATATAGTCAAAGTTGACTCATCTCATACTCTTTAGATGGGAACCACAAGCAGAAGAAAAATTGTACTTTTTTCTTACATGAATTGAGTCTAGTCACATCTTTGATCATTCCAGAAAGCCCTTCTGACAACAGTATAGCACCCTAAGAACAACATTACAGTGTCAGCAGCATTGATTTTTCTGCCACTGCAACTCTGTTTACAAAATTACACCTACCCAGGAACCAAAGGAATGACAGCATGACAAGTCTGCCAATTCTTCATCACCAGCAGACTGCCAGTATTTCTTTGGCAATGTATCTCTATTTCCATATCCTCTTGCTTTAAAAATAACCATTTATGATTAATTCTATATCTTAAGAAATGCATTAATGTCTCTCCCTTCCAACTAGCTCTGAAAAAAATAAATTTCATAGCTTAAAACAAAAAGCAGGTATGGCACAAGTATCTTCCTTTTGGGCAATATAACACAATATTCAAATAATTAATGTTAACCTTTATAAACAATAAATGTTTATTTTACATGTGTCAAATTCATATAGGCATATATGGGAGATCTTATGCAAAATAATTAAGTCCAAAAGCTAACTGTGAAGAGTTGCAAAAGGATCTCACTACACTGGATGACTTGCCAACAAAATGGCAGATGAAATCCAATACTGATGAGTGTAAAGTAAAGCCCATTGGAAAAAATAATCCCCAATTTTACATATAAAAAGATGGGGTCTAACTTAGGTGCTAAAATGCAAGAAAGATGTCTTGAAGTCATTGTGGATTGTTCTCTTAAAACATCTGCTCAATGTGCAGCAATAGTCAAAAATGCTAAAATGCTAATGTGATGAACCATTACAAAGGGGATCCATAATAAAATAGGAAATATGATGTCACTGTGTAAATCCATGGTATAGCCACACCTTTAATACTATGTGCAGTTCTGGTCTCCCCATCTGAAAAAATATTAGAATTAGAATTGGAAAAGGTACAGAGAAAGGAAACAAAAATGCTTAGGGTCCTAATGTGGAAAACAACCGGAGGCCACGTCCTTTCGCTAAACTCTTCTTAGGTATGTCTACACTAGCCCTCTAGTTCGAACTAGAGGGCTAGTGTAGACATACCCCTTGAGAGTAGGAGGGAGCAACAGGTTGGCTCACCTTCCCTCCGTGCTGAACACACGCCAGGACTGACAGTGGTGGCGTCCCACAGGGAGAGGACTTCTGTCCTTGGCCACTGGAGAAGAGCGGAGCAGGGTGTTGAGGGAGATGTGTGTGAGTGGCAGACGCTGCTTGCCAGGGAGGGTGCTACCGGGGATCCCTCCACTTCCTCCCCCCAGCAGGTTCCCATGCAGAGGCTCAGTCTCCTGTGCCTTGCTATGCTTGCCTGGGGGTGGATGCTGCCCAAGAGTATGGGCATTAGCCTGTGGTGTGTGCGGTACTGTTGTGTGTTTCCCTGACTCCATCCTGCGTAGTGCTGGCTTGTGGTGGGAAGGTGTCACCCTACAGTGTCAGGAGTAAGGCGCAGGCCTCTCCAGAAACACTGTGAGCAGGATCACAAGGTTCCTTTGTGGCTGCCTCATACGGCTGTGTGCCCCAGACTGGTGCTCCGTGTGCACAGGCTGCTGTGTGATCCCCATGCCGAGAAGGCCAAGTGAGAAGCGTGCAGCCCCTTGCCGCCTGCTGTCTCCCCCCACATGTGTCTAGGGCAGTGTTTCCCAATTGGTGCTCCGGGGAACCCTGGGGTTCCGCGGAGCAAAACTAGGGATTCCGCGAGGAGCCGGCACTCCCCCGCCCCCTCTGAAAAAGAGAGAGAGAGAGAGAGAGAGAGAGCTGGCTAGCCAGCAGAGGCATGGGCAGTGAGTTGTGTGGGCTCATGGTGCTCATGCTCCAGCAATATTTGGAGCTGGAGCTGGTCCCTCCCCTCCCCCCGCGCGTCCTCTTACCCCGGCCTCAGAGCGTCTCTCCCCTGTCCTGTCCCTGCCGTGCGCAACCTTCACTGAGCTCCCCCTTGCTGGCTGCTGCTACCCTGCGCAGCGTGCTCAAACCAGTGGGTGGGGAGACACCCAGACGTGATGTAACATCACGGCCCAGGATTTTAAACCTGCTGGGCGCTGTGTTGTGCCACATGGCTGAGTTGCAGGATCGGAGTCCGAGGACAGAGCACAGACTACAGCCCCTCAAAGTGGAAGGCAGAAGGTACGGGAGAGGGAGGGAAGGGGCTTGTGCAGAGGGAAAGGGAAAGGACTAGGAGAGGAAGGTGCTTGTGCGGAGGCGGAGGGGAAGGGGAAGGGGAAGGCACCAAAGGGACAGGGGTGGAGGAGAGACAAATGGCAGGGGGCAAAGTGCAGACAATGAGGAAAAAGGCAGGAGGGGAGGTGTCAGTGGGAGGGGGACAGGGTGATGCTGGGAGGGGACAGGGTAAGGGCATTGGGGGCTAGAGGGGTGAGGGGAGGTGCTGAGAGAAGGCTTGAAAGAAGGGGTGGGCATGAGGAAGGCTGGGATGGAGCAAGTCATGTGTGAGGGCACAGGGGCATGAGGGGAATGGGCAGAGGGTGGTGAGGGGTGGGTATCAGGGAAAAAGGGAGCAGGGGAAGTGATTGAAGGGGGAGGCACCAGGAGGGTGCAGGGCTAAGGGAAGGTGCAGGTGCCAGGGGATTCTGGGGGTGAAGCAGAAGGGCAGATACCTGCAGTGGAGGGACCACCATCAGAGGAGAGACTCAGGGCAGGTTTGTAGAGGGAGGTGTTAGAAGAGGGAATGAGGAGGGGTAGCTCACATAATCAGAGTGGGGCTACTGGAGGAGTGGGCACAGGGAGGAGAGAAGGGCTTGTGGAGGGGGGTAGGTTGCAGGAGGGCTGAGGACAGTGAAAAGAGCAGGAGTCAGGACAGCAGAGGAGAGTGAGGAGTGGGAGGGCAGCAGGCACCAGGGGAGCTGATGGAGCAAGGGGAGGAGACATGGCAGCAGAGGGAAAAGGTAGAGGTTTACAAATATTTATTAATAACTTGGGTGGCACATCCAAACAAGCCACATGAACTCAGTAGCAGTGCACAACACAAAATTCATTTTGTTCATGTGAGGAAACTCTTAGGCTATGTCTACACTGGTTGTTTCTTGCGCAAGAACATCTTGTGCAAGAGTTCTTATGCAAGAACACGTCTACACTGCCATGTGCAAGCTGTGCTTTTGCACAAGAGCATCTATGGCAGTGTGAACACTCTCTTGCCCAAGTCCGCTCATTGCGCTCTCCTTCGTAGCCAGACACCCTATTCCCAATCTGCTCCTGCTCCCTCCCCCTGGCCAGACACCCTACATCCAGCCTGCTTCTGCACCCTACCTACTACCCAGAGCTTACTCCCTTCCGCCCCCCCCACCTCCTTCCCAGATCCTGCACCCCATCCCTATCCCGCTCCTTGGCAGCCCTGCCATCCACTCCAGCACCTAGCACCACCCTGGCCCAGCACCTTGCCTCACACCCCAAGACTCAGCACCACCCTGGCCCTGGCCCTGGCCCTGCCATCCATGCTAGCACCCAGCAGCACCCTGTTCCTTGTCCCAGCACCCTGCCAGTCACCCTAGTGCCCAGAAGGACCACGTCCCTGACCCCAGCACCCTGCCACCTGCCTGCCCCAGCACCCCACCACCTGAGCCAGCATCCTTCCACCCAGCAGCACCCTCTCCCCAGCCCCAGCACCCACTAGCACTCTGTCCCCTACCCCAACCAGCACATCTGGGACCACATAAGTGAGGCTTGGGGGTTTTTGAAGGGTTTTTATTTTGTTTTTTGCATCCCACTTGTGTGGCCCCAACTGACTTTTCTGTGGGTCAGTGACCTTTGACTCAAAACAGGTTGCTCTTGTATATAAAGACAAAGCTAAAACCTTTTGAGTTTGACATAATATTTTATTTAAAAATGAAGCCAGGCCAACAAGACCCCAATTGGGACCAAACCCCCATTTCACTGCAGCATCATAACACTCCTGCACCACCTGACCCCAAATCTGAGCCTATCATACACTGGAACCCCCGTCCTGAGTCTCTTACATCCCCACACTCCTGCATCCCCACATCCTCAGTCTTCTGCCACAACACTCCTGCACCATCCACACATCACAAATCTGTGTCCTGAGCCCATCATACTCACAACCTTCTTGCCCTGAGTCCCTCATGTATCCAGCCCAAACTCCTACACCCTCACATCCACAAGCCCTGGCTTGCTCAGCTCCCCAACCTTCCACCTGAACCCAACACTCCCCAGCCTAGAGTCTCCTCCCCGAGCCAACAGCCCCTTCTCCTGCATCCAAATTCCCTCCCAGAGCTTGTACTTCTCACCCCTTCCCACACCCAAATCCCTCATTCCCACCCCACACCTCACTCTCACTAGGTTGAGACAGGTATAAGGGCTGGGGATAGCAAGTGATAGAGAGGAGGGGAACAGAGCAGATGAGGCCTCACGGAAGGGAGGTGGGGGGGTCTCGGGGAAGGAATGTGATTTTCATGAATTGGTGGGTCCTCCTCTCCTCCTACCCCCCCCCCTTTTTTTTCTTTTGCTTGACAAACCTAGGGGTTCCTAAAAAATCTGAAAAGCTGAAAAGGGTTCCTCAGCCAAATAAAATTGGGAAACACTGGTCATGGGAAAGTAATGGAACTCATCTGATGGGCCTTCTGTGGCTTCATCTGAGCCCTGGGTGACACCTGGGAGGGAGATACTGGCTCCAGAGACAGGCTGACCTCCTAGCTGGCCCCATCTTTCTCCTCCTCACTATCTCCCCCTCTTTCTCATGTACAGCCCTACCCTCCAGGAAGCTGACGACAAGGCATCTCCAGCCCAGAGTCCACAACAGAGGGAGGAGGAAGGAATTGACCCTCCTCCCAGGATGCAGTGGAGCTGCTCATAATAGGGGCATGATTGGAGTGCCACCCCTGAGTGGGAGCTCCGCTCCCTGGCCTTGGTGTGAACTTGCCTCAGCTGTTTCACTTTCATGAGCACCTGTTCTTGCATGTGTATGTGGCCCTTCTGGCCCAGGCTGTAGGCTATCCAGCCATAGATAGCAGCATTTCTGCATCTGGTGTGAAGATGCTGGAGGTTTCCCTCCTCTCCCCAGACCTCAATGAGATCCAGGACCTGGATGGTGCCCTCTTCTTTCACTCTCAGCCAGGGGCTTGGGAGCTGGCTGTCAGCTCGCTTGCAGCCGTGGAGGGCTCAATGGGAGCATGGGGGTCTACCATTGCAGCAGGGAAGGCAGAGCAAAGTGCTACTGTGTGGCACAGGGCTGGCAGGGTCTGCTTTGTGCCACAAACAATTTCCCCTCTGGCTGCACCTTTAAAGCCTGCAGGGGAAGGGAACTATAGAGTTCTAAGGGGTATGGACAGTGTGGCCAGCAGGGCAGCTGTGAGAAACCCTGGAGGCCAGTTATTTCGAAATAACCACATCTGCACCATCTACACTCACCCTATTTTGAAATAAGTATTTCAAAATAGGCATTACTCCTCGTGAAATGATGGTTTGTTATTCTGGAATGAGAAGCCCGTTATTTTGAAATAATTACAAAATAACGGGCTTGCTGTGTAGACGCTCACCTTGTTATTTCAAAATAACTTGAGTTGTTTAAAAATAACACTGTAGTGTAGACGTGCCCTATGTGCTCATCCCCACATTCCACAAAAGTTCTAAGGTAACTACAATATCCCTGAGGGAGAGTACACAAAATCACAGCTGCATGTACACTGACTTGTGAGAGACACAATTGGTCTATGTGTGTTTGAAATGAGAATTACTGTTTTTTCCCCTTCAAAAGCTCTTTCCCCAGTTTTTATATAGTATCATTTCCTTACAATTATGTTTGTTTTAATATGTTTGGAGTAAAAGTCTATTTATGGAATGTTAATTCAGATATATTAGTTCACAATATAATGTGGCTGGGGCTGACATCTTTCAAGGAGAATAGCAATAGATGCATTTACAATCTTATGTTAACATGCACCCAACACTCATTACCAGGTTCATACAGGGATGCTAAAAAACAATGCTAAGCAGCGCACACTACAACAACACATATTACTATGGTTCACTATTGACATGATCTTTCAAAGCCTTCCTGAACAGGGAGAATAAGAAATGTCCATATTATCTTTCCACCTGGGCGTTATTCATTATTTGAACTGAGTTTAATTTTATATGCTTTGACAACAGAAAGTCTGTGGGCCTTTAATCCTCTGTAAGTATTTGTGGTGTTTTCTTAAAGTTTTTTGATCTTGTCTATGTGTGAACAGTTATTAGCTCTATTTTCTTTATATTCTTTACTTTAATTTCATAATTGTTTGTTTAGGATTTTAATACTTGACAAATAATTTTTAATATTTTTGTGATTACATAGGCAGAGAGAAAATTAAATATAGTACTCTTCCACTCATTTTAGATGAGGCACTTAATAAATGGAAAGGTCAGATATTGAACCTTTGACCCAATGTGGTAGACAGTCACAGAATAAAATGAAAAGGCAAAGAGTAGTGAACAATACTTTTATTCACTCCTGTTGAGAGTAAGATAGAATGATAGCTTTTCTTGAAGAGGTGGAAAAAGGGTATTATCCAGGATAAAAAAAAAATCTACAAGAACATGGGCATAATCACAAGGAAAACATCTAAACCGATCACATAGCATGTGCTATAAAATGGATCAGGTTAACTTTGTACCCTGGAGGGGCTCGGATGGAGTAATGAGTAACTAAAGGGCTGGGATGAATCTAATGCAAATGCCCAAGACTCAAACGTTGCACAAAACCTTGCCTGACTTCCTGGATGGTGCTGAATTATTCAGGACAGGTGTGCCAAAGACCTTTTGGTGTGGTCATAGGCGGTAAATATACCATTGCTACCACCAGATGCTCATTTGTGGGTTTGGTGGATGAAATTTGTGCTTTATTATGCCCCATGCATGTGCTAGGATGTCTGGGAAGATGGTACATGCTATTTAGGTAATGAATCCAGGAACCTGAGTAGCAGATACCACCTCCTCAGCCGCTTCAGACACTGCATGGGGCATATTAAAAGCTCAGGTTTTTCTTTGGAAAGAGATGGTGCCATGTTGCGGCTTTTCCTGGGCAGCTTGGGGTCTGGAGAGAAGAGGGGAGGTGCAGCACAGGGCTCCTCCAGTCAAGTGGGGGGCTCTCTGTGCAGATGGAGGTGGCTTGGTTGGGGCTCCTCCAGGAAGGTTGTAGGGGACTCAGCACCTGAGACTTCAGCCAGCCTGGGGCTCCTCCAGCCAATGAGGGAGGCGCTTGGGACTCCTCCAGGCAGGGGAAAACTTGTTGCTCCACTGCAGTGGAGTGGATGGTTTAGGGTTCCAACCCAGGAGGTGTGTAGACAGAAGAGGTGGAACCAGGGACTAGCGTCTCCACAGGGAGACTGCCTCCGCAACCCATAGGTCTGATGGGGGGGATGATTGTGCCTTTGGAGCGGTTGAGCAGGAAGTAGCCATGGATGTCCAGCTGGGGGCAGGGAATAAGAGTGGGAATCCTGGTTGGAGATGCTCCTTTAAAAACTCCATCAGAGACCTTTACAAGTTCAGATTTGGTTTAGACATGGGCTGAGATTAGGGCTAGTTTTTATCTTATTGGAATTGCCTTTGATCCTTAAACTATGTATATCTGAAGTCACAATCTAGCTCTCAGAAGTACAAAAACCACTGCATGGGACATTAGCTGTGAAACTAGGCCATCTCTCATCCCTCTGCATACAGTATCATGGAAAACAGTTGTCCTGTTGGTGTGAACAGGGTCAACTGAGTTCAACACCTGTTGTAGCAAAGCATGCCAAAAAGCTAGCATGCTTTGCTACAATGCGTGTTGAACTCAGCTGACCCTGTTCATAAGAGCAGGGCAACTGTTTTCAACATTAACTTGTGGGATAAATGGGCTCTGGTCTGTTTGACCCTCTGGATCAAATATGTCAATTTCTGTACTGTAGACACATCCTCTTAGATTGCTGGAAATAAGTGTTCTAGATGCATTGTTTTTCCGACAAAACTCGAGGAACGTTTTAGACAACTGTTTTTCTGACAAAACTTGAGGAACATCCACACTGCAATTGCATTCTTCTGCAAGAAAATCGAAAGAACAGAGGGGTTTTTCCGGCATTGGTAATCCTCATTCTACAAGGAAGAAGCCTTTTTGCGAAAGGGCTCTTCTGGAAAAAGGCGTGCATGGATGGGGAAGAGAGAATTCTTTTGGAAGAAGAGGAAAGAGGAAAAAGCACAGGTGCCCTGGTGGCTATTCCGTCCATAGCAATCACAGTTTACATGCGAGAGTGTCCATTCAGTCTGGACGCTTTCTTTCGAAAAAGCAGATCGCATTTTCAATGCACTTTTGCAGTGTAGACACTCTCTTTTGGAAGAAGTTTTCAGAAGATCTCTTCCAAAAAAAGCTTCTTCCGAAAGAAACCTGTAGTCTAGTTGTAGCCTCAGTCTCTCAACAGAAGCCTAAAATTTCCAGGGTGTTTCTCCACAGATCCAAGAAGACTGATCCTCACCTATGAGAAACTATTCAATAGAGTGAACTAGAAGATGTAGGTTGCCATATAAGGCAGGTACCAGCATGTAGAGTGACTTTCTAACCTATTCTGACATCACAAATGTCCTGTTTACATTAAAAACGAGAGAAAGAAGAGAAGGCAAGAAATCTGTTGTCATTAAGGCCTCCTTGGTTACATTTAAACACCACTGTGTTTGAATAACTCCACATACAATTCATAAATACTTAGATTGGAGCATTTCAATGTAAAGTGATATTTATTTTACTCCTGGGGACTTGTAGTACTACTACACCATGCTCCAGGAAGGTGAATCCTCCAGGCCTGCTTAGAAAGCCAGGGCTCAGAGAAAAGTGGCTGACTTTACTTACATTGAGCTGTTGTTGGAGTAGAGCAGAGAGAGAAGCATCACGACTAGGGAGAACTCTTCTCTACTCTCCAAATCCCAACCCTAAGGAAAACTGACTATTTAGGGGATTTCTGTGACACTGAACAGTGTCAGCTCAGCAAAGACCAGAAACCCGGGAGGCTGAGGAGCAGAGGTGACAATAAGCTAGTGTGCTCCAGAAAGTGCTGGTTGAGCTTCAGCAAAAGCCAGCAGGGAGCTATTTAAAGAGTTGGCAGGAACCCGGGCTGCAACAGGACAGTACCTGTAAGAAATGTTAAGTTACTTTCACCGCTGCTGAGGAGGGAATCTCAGTTAAGCTGCCAAGCACCAGTCTAAATGCACATTTGCATCCAGGCCAGAGAGCCACAAGAGCAAGCGCTTCATTCTTGGTGTGGAGACTTTGTAAGACCACCCTTATTTACATTGTCTTTAAGCCATCCACCAATTTCAGCACTATGACACACATCATTAAACCATACTCACTCTTTGCCGAGGAAAGTGCTAGAACAGAGCAGGACAGTATGCATTGGGTGTAAATATTGAAAGGGGAAGCATTTGTGTATTGGTAATTTTCCCCCATTGTCTTTTATCCTGCATTTTGCGTACCTGATAAAGCCCTGGTTATTGTTTTATTACTCTGCCAGTTATGACAGCGACTTCATTTTTGTGTGCACTAACATTTATCTGCATGTGATTGGGAGTTAAATATTTTCTAAAGAACTGGCCTTTGCAGCTGTCTGGAGGGGTTTCTTAGGGTAGGAGCACCAGGTGCTCTTATGGGTCAACTCGAGACTCAGACCCCTGAGAAAGAAAGGGAGAAGTTGGATTACAGTTGGGTTTAAAAATTGTCAGTGATGGAAAACATGTTGGCCTAGTTGTGCTGATACACAGTAGAAGCAAAGTAGCAGAAGCAAGTTATCTCCGGGGTAAAATAAATGGATTTTAGCTCGGTTTAAGTAAGACATTTAAAGGCTTGGTTAGCCACCATTGAAATCACTGAGGTGTAAACACAAGTTCTGCTGATTCAGGGCCTTCATTTGTTCAGTTGTTCGTTGCCAGTTTTGCTGGATGCTGTTGCTTCAGTTTTAGAAGAACGGGGGTGGAGGAGGGAGGAAACTAGCTGCCTTGGAGACCTGTTTAGATTATGAGGCAGAACCAACTGAAAGGACATGAGCTAGGTGAGCTCCGCTTCCTCTACTTTCCTTCTCCTTGAGTTGACTCAGTCCACCCTTCTCTAAATGATGTGTGGGGGTTATATTTGGATCCTGCTGTCCTGAAGCAGGCCACTAAGGAAGCACAATGGGAATATTTTAAGGCTGAGGGTGTTGTTGTCAGGGATTAAGACAGGGACAATAATCCTCTAACAGGCTGCTAGTTTGCCTGAAACAGCTCTCTTAGCAGGTGTCTGCGTTAAAAGGGCTAAGTGGGAGTTGCTAACTTTCAGAGAGGCACTATATGGGAAATTTGAATGATTCTCTGAGGAGAATGCATTGAGTGTGGCCTCAACAGTGCTAAGAGGGGAACCCTAAGTGCAGTCAGCCTTGGCAGGCAGTCTGAGTTGTTTGTCATCTTTTTGGGTGATTTATTATTTTGATAAAAGTCGAACACCTGGAAGGAGGGGGGGGTTGGAAGTGGCCTGCTGCATGGACTGGTTTTGTAGAGCAGGTTAGGAAAAGTATCCCCTTTCATATCCTTACGAACATCATAAACAGCCTCTTCTGTTTTATGGCCATTGGTTATGAAGGTGATTAAGGAGGTTATACTGTTTTGCAAATCTCTGGATGACTTGTAAAAAGCACTGTGATGATAATCAATGCTATACTTCATATCCATAGTGGCCAGGTTATTGAATTGAAAACATAGCTTATCCTCATGGAAGAGCTTTTTTCAAAACACAAGAGGCTGGGGATGAAAAGATTTGAGACCTTATACTCAGCCCTTTTATGCTTAGAGAATTGCCTAAAGACACAGAGTATGAACACCATCGCATTTTAGTATAAGCTGTCAGGAGAGGATCAAGAGACTATTTGGGCAAACTTGCTGTCTGAAACTAGAGCAATTTGGGCAACTTCTTCTGCCTGTTTTGGAAGCATTTTTCTTCTGTGTGAAAGACAAATTCTGGATATAGACCAGTGATGAAAGAGAGCAAGTCTGGTGCGGAACAGACAAGAAAAAGAGAGGGCAAAGATAGTTCTATGCCATCTTGGAACCCTCCAGATTATAAGCTATTCTGAAGGATAAAAGTTCTCAGAACTCCTCAAAATGACTGTGGCTACTCCAATTTATGACAGTGCTTGTTTTCTTCTGGCCAGCTCAGAATCACCATGGCACTCAATCCACCCTCCTTCCTATGACATGCCCTGCCCCCTCCCGAGCTTGGGAACAGACCTATGCTGTATTTGTAGAAGGAGACCTTTTCCTTGGCCAGTTGCAGCACATTAACTGCTCCTACTAATTGCCAGAACAGCATCTAATCATATACAGTAATTAATTTCCCTTGCCTAGACTACATTACAGTGTTACATAAGTGCACGCTCATATTTGGGTGCACTGGATCAAAATGCAATACATAAATTTGGAGTGCAACTTTATTTACCTTGCTTCTATGGTTGTTGAGGGGTTGATGTGCCTATAAGTATGGTAGTTTAATTTAATAAGAAACATAATGTCAGAGAAAGCTGTGTAGGAGATATGGAAGCCCTTGGAAAATGTTATTAAATCCTTGTAGTCATCATTAAACCAAATAGGCTCTTGTTATTTTTGTCCTGGAAATGGGTTCAAAATGATGATGCATAAAGCATAAATAAATTATAATTAGCAGAAGTGCCTGCATAACAGTCAACCCCACAGATTACAAATGCCAGATGTGTAGGGAATCCAGCTGAGAAAAGCACAGAAGGCATCAGAAAGGTGTGTAATTATAATAAACCCCTGCAGACTGCTCCTTTTGACTCTATTCCCTACCCCCAGAATGCCCACTCTAGAGATTCTACAGCGGAAGACTTGTTGGATGTGCAGGTAATGGAAAGCTAAGCACAGGCACAAAAAATGTGTTGGCCATCTCTTAATTTGCATCTATGATGGAAGTGGCCTAAATCTGACACATACGCCCTTATTTGGTATTCACATAAATATAAAACCTTACTCTGTATGCAATATTTTCACAGCTTTAGCAGGTTAGCGAGCACTGAATTGCCAACTTGCTTCAATCAAAATAGATATGTCTGAGATCTCAATATCACAGGTTCTGGTTTTATTCAGATAATTTGGTTTATTTTGATTTTCCACCAAGAGAATGGTTCATATTACTCCAGTCTCTGGCATGTGGTGATCTTGTTCAGATTTCTCCTAATGCACTTCTCTTAAATTCTGATATATCATCTGTTTTGGTGAAAGGGGAGAGAACTGAGGATGTATTGCAGCGATGGGCAACCAAGGCTAGTGAGTGGGCTGCATGAGTGGCCCTCCTTCATCTCAGTGGGCCACAACATTAAAATTTGGCATGTGCATTGACCAGGACCCCTAGAATAAGATTTAATACATTGCACTTGATTCTCCTTCTTCATTGTTCCTTTTTCAACACAAAGTGATCCATTACTAGCGGTGAATTAAAATGCCGGCAAAAGTAACATAAAGAATCAGAGGGAATGCACGGCTCTCACGGTGTTGTGTGCAATCAGCGTACACTTCACCCATGCCCTGGCTTTAAATGTGTGTCACATCTCATTTTGCTTGTGGCTGCTCGATCCTCCTCCATGCTACAGACCCCACCTCCCACTCCACCCCTTCCCTCAAACACTCACCCCGCCTCTGCCCTGCCTTCTCCCTCGATCATGTCCCATCCCTTTTCCTCCCCATCCCTCCCAGCATTTGTGAATCCTGTTTTTGTTCTCAAAAGTTATTCCCATCAAGTCCTTGGTCTCCTGCACACACGGATGCAGTCCTCTCACTGGGGGGAGCTGTGTTGCTGCTGGGAGCAGGAGGAACATGGGCAAGTGTGAAGCATTGCCATTGGCTGTAGCTCCCTCCCCACTGCCTGCCCCAAAGTGCTACCTTACGAAGTGCACTGTGGATGAGGGAGCCAGATTTTCAAAGGTATTGGGGGAGGGGCTAGGACAGCTGTTTGGGGGGAGGAGACCAACAGCAAAGGAGAGAAGTTGGCACTTATGCTAGGGGAGCAGAGTGTTTTAATAACAAGTGTCGTGAGGGCACGAGGAAGGGGAGTGCAGCTTTGCAGTGTTACAGCCCTGGCACTGGGAAGCCCTGAGGCATCACCATTTTGTCAGTTTCGCAAGCGCTGCCAGCCAGTTGTTGCTTCCGACTGTAGGAGTAACAAAGCACAGTTTTAATAATATTCATAAAGCCAATAGGGATTCGCTGGGAATACGGCTATTTCAGGAATACAAGATCAACCTAAAGATGAAAAAGCATTGGCTCCTTGCTCCCCCCCCCCTCCTTACTCCCACCCCCAGAAAAGCCCCTAGCAGATGAGTGGAGCTGCTCATTTCCCACAGTCCTGCTTATAGGTGAAGTTTCAGATTAGCACCAGTGATAGAGAAACAGCAGGAGCAAATGCTGGAAACTCATCACATGCCATTCGGATGGAATGAGTTTATAAGTGGCCTTCCCAGGGTCTTTGTAATACAGTAATTCCTCATTTAACACGTGCCCGCTTAACACGTTTTTGCGATAGCACGATTTTTTTTAGGGAACGTTTTTTGAATTACATGACCGTCCCCGGAATAACACGATTTCCCCAACTGGCCCATCGCCAGCAGCTGCATGGGGCTTCCCCCGCCTCCCTGCAAAGCGGAGGCAACCCACCCCCCCTACCGGATGCAGTGCGGGTCCCGGCAGACCCATCACGGGGCATACTCCCTACCCAGTCCCCCTCTCCTCTCCTCCCCTTCCCTTCAGAGCCAAACACCTCCTCTCCCTACTGTAACCCAGTCCCCTTTCTCCCCCAACCTTACGTCCTGGTCCCAACAGACACCACCACTTGAAAAGCAACCCCCACCTTTTCATTCTTTTCAATGGCAAAATTGACCCCACATAACACGTTTTCACTTAACACGAGCATTTTCTAAAACATATCTATAGTGTTAAATGAGGAATTACTGTATATTTCCCCCCATCACAGAGTCTCTCTACTACGTGTACAATAAAGTGGATTGTGTTATGTCAGTAACAGATGAGCTCTACTGCTGTATGATGGATCTGATTTTGCAGCTTTTCTGCAGAGAAAATGTTATGATGGATGAATCAAAACTTCTAGTCTGGAGACTTAGGACTCAATTTTCTGATGATGTCCTTGATTTTGTAGACACAATTTTCATCCACAAAATATGTAGCTGCATTTTCAGTACACAACTTAAACATGGGCACAAACCTGAGTAGTTTTGACATCAGGTGGAAAGGGGCGGTTATTTGGATCTGTTCTGTGAGCACAAAAATGTAGGCACAAGCTTAGCAGGAACACCTTATACTTGTACATAAAATAATCCAGTTGTTATGTTTGCTAAAAATATACTCCTTGTACATTCCTAATCATATAATGGATCTGATGCTGCTGCCACAGAAGCCAATAGATGCTGTATTCAATGAGAATAAATTGGAGCCCAAAGTAAGAGAAACAGCCAAAGAACTGGAAAAATCCACTGTGATGCAAGACGCAGAAGCAAACATTTATACTATAATGTGGAGAACATTCTGTCCTGCTTTGGGATTCTTTGAGAAAACAGGAATGAAGGGCAGTAATGAAGGGGTCTTAGATTGCTATACCACTGTGGTTGCATTTATATTCAAAAATGCATTTCTTTGCAGCCACAAAGCCTTTGAGAGGTGAATTCAAACATTCTAATTAGATATGCATAGCAGAGCATTTTTCATTGCATTTTTTTTAAAAGTGGGGGGGCACCAAAAACCGCATCATTTTTCTAGAATAAAGGCTTTAAAGTCTCACCAAGCAAGCAGCCTTAGAATGTGTACATATAAGCCCACAGACAAGTCTGAAAAAGTACTCAGAAAATGTATACATAAACCCTGGATCACTAAAGAACCGGATCCTGTTAGCCATTCAACATTCTACAATGCCTAAAGACTCTTACCAAAGGGAGAATGTTTTTCATATTCCACGGGCTACTTTTTTCTTTGGTAGATAATTCTGAAACAATGATTTAGATTTAAATATCAAGGAGATTTTACTACTTTTCCTGTCAGACACCTCCCACCGTATTACTCTCACTACCCCACTGAAGCTATGATGATGTAGCTTTTATAATACATGCCTTCTATTATATAAAAATAGAGAACTGGCCTCACTTTGTAAAAAAAACAACGTTGGGGATTTTATGCATGCGTATGTCAAAGAGGGCCTGCCTAAGTAATGGCAGCTGACCCAAGATGCCCCGTGTTTAGCAATATTGTCTGGAATCTCTGCAGCACTGTGGCTCACCCTAACATGGCCCTCTAATCCACAGACCTGCCTCCAGTTTACCCTTTACAACAGGGTTAGTAAGAAATCCTTGGGGGAAAGCCTTGTGTTTGACTCCATTGTTCTTGCACCAGGGGACTCTTGTCCTGTCCAGATAAGAGGCTTTTGGGACCCCATTGTGCTTCTCAGATCCTCTTAAATGGCATAAAGGAGTAGGAAGGGGGACAGAGGAGCCCACCTCAGGAGTCTGAAGGTAAGATGACAGTGATCTATCCAGGAGGAGAAGGTGCAGACTAGAGAGAGCTTGGGATTTGGGACTTGATAGGGATTGATGGGTCTGAGTGGACTGGTAGATTTGTGAGTCAGTTGCATATAGATAGCTGAGAACCTACCTGTGCTCCATCCTGACCAAGCCAGAACAGCTACGCAACTATTTAAGCATGCTAGTGTGAACCCTGCCAACTGAAGTCCATGGACCCAGACTAGGAGGCTTGCTCCCAGTGTACGGTGAAAGAAAACAGGAGAAGAATGTAAGTGCACCCACCAAAAGAGATGCTTAAGTAACCAGAGAAATAACCTGGATTTCCACACATAATTGGGATTTTCTTGACTATTATCATTTTGTATCACTGCTCAACAGTATCTTTTAAGTTTGGGATTACACTGGCATCTTCAAATATTAATTGTAAATGTCAACAGTAGTGCGTTTTGTGAACTTGTTAGATGGAAACTAGGGATGTGAAAGTGTAACTGTGTACATGGTTAACCAATGAGCCTGGGCTCATCAGTTAATGTGTACCGTTACACGCAGGCTCCTAGTATGCATGGGGAAATGGCTTAAAAGCCAGATCCTCATGCGCACCGCCTCCAGAGAGCCGCCTGCCCCCCCGCGTGTAACTGTAACCGCTGACATTTTCAGCAGTTACACGATTACTTAAACACATCCCCAATGGAAACACTACAAAGAATCTTTTGTGAAAGAAAATGTTTTAAAAACAATATGCAGACCTGAGCAGAAATTCTTCACTTTCCCCTCCTAATGCTTGCAGTACATATATTACTCGACATGCTGACTGTGTATGTCAACTTCTAGTTCTAAAATATTAAGCTAACATTATCCAGTTTGTTAAGTCTCTTTGGGAATACATGCTTTGTGCATTTGGCTGACAAAGCAGTATTTTCCTTCAAGATTGAATACTTTGCTTCACAGTGTTAATCACAGCTGTTCAACTATACATGATGGTTTTGGTTAGATTTTAATGGAAGTGGTTTAGCACTGTATTTCATGGTCTTTTGAAAGCAGGGGTGGGCAATAATTTTCACAGGGGAGCCACTCCAAGAACCTGGTAAGCGGTCATGGGCCTAACTTTTCTACTACATCAATAGAAGGGGTGTGGGATCTGGAATGGTATATGAGTACAAGAGTAGGTTGGAACTGTAAGCGGGGGTGCCAGGTACAGACACTGGTTGGGAAGTGCTTACCATAGGTGGCTCCCAGCCAGTGTCCCAGCAGGGCACTCAGCAGGCTGACAGCCTGTGGTAGCCCCACACACTACTCAAAGCTGCTGGTTACTGGGGCAAGCATGTCTCTGCATGCCCATTAGGTGGAGAGGGCAACGAGTCTCCATGCACTGTCCGCACCTGCAAGCACTGCTCCAGCAGCTCCCATTGGCCCGTTTCCAGCCAATGGGAGTTGTGAGGATAGTGTTGGGGTGGGCACAATGCGTGGATTCCCCTCCCAGCAAGGGGTATACACATAGAGACACACTTGAGTCAGCAGCCAACAGCTTTGAGCAACATGTAGAGTTGTGGCAGATAGGCAGCCTGCCTGAGCACCTCACTGCCCTGCTAACTGGGAGCTGCCTATGGTAAGTGCTCCCAGCCAGAGTCTGTACCTGAACGCCCCACTGCATAGCAGAAGAATTGTCTCAGATTGAGGTGCCAAGAGAGATGGGTTTTGAAACAAATCAATAATTAAATAGTCAAAAATCACCCGCACAAATACTAACTGTGGCATGTAATCTATCACTTAAATCACTTTCTGTACGAGATTACTCAGATAGCTAATGTAACACCTTTAAAAAAACAGTCTGTGAGAAGTTCCTTCTCCAGTAAGCCTAACTTCAGTAGCAGAGACAATGAGGGGTCTTGTTCATCTGATGAAGTGTGTTTTTCCCACAAAAACTTCTACCCTAATAAATCTGTTGGTCTCTAAGATGTTACAGGACTTCTTGTTGTTTTTGCAGATACAGGCTAATTCAGCTGCCCCTCTAAGAGTTTTCAGTAGCTAGGGTTGCCAGGTGGTTTAACAAAAAATACCGAACAACTCTCCCCTCCCTCCTCCCGCAAAAAAAAAAAGACCGGGAAAAAATTCTGTTGAGGAAAAAAAAAGGGGGAGACCAAAGTTGTTGAGGAAAAAAGGACCCCGAGAGTTGTTAAGCAAAAAAAAAACCCCAAACCCAAAACAAAACAGCATGACCCCTTTAAGAAACGCTTTGCTTTTGAAGCTTTTTGGCCCTAACAGGCTGCCAGCGGCCACCTGCCAGACTGCACCCCTGTGGAACCTGGGAAGCACCCGGGATTTTCGCCTCCTAGCTGGGAAAAAAATCAAAAAATACCGGACATTTTAGGTGTCCGGTATTTTCTGAATTTTTTTTACTGGACAGGAGGGCGAAAATACCGGACTGTCTGGTTCAATACCGGATACCTGGCAACCCTAGCAGTAGCAAACAAACTGATTGAAACTATAGTAAAGAACAGAATTATCAGACACATAGAACACAATATGCTTGGAAAGAGTCAACTGGGCTTATGTAAAGGGAAATCATGCCTCGCCAATCTAAAAAGAATTCTTTGAGGAGGCAACAGGAATGATCCAGCAACTATAGCATACATGGACTTTCAGAAAGCCATTGACAAGTTCCCTCACCAAAGGCTGTTAAGCAAAGTAGCTAATTATGGGATAAAAGGAAAGAGCTTCACATGGACCAGCGGTTAAAAAATAGGAAACAAAGGGTAGGAATAAAGTGTCAGTTTTTAGAGTAGGGAGAGATAAATAGTGGGGTTCCTGAAAGATCCATATTGGAACTTGCGCTGTTCAACAAACAGGTTGAACTTCTCTAATGCAGGACCGTCTGGCCTGGCAACATCCGAGGTCCAGCAGGACATTGGAGAGTCCCAGTGGAGGGGCAGCAGCAGGAACCCTGCAGGGGGGTTGGCAGCAGGGAGACCTGCTATGGGAGTCCAGCTGAGTCTGCAGCAGGGTGGCCAGAGCACCAACAATCTCTGGCGGGGCAGCAGGCTGCTTGCAGGCCAGGAGCCCAGCCTGCTGTGCTGGGAACCCAGCCAGGCCAGTGGAGCCAGGAGCCCAGCATGGCAATGGGCTGCTGGCAGGATAGCAGGGCCAATGGCTGGGCAGGAGCCAGCAAGGAGGCCATCAGAAGGGGAGCTGGGAGCCCTGATGTGGCCATAAGCCCCGTTGGACTGCTGGTGGGCGGAGAGCTAGTCTGGAAGCCAGTGGCTGGGCCAGACACAGAGCCAGACTGTGAGGTCAGTGGCAGGGAGGTCAGAAATTACTTCCCCAGATCCAGCAAAATCCCTTGTTTGGAACTGGTCAGGTCCTGAGAGTACCAGACCAGGGATATCCAATGTGTAGTCATAAATCATCTAGAAAAGCAGATAAATAATGAGATGGCGAAGTTTGCAAATGCTACAAAAATACTCAAACTGCCTGCAAAGAATTACAAAGGGATTTTACAAAACTGTGAGACTGGGTAACAAAATGTCAGATGAAATTCAGTGTTGATAAATACAAAGTAATGCACATTGGAAAACATAATCCCAACAATACATACAAAATGACAGAGTTTAAATTAGCTATTACCTCTCAAGAAAGAGATCTGAGTCAGCATGGATAGTTCTCTTTAAAACATCTGCCCAATGTGCAGCAGCAGTCAAAAAACTAACAATGTTAGGAACCACTGGAAAAAGAATAGACAATCAAACAGAAAATATCATAATGCCCTTATATAGAGCTCTGGTGTGTCCACACCTTGAACTATGAATGAAGTTCTGGTTGCCTTACATAAAAAAATAAACATTAAAGTAAGTATAGAAAAGGGCAACAAAAAGTATTAGGGTGTGGGAAAGCTTCTGCACAAGGAGAGATTAAAAAGACTGACACTGTTCAGCTTAGACAAGAGATGACAGGAGGGGGGATGTGAAATAATAAAATAATAATATTAGTCGTGTGGAGAAAGTAAATATATCGTGCAATCTCCACTAGTGTTACCAAGAAAATTGAGCAAGATGTGCAAAAAGTATTGGACTGAGTATGCATTCCTGTTTACTTCCAGTTTTCTTCTAACTACTCTTTCAGCTTTCCATTGACTCATAATGCATGTCAAGCTATGTTACACAATCCCTAGTACTTGAATCAACGTGCTGCTAAATCTGTACCTTTTGTTTTAACATTTTATTTTAACCTTTTTGTGAATACTTTCCACAAAGCCTTTCTGTTAAGGGAGCTGAATATTCTCCTTAGTTTAACAAATGTGATATACAGGGATTTGTTGAACTTGGTCTCCACAAGATTTGATGAAAAACAAATCTGATCTGTGATAGAACATCCAGATCTAAAGCCAGCTTGTGACTCAGAAAGGATTTCCTCTCCTCTTCTTTTCATTTAGCTGAGAATCTCGCTACATAATACTTTGCTGAGAAAATACTTCTATGAGTTGTTTCTCTGTAGTTGTTGCAGTCTGTCTGGTCCCCCTTTCTTTAAGTGATTGAGCATTGCCAGTCATTACAGAAGTCACCCTTCATCCAAATGAGGTTAAATAGTTTCAAAGGAGCATGATTGTGTGTCTTCCACTATGTTTTAATACTGCAGGTGATATATAATCTGGATCAGTCTCCTTATTGTTTATCAAGGGCCTGATTGCAGATTCAATTTCTACTTCCAATATGTGGTGGTCTTTGTTGTTGCCTTTGTGGTTGATGACCCAGCAGTCCTTGTGGCTAACTTAACTATTCCTATTCAATACCCAATGAAAATATTCTTTGTCTTTTTAAGCTTTTGATCTTCATCTACAACATAGTTTTCCCGAGCATCACATACCAGTCATAATTCACACCATTCATACTAAAGAGATGAATGGTTTCGTGGTTGAAGCACAAGACTTGGAGACAGATCTGTTGTCTGCTTGTGACTGAACCACAAACTTCCTGAGTAAACCAGTGAAAATCACTGATTCTGCAACCTGCAAGCTAAATATTACCTTACTTACCAAAGGAAGGCCCACAGGGAGTGCAGGACTCCCCCACTGGCCCTGTGCTCCCTGCAGCAGCTGAGCCTTTGAAATGTACAAGAGCTAGGACTCTTGTACATTTCAAAAGGAAGCCCGGCAGGGAGCATGGGGCCAGCAGGGGAGTCCCCTACTGGCCCCAAGCTCCCTGCAAGGCTTCTGCTTTTGAAATGTAGAAGAGCCCTGCTGGGTTAGTAAGGATTCAAAAGCAGAATCGCAGCAGAAGCGGCAAAAGTGGACTGCTGTGCCTCTACCTCCCCTGCCCCCTGCGGAGACATTGCTGGGGGGAACTGTCTTTTAAGCCAGCTCCCCCCAGCACCGGCTCCTGCTCCTCTCCCACCCTTGCTGCCTCTAATAGAGACAGCCAGGGTGGGGGGAAGTGACTAGTGGCATTACTAGTTGACTATCAGATGAGCTTATGCTAATCACTTACATCCCTACCCAGAACAATGGTTTAAATGAAGAAAAACAAAACTTATTTGAGTCAAGGACCCGAGCAATGCCAGGTAAATCCTCTAGTTATATCTATAGAGCCTATTAATGGTAGTTACTGTATGTTATCATCACCCAAATACTGTACTAGTAAAATGAACATGTATGTTTAATAATATTTTGGATTGTTCACTCACTTATTGTAAATCCAAATAAAAAAAAAACGCTGGGGGAAACTGGTTGTCCAAAAAAAAGGAGGGAGGAGGGTGAACTGTCAAGCAAAAAATAAAAGCTGGTGGCCCCTTGAAAATGGTGGCCCCAGGCGACTGGCCAGCTCGTCTGCCCCCTAAGACCAGCTTGGGCGGAGGGAGTGATCAGATTCTCGCAGAACCCTTACTTTCATTCGTGGAAAACCCGGGGTTTCGAGGAGCGCTATTTGGGAAACACTGGTCTAGACTACAGCCAGTACTTTCGAAAAAGAGAGCTGCTTTTTCTAAAGAGAGCACCCAGACAGTCTGGATGCTCTCTTTCGAAAAAGCAGTTTGCATTACATGGCACCTTTTTTCGAAAGAGCACTTTCGAAAAGAGGCGTTCTTCCTCGTAAAATGAGGTTTTCCGCGATTGAAAAAACTACTGCGTTCTTTCGAATTACTTTCGAAAGAATGTGGCAGCAGTCTAAACGCAGGGGACATTTTTTAGATAAAAGGCCACTTTTTTCGGAAAAACCCTGTAGTCTAGACACACCCTCTGTTTAGGAAGCCTCCCCAGCCTGCCCTATAGACTACAGTACTGCCAAGAATCTCCACAGCACCACAACCTTCTCCAATCCTTCCGCTTGCAAAATGACTCTATGCTGGGGCTTGCAAAGTGCTCGTCAGAAGGTAGCTTTCTGACAGTCTTGCACAGTGGCTAAGCTGTGACAGTCCTCCCACAGCCAAATAGGGGGCTCTTAGGGCTCACATAGGTCACATTGGTCCTCTTATACAGCCCAGAGGGGCCAGCGTGGATGTGAGGCTCTGGACCTCAATCTTTTTCTGACTGTTACAGAGATCCCCTTCACTAAGCTGGCTTAGATACTGTAGATACGCAAGACTTTATCCACATTAATGGTTCTCTACTATTTTTAACATATTGCTTGTGCAGTGTCTGGTATAGAATGATGACCTTTCTGTAGTTTTTTTTAAGCTTTCTGTAGGACTGAATAGAGCATTTTGTCCTTTAGTATTCCACATAAGATCGCTTAAATAAACCTATAGAAAATATCTCCTCTTCTATGAAATTCTGCAAATTTTGTGACTGGCACTGGTGCACCCCCGGTTGATACAATTCCTTTAAATTCTGTAGGGGTATGTCTACACTACCACCCTAGTTCGAACTAGGGTGGTTAATGTAGGCAACCGAAGTTGCAAATGAAGCCCGGGATTTAAATATCCCGGGCTTCATTTGCATCTTGCCGGGCGCCGCCATTTTTAAAGCCCCGGTAGTTCGGACTCCGTGCCCGCAGCTACACACGGCATGGAGTAGGTAGTTCGAATTAGGCTTTCTAATTTGAACTACTGTTACTCCTCATTCCACGTGGAACAAGGAGTAACGGTAGTTCCACGAAGAGTAACGGTAGTTCGAATTAGAAAGCCTAATTTGAACTACCTACTCCGTGCCGCGTGTAGTTGTGGGCACAGAGTCCGAACTACCAGGGCTTTAAAAATGGCGGCACCCGGCAAGATGCAAATGAAGCCCGGGATATTTAAATCCCGGGCTTCATTTGCAACTTCGGTTGCCTACATTAACCACCCTAGTTCGAACTAGGGTGGTAGTGTAGACATACCCTAGGAGTCTTCCACGAACAGTGTCTCCCAGGGTATGTCTACACTACAAAGTTAGTTCGAACTAACAGACGTTAGTTCGAATTAACTTTCATAGGCGCTACACTAGCGCTCCATTAGTTCGAATTTAATTCGAACTAACGGAGCACTTAGTTCGAACTAGGAAAACCTCATTTTACGAGGATTAAGCCTAGTTAGAACTAGCTAGTTCGAATTAAGTGGTGTGTAGCCCCTTAATTCGAACTAGTGGGAGGCTAGCCCTCCCCAGGTTTCCCTGGTGGCCACTCTGGCCAACACCAGGGAAACTCTTCTGCCCCCCTCCTGGCCCCTGACCCGGACCCCTTAAAGGGGCACGGGCTGGCTACGGTGCCCGTGCCAGGTGCAAGCCTGCCAGCACCCAGCCAGCAGACCCTGAACCTGGCATGGCTCGAGCCACCCACCCGATGCCCCCAAGCCCTCCCCCTCTTCCCGGGACCAGGCTGGCGGCTCCCGGGAGCTTGCCCGGGACCGCAAGAGGCGGGCACCCGCCTGGGTTAGTGCAGACATCGTGGACCTCGTCCACGATCTCTGCACTAGGCACAGGAAAGTGGCCGTCTAGGACAGGAGAGCTGCCAGCCTGGCCACCCAGGAGCAGGTATGCAAGAGAATCAAGGGGGTCCAGTGAGACCCCCGACTCTGAGCCTTGAGCTTACAATGGCCATCCTGGGTCAGACCAAAGGTCCATCTAGCCCAGTAGCCTGTCTGCCGACAGCGGCCAACCCTAGGGACCCTGGAGGGGATGGACCGAAGACAGTGACCAAGCCATTTGTCTCGTGCCATCCCTCTCCAGCCTTCTACAAACCTTGGGCAGGGACACCACTCCTACCCCCTGGCTAATACCACTCCATGGACCCAGCCTCCATGACTTGATCTCACTTCCCTTTAAACTCTGTTCTAGTTGTAGCCTTCACAGCCTCCTGCAGCAAGGAGTTCCACAGGTTGACTCTTTGCTTTGTGAAGAACAACTTTCTCTTACTAATTTGAAGCTTGCTACCCATTCCTTTCCTTTGGTGTCCTCTAGTCCTTCTTTATGAGAACTAATGAAGAACTTTTCTGTATGTACCCTCTCCACCCCACTCATGCTTTTAGAGACCTCTATCCTGTCCCCCCTCCGTCTCCTCTTTTCTAAGCTGAAAAGTCCCAGTCTCTTTAGCCTCTCTTCATATGGGACCTGTTCCCAACCCCTGATCATTTTAGTTGCCCTCCCCTCTCCCAGCCTCTCTCTTCCCCTCTCCCACCTCCTTTTCCCAGTCTCCCCCAGTTTTGTTCAATAAAGACAGATTCCATTTTGGCGACACATTATCTTTATTTTGTACATCAAGAAGAGGGGCTAGGGAAGGGTAAGTGGAAGGAGGTGAGGGAGGAATGGGGCACGAGCCCCCGATGGGGAGGACTGGGCTGGCTCTGCGGGCTTCTGGGGGTGGAAGCTCTCCTGCAGCCCCCCAATTGCCCCCTCCCCAGATGGCAGCCTGTGGCAAGTGTAGCCGGGCTGATGGCCGAGTGCTGTGATGTGCCCAGTGTGGGTACTCCAGGCACTCCAAGCCAGGACTGCTTTGCAAGCGGGACACCCCTGAGAACTGTCTGTCCGGGGTGGGGGTAGGGACCCTTTAAGCACAGCCCTCGACTAACCTGAGACAGCATCTCCACGCTCTAAGTCCTCCTCTGATGCCCTGCCGGCACTGCTTCCGGCCATCCTTAAGCCCGGTTCAGGGTCCACTTAATGTGGACATGCTAGTTCGAATTAGCAGAACCCTAATTCCAACTAGTTTTTTAGTCTGGATCCGTTAGTTCGAATTAACTAATTCGAACTAAGTTAGTTCGAATTAACGTTTTAGTCTAGACATACCCCCCCGACTGGACAAATATTATAAACCTCTTAAGTTTTAAGGGTCTCTGGAACTGTTCAAAGTTACACTGCCTGATGGAAAAGTTCTAGAAAAATGTTGCTCTGAATCAGAAGTTATAACATAGATGACTATTCTACTACCACCTCCTTTCTTCTCAAATACTTCTAGAGCCCAGCACCTTCACTTTCCATCTCTCATCTGAACCCTAATTCTCTGTACTATGAAAGAAGGCCCTGTAATTTCGCAGTGCTTACAGATCTTTAATTGTCTGTCTCTCTCCCAAGCACCTCCCTCAGCTTCCAGAGCTGCACTACAAACAGTGGTCCAAATCCTGTTCCCGCCTAGGTCAGTGCGACGAAGAGTAGAACATGGGCCCCTTGTTCTAATCCACTCACTGCAGTTTTTCTATCGTCTTTCCCACCATGGTTCTTCAGTCAGGCCTGCACCTCAACCCATTACAGTATTTACACTGTGCAAAATGGATGTAAAACACTCCCTTTCTGATCTAATCGTGTTATACCGATAGTCCCCTCACTTTGCTCTAGTTTAAACAGCTATGCAAGATGCAGGACAATGGTGAATTGGGTACGTTGTGCTCAGTGCACTCTTTTGACAGTGTGCAGTTGCTTCTTTATCCATGTAAGGTAAACACACTTAAATGTCAAATGTGAGGAATGGCTCAGATGCAGTTTTACAAGGGACTAGAATCCACCTTTGATATGAACCGTCCTCTTTCTTTTCATAGTAAAATGAGCCTCTGCAAATTTGAAATGGAATGGCAGTGCATGAGAATTCAATGAAACCACATTTCTAGAAAGAAAACAGCCCCCTCTCTTCTCTCAAGCAATATATACCAACATTTAAATCAAGCTTCATGTTTCTTTCACATAATCTTTAAACCTGAAACCTGACAAAGTTTTTCCAAAGTTTAAAAATATCCCTTATCAAATTATTTATGCACTCAAAATATTTCTCCAGGATCATCTATTATTTCTGAGCTTGTTTTCCCAAGAGTCCTATAATAAAACAAACTCAAAAGCTACAGTTGAAAGGTATGTATTTAATTCATGTGCATAAGATCTCAGGCTCAGTCCTGAAAACATTTAGGCATGTGTGCCTAGCTTTAAGCGTATGAGTACTTCCATTGAAGTCAATGGAACTACCTGTGAGCTTAAAGTAAAGCACATGCGTAAGTGTTTGCACTGTAGTGCAACTACAATAAGAACTACTATAATAATTTTCAGTAAATATTTTTACAGCCTTTCTTTTCTCTGAAATGTTAAACATTTTATTGTTCCTTGAAGACTTACTTAGACAAGTAAGCCTGTTCTGTCTGCAATATCATATATGTTACATGTGATTAAAAGATAGATCTGTGAAAGCCTTATCAATTTTAATTCACATAAGTTCCCTAAGTTATTTTGCTATTTCTGATTCTGGTGTGCTTGCACCCTCAAAATTTCAATTAAAATTTTGGGGTTAACCTAACACAAATCAGGAAAATCTAGTAACATTAATTGAGCACTGTGAATTATACATGCGATCATTTAGCTTTTTACTGAAATCAGAAATAGAATTAATAGCAGTCTTGGAAATTCCTACTTGCAGATTGAATTTAGCTGACAGAAGTTGAATTTGGAGAGGACAAAAAGGCCCATCTAGACTAGGAAAATAGGCCACATTTTGAAAATGTTTTAACTAATGTTTTTTAAAAACAACCTTGCACAGAGTGTGACATCTTTTTAAGATGTGTTAGCTAGCATGTGTCAAGTCAATTCATTTTAAGAGTGTTAAATTGCTTTTACAGAAGTGCTATGTCATGTTTAAAAATGTGCCAGCTAACAGATTTTCAGTCATGATCTAGTTTAGGCTGGGCCAGGAAGGAAAAAGAAAGTTTTCTTTTTTAAATGTATATATGACACACACATTTACCAACACTTCTATTTTATAAGGCCATGTCTACTCTAGGACACTATTTCAAAATTAGTAAATTCGACTTAACTCCCGATTTAACAAATTCAAGCTAGCATGTCCATGCTACAGGGAAGCCTTGAAATTAGTCCAAGACAGGTTCCATTAATGTGGACACGCTATCTCGGACTTAGAGCCCCAGGAAGCCCTAGGGAGTAATTAGCTTGAATTATTCTGGGAAGTAGTTATTTCAAAATAACAACACCGGAGCGGCCGCACTACCATAATTTCAAAATAACTCTTTTGGAATTAGCGTTACTCTTGATGAAAAGCAGGAGTATAGATTTCTAATTCCCTGGCCTGTTATTTCGAAATAACAGATTTGGTAATATAGATGCTCCACTTATCAATTTGACCAGGGGGAAGTTATTTCAAAATAAAGTCCTACTTTAGACCAGGATTCAATTTCAGTTACATTGATACATTTCATTGTGTATGGTTTTTAATAATGCTTTTTTAAAGAGCGATGTAAGGAAGAAACAAGTTGCTTTCCATCCCCTGAGTAGGCAAAGATCAGATTCTATGGAAAGCATTTCATCATAGCTGTGGCTAAAATCTAGTATGTCAAAAATGCAACAGAGGTGAGTCATGTTAAAATCATAGAATCATAGAATAATAGGACTGGAAGGGACCTCAAGAGGTCATTGAGTCCAGCCCCCCGCCCTCAAGGCAGGACCAAGCTCCGTCTACACCATCCCTGACAGATGTCTTTCTAACCTGTTCTTAAATATCTCGAGAGAGGGAGATTCCACCACCTCCCTTGGCAATTTATTCCAATATTTGACCACCCTGACAGTTAGGAATTTTTTCCTAATGTCCAATCTATACCTCCCCTGCTGCACTTTAAACCCATTACTCCTTGTCCTGTCCTCAGAAACCAAGAGGAACAAATTTTCTCCTTCCTCCTTGTGACACCCTTTTAGATATTTGAAAACCGCTATCATGTCCCCCCTTAATCTTCTTTTTTCCAAACTAAACAAGCCCAGTTCATGAAGCCTGGCTTCATAGGTCATGTTCTCTAAACCTTTAATCATTCTTGTAGCTCTTCTCTGTACCCTTTCCAATTTCTCCACATCTTTCTTGAAATGTGGCACCCAGAACTGGACACAGTACTCCAGCTGAGGCCTAACTAGTGCAGAGTAGAGCGGCAGAATGACTTCATGAGTTTTGCTTACAACACACCTGTTGATACAACCTAGAATCATATTTGCTTTTTTTGCAACAGCATCACACTGTTGACTCATATTCAGCTTGTGGTCCACTATGACCCCTAGATCCCTTTCCGCCATGCTCCTTCCTAGACAGTCGCTTCCCATCTTGTATGTATGGAACTGATTGTTCCTTCCTAAGTGGAGCACTTTGCATTTCTCTTTATTAAACCTCATCCTGTTTACCTCTGACCATTTCTCTAACTTGCTAAGGTCATTTTGAATTATGTCCCTATCCTCCAAAGAAGTTGCAATCCCATCCAGTTTGGTATCATCTGAAAACTTAATAAGCGTACTCTCTATCCCAATATCTACATCATTGATGAAGATATTGAGCAGTACGGGTCCCAAAACAGACCCTTGAGGAACACAACTTGTTATCCCTTTCCAGCAGGATTTAGAACCGTTAACAACAACTCTCTGACTACGGTTATCCAGCCAATTATGCACCCACCTTATCGTGGCCCTATCTAAGTTATATTTGCCTAGTTTATCAATAAGAATATCATGCGAGACCGTATCAAATGCCATACTAAAGTCTAGGTATATGACATCCACCGCTTCTCCCGTATCCACAAGGCTCGTTATCCTATCAAAGAAAGCTATCAGATTAGTTTGGCATGACTTGTTCTTCACAAACCCATGCTGGCTATTCCCTATCACTTTATTACCTTCCAAATGTTTGCATATGATTTCCTTCATTACCTGCTCCATTATCTTCCCTGGGACAGACGTTAAACTGACCGGTCTGTAGTTTCCTGGGTTGTTCTTATTCCCCTTTTTATATATGGGCACAATATTTGCCCTTTTCCAGTCTTCTGGAATCTCCCCTGTCTGCCATGATTTTTCAAAAATCATAGCTAAAGGCTCAGATACCTCCTCTATCAGCTCCTTGAGTATCCTGGGATGCATTTCATTAGGACCTGGTGACTTGCTGACATCTAACTTTCCTAAGTGATTTTTAACTTGTTCTTTGTGTATCCTATCTTCTAAACTTACCCTCTCTCTGCTTGTATTCACTACGTTAGGCACACCTCCAGACTTCTCGGTGAAGACCGAAACAAAGAAGTCATTGAGCATCTCCGCCATTTCCAAGTTTCCTGTTACTGCTTCTCCCTCCTCACTAAGCAGTGGGCCTACCCTGTCCTTGGTCTTCCTCTTGCTTTTAATGTATTTATAAAAGGTCTTCTTGTTTCCCTTTATGCCTGTAGCTAGTTTGATCTCATTTTGTGCCTTTGCCTTTCTAATCTTGCCCCTGCATTCCCGTGTTGCTTGCCTATATTCATCCTTTGTTATTTGTCCTAGTTTCCATTTTTTATATGACTCCTTTTTTATTTTGAGATCATGCAAGATCTCCTTGTTAAGCCAAGCTGGTCTTTTGCCATATTTTCTATATTTCCTACACAGTTTTAGCAGGAATTTTATATAGGATCCACAATTCAGTAGAAGCACATCTGCACAAGCCACAGAGAGATATATGTGACTGTCTAGGAAGGCATTGTACTGCAGAAAGGGATCTATGGATCATAATGGACCAAAAACTAAATAAGGGTACGTCTACACTACAGCGCTAGTTCGAACTAACTTAGTTCGAATTAGTTAATTCGAACTAAGCTAGTTCGAACTAACGCGTCTAGAACTAAAAACTAGTTCGAACTAGCGTTTTGCTAGTTCGAACTAGCAAGTCCACATTGAGTGGACTCTGTACAGGGCTTAAGGATGGCCGGAAGCAGTGCCAGCAGGGCATAAAAGGAGGACTTAGAGCATGGAGATGCTGTCTCAGGCTAGCCGAGGGCTGCGCTTAAAGGGTCCCGACCCCCATCCCGGACACACAGTTCTAAGGGGTGCCCCGCTTGCAAAGAAGTTCTGGCTTGGAGTGCCCTGAGTGCCCACACTGGGCACATCACACCACTCGGCCATCAGCCCGGCTGCACTTGCCGCAGGCTGCCATCTGGGGAGAGGGAGTAATTGGGGGGCTGCAGGAGAACTTCCACCCCCAGAAGCCCGCAGAGCCAGCCCAGTCCTCCCCATCGGGGGCTCGTACCCCATTCCTCCCTCACCTCCTTCCACTTACCCTTCCTTAGCCCCCCTTCTTATTGATGTACAAAATAAAGATAACGTTTCTTCCAACATTGACTCTGTCTTTATTGAAAAAAAACTGGGGGAGACTGGGAAAAGGAGGTGGGAGAGGGGAAGAGAAAGGCTGGGAGAGGGGAGGGCAACTAACATGATCAGGGGTTGGGAACAGGTCCCAGATGAAGAGAGGCTACAGAGACTGGGACTGTTCAGCTTAGAAAAGAGGAGACGGAGGGGGGACAGGATAGAGGTCTCTAAAAGCAGGGGTTGGGTGGAGAGGGTGCATTCAGAAAAGTTCTTCCTGAGTTCCCATAAAGAAGGACTAGAGGACACCAAAGGAAAGGACTGGGTAGCAGGCTTGAAACTAGTAAGAGAAAGTTGTTGTTCTTGACAAAGCAAATAGTTAACCTGTGGAACTCCTTGCTGCAGGAGGCTGTGAAGGCTACAACTAGAACAGAGTTTAAAGGGAAGTGAGATAAAGTGATGGAGGTTGGGTCCATGGAGTCCTATTAGCCAGAGGGTAGGAGTGGTGTCCCTGCCCAAAGTTTGTGGAAGGCTGGAGAGGGATGGCACGAGACAAATGGCTTGGTCATTGTCTTCGGTCCATCCCCTCCAGGGTCCCTAGGGTTGGCCGCTGTTGGCAGACAGGCTACTGGGCTAGATGGACCTTTGGTCTGACCCAGGACGGCCATTGTAAGCTCAGGGCTCAGTGTCGGGGGTCTCAGTGGACCCCCTTGATTTTCATGCACACCTGGTCCTGGGTGGCCAGGCTGGCAGCTCTCCTGCCCTAAACGGCCACTTTCCTGTGCCTAGTGCGGAGATCGTGGACGAGGTCCACGATGTCCGCACTAGCCCAGGAAGGTGCCCGCCTCTTGCGGTCCAGGGCAAACTCCCGGGAGCCGCCAGCCTGGTCCCGGCAAGAGGGGGTGGGCTGGGGGGCATCGGGTGGGTGGCTCTGTGCCGTGCCAGGTGCAGGGTCTGCTAGCTGGGTGCTGGCAGGCTTGCACCTGGCACAGGCACCGTAGCCAGCCCGTGCCCCTTTAAGGGGTCCGGGGCCGGGAGGGGGGCATAGAGTTTCCCTGGTGTTGGCCAGAGTGGCCACCAGGGAAACCTGGGGAGGGCTAGCCTCCCACTAGTTCGAACTAAAGGGCTACACAGCCCTTAGTTCGAACTAGCTAGTTCGAACTAGGCGTTAGTCCTCGTAAAATGAGGTTTACCTAGTTCGAACTAAGCGCTCCGCTAGTTCGATTCAAATTCGAACTAGCGGAGCGCTAGTGTAGCACCTATTAAAGTTAGTTCGAACTAACGTCCGTTAGTTCGAACTAACTTTGTAGTGTAGACATACCCTAAGAGTCAACAGTGTACACTGTTTAAAAAAAAACATTCTGGGATGCATTAATAGGAGTGTTGTAAGCGAGATTAGGTATCAGCTGGAGTTTTGTGTATGTACCACATTTCAAGAAAGATGTGGAGAAATTGGAAAGGTCCAGAGAAGAGCAACAAAAATGATTAAAGGTCTAGAAAACACGACCTATATGGGAAGATTGAAAGAACTGGGTTTGTTTCTGGAAAAGAGACGACTGAGGGGACATGACAGCTTTTAATTACCTAAAAGAGTATCACAAGGAGAAGGGAAAAAAAATATTTTCTGTAACCTCTGAGGATAGGATAAATTTTCAGCATGGGAAGTTTAGGCTGGACATTAGGAAAAATTTCCTAGCTGTCAGGGTGGTTAAGCCCTGGAATAAATTGCCTAGGAAGGTTGTGAAATCTCCATTATTGGAGATTTTTAAAAGCAGGTTAGACAAACATCCGTGAGGGATGATCTAGTGGTGCTTGGTCCTGCTGTGAGTGCAGGGTACTGGCCTTGATGACTTCTCAATGTCCATTCCTATTCTAATATTCTATGATTCTATGATGATCTGTCACACACACAAGCGCAGCTAAATAGCTGCAAGCAACCACCAAAAGGAACGTGCACCTGTGGGGTAGCTGCAGTGGGGACATCAGGTTGTTTTGGAAGGAAAGTGGGCCTGACTGCTATCATGTGACTCATACCATGTGATTTCTGGTATCCATGATCCCAAAACCAAACTGCTAAGCTCATGGTTTTTTTTTTTTTTTTAAAGAGCTGTATATCCAGACAAATCAGCCCTTTTGGATGAAAATGTTCCATACTTACCACCATCTTGTGACAAAAAAAGTATATTTTAAATTTACATAAAAATGCACACATTTTCATGAAGTGCTGCCTGTTGTTCTTGGAGGCTTCTAGCCTGTTCTAAAAATATAAAAACACCTGTTTATTCTAGATGCCCCAAACTCCATACAAATAACACATACCCCCACACATTTTTCCCTCGATATATTTAAACTCCCCTTGCAGTTCTGTAGCATTCTTCTACATAAAGGTTATGGCTACATAGCAGTGGGGAGAATAATTCCCAGTGTGGGTAGATGGACATGTGATAGCTCTTCACCAGATAGTCACATGTGCATCTCGGAAGCTGGGAATTACACTTCCCAGCTGCTACACAGACATACTAAATGTTAAGATCAGACCTGGGACAGGAGGGGTTGGAGGTTCTTTTTTACTCCCTCACCCAGACGTGGGAGGTAGCTCCAGAAGGGGCCTCTTCACACTCTTCCCAGACCTGAGGTAGAATTTCTAGCAGGGGCCTCTTGACTCAATTTCTAGGCCTGGGTCTACAGGGGTGGAAAGTTCCTTCTTCTTCCTAACACATTATGAGGGGACAGAGGCAGCAAAGCTTACCTAAGATGCTGGGTTCTTTGTTCCCTTCTGTGCCCACCGCATCCCTTGTCCTATTCCCTATCCAAAATATCTGTTAGCTCTTAAGAGCCAATGAATGGCTCTGCTTGGAATATACAACAGCTAAGATTGGCTTCCCTTATCTATTTCCTCCACCTCCTGGGGAAGGGAAGCCAACCAGACTGAGGGAGTTTTCTCCACAGACTGCAGAATCCCTGGGGAGCAACTATAGAAATGACAGGTCTCCTAATTTTATTTCCATGTTTGAACCCAGTTTTTTAATGGGTTTGGGTTTTGTAACTAAATTTGTTCCGCTCCAGTAAAATCTCTTTATTTGGGGCAGGCAACTGGGGATTTTGCTAGGAAAACATATAAATAGTTGAAAAGTTTAACAAGGCATTTTTGTTCCTATCTCCATACAAAATAACATCCCTCAAAATTGTTTTGGAAACACTGCAGCACAATTAAAATATATAGAGTATAAATGAGAGAGCGTATATCGTAGCCTTTGAAATGTTCTAAAAGTGGCTCAAACTGAAAGGACCTCTATCTTAGCTTAATGCCAAGTGATTAGTTCTGTCCAAGACTATCAATTTATGATTAAGATCTCACAGAAAACCCTTATCCGTTTGTGTTTCAATTTCAGAAAATATTACAGCGCTAGCATACATATCGTTTAAAGTGAAAGAGCATCCAGAAATAATAACTAATAACAGCAAATGGTTTGTGATGACCTGTTGATAAAGGGCTGCTTCATCCCATGACTCTGCTCACATCCTTACTGTCAAACTAATTTTAAAAACAGAAAATAAAACCTTGATGGGGGTACATGTGGAAAGAATATAAACAAGATCAACAGCAAAGAGTAGCAACAGCAAAATCCTGTATTTCAGTCTCATTGTGGAGGGAAAGGGAGATTAGTGGAGGAGGAAGAGGGGGGAAATCTGCCCTCTCTTACAGTAAAAATCTCAGAAGGGAGCTCTTGGACCTACTGAAGTCACAGGCAAACTCCTTCATTTCAATGAGGCCAAGCTGCAGCCATATCTCAAGGAATCTGCTAAAGTCCCAAGATAAGCAAAGAAGTCCTGTGTCTCTCTGCACAGACTCTGAGGATTCCTTCCTGCCCTCCTCTGATTCTCTGGCACTGGCAGGGCTTCCTTCACTGGCAAATGCTCTCACAGATATCACCTTGAGAAAACAGTGGTGTTTTCTCTGTGAGGGGTGACAAAAATGAGTACAGTCAGAGACATTAACTGGCGGTGTTCAGGAGTGACAGTGAACATTACCCTTTCATCTGTCCTCGCCTCCTCAGCATCCCTGCATGTAGATAAGAACCATCACGGTGTTAGAGGTAAGGGAAGATTGTGGCATGGTTGACTTTCATCGCCTCCAGAAGGCAAAATCAACATAAAGAAGTTTCCTTTTGTGTGCGTGTGATGATACCATCATGCCACTGCTGCCTCCATTTGACTGAAGTACTTATGGCAAAAAAAAGGGTTCTTTATTTGCAGATATTGGGTACTAGGTCTGAAATTCTGTTCCATCTGTACAAAAATTGATACCAGATACTCAGTATGAGGGAATGAAGTGGGGAGCAGTGTAAATATTTGACACCTTTTTGACCTATGTAATTGGAATATAGTGCATTGTTTTGGTTAGGAGGAGAAATTGATTTTGGAATCAGGTATTTTTTGATGAAAATTGTTGTTTACTTACAAAGAATGCACGAAGTGCTGTTTCCCAGAACATAGCAGGAAACAAACTGCAGGAGACAGTTTCTTTTATTACAATTCCAAACCTCTTTACAGCAAGTATTTAGCCCCAAAGCTCTGTCTCCAGGCTTTCCTTGAGGTTGATTTCCCAGTGCTTGTTTTTGCTGTATCCTTGGCTTTCTAATGCTTCTCACACCAGCACACATCTCCACCAAACAATTCCCAACAACTCTTCTGCATCCACATATGTCTGTTTTAGGTGAGGGCTGCTTTAGTTTCAGCTAACTGGTTGCATAAAGGAGGCATAATTTTCTTACATTTATCAACAATTAAGCCTGGTTGTTATGCCTGCCCAGGCCAGTCGATGAGGGGGGGTATGTCTACACTACAGCACTAATTCAAACTAACTTAATTCAAATTAGTTAATTCGAACTAAGCTAATTTGAATTAGTGCATCTAGACCTAAAAACTAGTTCGAATTAGCATTTTGCTAATTCGAACTAGCATGTCCACATTGAGTGGACCCTGAACTGAGGTTAAGGATGGCTGGAAGCAGTGCCGGCAGGGCATCAGATTAGGACTTAGAGCATGGAACTACTGTCTCAGGCTAGCCGAGGGCTGTGCTTAAAGGGACCCGACTCCCACCCTGGACAGATAGTTCTCAGGGGTTCCCCGCTTGCAAAGCAGTCCTGTCTTGGAGTGCCCTGAGTGCCCACACTCGGCACATCACAGCACTGGCCATCAGTACAGCTGCACTTGCCGCAAGCTGCCATCCGGGGAGCGGGGGTCAATTGGGGGGCTGCAGGAGAGCTTCCACCCCGAGGAGCCCGCAGAGCCAGCCCAGTCCTCCCCATCGGGGGCTCGTCCCCCATTCCTCCCTCACGTCCTTCCACTTACCCCTCCCTAGCCCCCCTTCCTGATGTACAAAATAAAGGATACGTGTGTTCAAAAATAGAAACTCTCTTTATTGAACAAAACTCGGGGAGACTGGGAAAAGGAGGTGGGAGAGGGGAAGAGAGAGGGTGGGAGAGGAGAGGGCAACTAAAATGATCAGGGGTTTGGAACAGGTCCCATATGAAGAGAGGCTAAAGAGACTGGGACTTTTCAGCTTAGAAAAGAGGAGACTGAGGGGGGATATGATAGAGCCGTGGTCCCCAACACAGTGCCCGCGGGCGCCATGGCGCCCGCGGGGGCACTTGCATGCGCCCGCCAGGTGCTCGGGCCTGTCCTGGGCCCGGGCACATAGGGCGGCGCTTGCGGGGAGCATCGGCCCCGGGCGCGCGGCGTTTGCGGGGGGGGGGGGGAGTGCCGGCCCTGGGCGCGCGGCGCTTGCAGTGGGGAGGGGGAAGCGCCTGCCCCGGTCCCGGGCGCACGACGCTTGCAGGGGGGAGGGGAAGCGCTGGCCTCGGGCGCGCGGCGCTTGCGGGGTGCTTGCGGGGGGGTCCCTGGCCCCCCGGGCACGTGGCTATGGGGGGGGCCCGGCCCCGGGCAAGCGGCTATGGATGGGGGCTGCCCCCGGGCATGTGGCAATGGGGGGTCCACCCCCGGGCGCGCAAGTGTCCCCGCCCCGTGGCGCCCGGCGGGCGAACGGCCACGCCCCCTGGCGCCCGACAACCTCAAAAGGTTGGGGACCACTGTGATAGAGGTCTATAAAAGCACGAGTGGTGTGGAGAGGGTGCATAAAGAAAAGTTCTTCATTAGTTCCCATAATTGAAGGGCTAGAGGACACCAAATGAAATGAATGGGTAGCAGGCTTCAAACTAGTAAGAGAAAGTTGTTCTTCACAAAGCAAAGAGTCAACCGGTGGAACTCCTTGCTGCAGGAGGCTGTGAAGGCTACAACTAGAACAGAGTTTAAAGGGAAGTGAAATCAAGTCATGGAGGTTGGGTCCATGGAGTAGTCTTAGCCAGGGGGTAGGAGGGTGTCCCTGCCCAAAGTTTGTGGAAGGCTGGAGAGGGATGGCACGAGACAAATGGCTTGGTCACTGTCTTCGGTCCATCCCCTCCAGGGTTCCTATTGTTGGCCACTGTCGACAGACAGGCTACTGGGCTAGATGGACCTTTGGTCTCACCCAGTAAGGCCATTCTAAGCTCAGGGCTCAGGGTCAGGGGTCTCACTGGACCACTCTGATTTTCATGCCAACCTGCTCCTGGGTGGCCAGGCTGGCAGCTATCCTGCCCTAGACAGCCACTTTCCTGTGCCTAGTGCGGAGGTCGTGGATGAGGTCCACGATCTCCGCACTAGACCAGGTGGGTGCCCCGCCTCTTGCGGACCTGGGCAGGCTCCCGGGAGCCGCCAGCCTGGTCCCGGGAAGAGGTGGAGGGCTGGGTGGCAGCAGGTGGCTGGTTCGTGCTGTGCCAGGTGCAGGGTCTGCTGGCTGGGTGCTGGCAGGCTTGCACCTGGCATGGGCACCGTAGCCAGCCCGTGCCCCTTTAAGGGATCCGGGGCCGGGAGGGGGGCAGAAGAGTTTCCCTGGTGGTGCCCAGAGTGGCCACCAGGGAAAGCTGGGGAGGGCTAGCCTCCCACTAGTTCGAATTAAGTGGCTACACAGCCCTTAATTCGAACTGCTTAATTCGAACTAGGCGTTAGTCCTCGTAGAATGAGGTTTACCTAGTTCGAATTAAGCGCTCCGCTAGTTCGAATTAAGTTCGAATTAGCGGTTTGTATGTGTAGCGCCTATCAAAGTTAATTCGAACTAACATCTGTGTCGGGGGCAATTGTCTGGGCGATTGACAATTGTCAATTGTCTGGGCGATTTAAAAGAGCCCAGGGACCTCTGGCCATCACCGCCACCACCGGCAGTGCAGAGGGGCTAAGGCAGGAATCCTGCTTGTCCTCACCCGTCACCACTCCCTGAAGTGGACGGCACTGTCCCTGCAGCCTCTGAGAGGGTGGGTGTCTCCATGTGCTGCCCTCTCCCTGTGCACCAACTCTGCAGCTCCCATTAATCAGAATCTGTGGCCAAAGGGAGCTGGGGGATGGTGCCTGTAGGCAGGGACAGCACGCAGAGACCCCCAGCCCTTCCCCAGGAGCCTCCGCCAGAGAGATGTACTAGTCTCTTTTGCAAGCTAACCCAAGATAAGTGCTTCTCCTGTTCCCCTCCATCACTCCAACTCTTGCCCCAGCCTAGAGCCAGTATCCCGACTCCTGCCCAGAGTCTGCATCCCACACCCTCTCCTGCATTCCAATCCCCTGGCCCAGCCTGGTGAAAATGAGTGAGGATGGTGGAAAGTGAGCCACAGAGGGAGAGGGGATGGAATGAGTGGGGAGCAGGGTCTTGGAGAAGGAGTAGGACAGAGGTGGAGCCTCAGGGAAGGGGCGGGATAAGGGTCTGAGGGTTTACACAATTAAGATAGTTGGCAACCCTCTCAAGAGGACAAGAGGAAGCCCTGTCCATGCCAGAAGAATGTGCCCAGCAGTGCATCCATCAGCTGTGTAGCACCACTCAAATGTCAAGTGGATTGTGTCCACCTGGGCACAGCTTGTGGCGGGGGAGGGCCATTGACTGTTCTGCCTTGGGGCCCAGAGTTGCTGTCTCTGGGCTTACACCCACCGATATGAGGCTTAACCCAACACAAAACAACATAAGTATAACAGGCCCTCAACTTTAGTAGCTACATAGGAACAATAATGGTACTCTGTGAATGTCCACATCATTCTGTAAAATGCCATGAGTTTATAAAAGAGGCAACTTCCCTAAATTTCTTTAAACTGCAAATCTAGTCACAGTACAAATATTAGGGCATTTGAAAAATTAGTTTATAGGCCTATCATTTTCTTTAGTCTGTGACTCTTACCTACTAGATTCCTGCCATGTGTAAAGTCAGTCTGGACTGTATTTATAACCTAGTTTATCACTGTATGCAGCCTACCACAATATTAACAAGAAAACTGATATTTAAAATGTGTACCATATGTGCACCTTTTGGAGAGGAACAAAATGAAAATGGATAATAGATCCATGGTGAAATAATTCTCAGTAAAGAAATTCTTGGGTATTCTCTCTTCTGCCAATTTACATTAAGTTACATTACATGCAAAAATATTTTACAGACTTTTTGTCACACTCCAAGATGATTGAGTAGGACATTAATAAGGGTCTGACATTTCCAATGTATATAAGTATCTGGCAATGTAGTTATGAGGTAGATCAATTTATTTTAATTAATTAATATAGATTCTTTCAACTGGGAAAGAAAAGAAGCAAATTCGGAATAGATATGTAATACGGATCAGCTGAACTGAATGGCTACATTTTCTGTTTGTGTGTGTGTGTGTTATCTTGCCAAATAGAGAAAGAGAGGATTCTGTGCAAAAGTGAAACACGCGGTAATGAAGTTCATGTAGGCAAGTAAAAATTGAATCGAAATATAAAAACTCTAGTTATCATGAAGGGGCAGGAGTAATACTATTTAACTTTTAGATAGCTATACAACTCTTATGGCACTCTGTGATCATCTTTTCGACTTAATAATTTAGTATTTTATGTTAAAATAATTCTTCTCAGTACCTTTCAGCCTTGTAGTTATATATCTTTTTTATAAAGTTATGTACCTTTTTAATAAAGTAAATGGAATAATAAACATTAATGACAGTGGCAACAGTATTAGGTCAATAGAAGCTAAGGAGATTTTTAGCAAATTGGTTCTTAATCCATATTTATTTAAACCCAAAAGTTCTGAGCACCCAACAGCTCCCATTTATTCCATTTACTTTTGTGAGGCTACACTGACTTAATTCAGCTGACAATCTTTTCTTGGGTTTACATCATTGCAGTTTCACTAACTTGAATGACTACTCCTGATTTTCACCAATGTAAGGTGAGAACTGAGCTCATTCTTTTTCTTTACCAGAGCCCTGAAGACAAAGTGAAGGGTGCTTTTAAAAAAAGGAAATCAAATCAAAATACAGGCAGTCCCTGGGTTACGTACAAGATAGGGACTGTAGGTTTGTTCTTAAGTTGAATTTGTATGTAAGTCGGAACTGGTACATATTGTAGGGGAAACTCTAGCCAAACATTTCTCCAGAGCTCAGTTTTATTCTCCCACACCTCACTTCCCTCAGTCCTTTATTCTCAATCTGAGGTGTCTGCTGAGAAAAGCCGCTCTGCGTCTCCCTGGTCTGCTGGGGGGGGGGCTAGCTTCGCGTCTCCCTGGTCTGCTGGGGGGGAAGCAGCTATGCGGGGTTGCCTCACCCCGTTTGTAAGTAGGGATCCGATGTAAGTCGGATCCATGTAACCCGGGGACTGCCTGTAAAATAGAGCTTTTACATTCCTACCATCATTTGAAGACTATAGAAATGTAAATAATTGCAAAGAAGAAAAATAGGAAACCACCTTTTAAGTCTTGTGAAATATGTTGGACTAGGAGCAGTATAGAAAGCAGAGTGAGGAAAACCATGGATATTCTTAAAAAGGTAGAAACACAGTAACATGACGCTTACTCTTGAAGAATACCAAAGCATCTCTAAATCACTTGTATGCAGCCATCTCTGAGTGGAAAGAAACAGTTGTTCACCTGTGGATTGAAACACTGCATAAAAGATCTTAAAAGTTCAGTTCTGCAAACACTATTGAGTCGTACTGCTATTAACGTTGTCTGGAGCCATTGGTGTCAGGGTAGTAACTGCTATGCTTAATAATAAGTGTTTTCAGAGCCTACCTCAGGAAATGAAGAATACTGTATCCACTGAAAACTATAAGAGGAATTTAGATGGAATGTAGATATTGTAATTTGGTCAAAACACAGAAGTCAAGACCTCCAGAGTTGCAAACAAGCCCTCTAAAAATTGTTGATGATCATTATGGCCAGGACTGGAGATTTGTCTCATCTGAAATAAATCAGCTGCAACCGCAAGATGGTTCTTTATTCTATGATGGAGCTTTGGGTGAAACTTCTAGGCTTTCTTTGAAGGTTTCCTATCCTACTTAGCTTGTGAGAACTAAAAATATCATAACGTGAAGGGATAAGGGAAATACAAAAATAAATAGAAAACTGGACTTGAACAAGATGTACTAGAGATAGGCCTTTAGCTTGATTCTGCCAGGTGTTGAACAGTCTGACTTGGATCCATCAAGGCCCTTAAGAACAAGCTTAATTTAGAGTCTGTGAGTACCACTGATATCAATAAGACGATGCATGTTCCTCAGTGCTTTTCTGAATCAGGGCCAGAACATTCAGCACCCTGAAGACTTGAGATCTTGGTGAACAATTTAGGAACTGAATGTAACTGTTCACTTTCTAATCCTTCCACTCCTTACATCATCGCTACCCAAATCCTTTCTTTAAGGCAAGCAAATAAGCTCCCTTCCTTCCTCTATTCTTGCTACCTTTGATGTTCTGCTCAGTTGCAGCTGCTCTCCTGTGCAATCCCATTTTCCTGCAAGAAATCTGTTAAAACACTCAATGCCAAAATCTCTCTATACTTCATATACTTGGCACTGTAGGAATTAAGAGCATCTTACACAGTCTCAGAAAGGCATATCTCAGTTTAAATACTAACCTACCATTTAGCTATGCAGGTGCTATAACTCAGCTCCTGTGTTTTTCCTGTTCACCTACTTCCTCTGAATAAAACCTGACATTTTTCTTTATGAATTTCAGCTTAAAGCTGAACCCCAGGAAGAAAAATCGAGCTTGAATAAATAAATAGACAACTAGATGAAGAACATTCTTATTTCATGAACAAAACTTTATGTTTGCAGACAGGAGGCAGCTATTTCATTGAATCCTTTCTCCAGCTAGGAAAATGGAATCCCTTAGGGTATGTCTACACTACCCTCCTAGTTCGAGCTAGGAGGGTAATGTAGGCATACCGCACTTGCAAATGAAGCCCGGGATTTGAATTTCCCAGGCTTCATTTGCATAAGCGGGGAGCTGCCATTTTTAAAACCCCGCTGGTTCGAACCCCGTGCAGCGCGGCTACATGGGGCACGAACTAGGCTTCCTAGTTCGAACTACCGTTACTCCTCATTTCACGAGGAGTAACGGTAGTTCGAACTAGGAAGCCTAGTTCGAACTACCTAGTTCGTGCCCCGTGTAGCCGCGCTGCACGGGGTTCGAACCAGCGGGGTTTTAAAAATGGCGGCTCCCCGCTTATGCAAATGAAGCCCGGGAAATTCAAATCCCGGGCTTCATTTGCAAGTGCGGTATGCCTACATTACCCCGCTAGTTCGAACTAGCGGGGTAGTGTAGACATACCCTTATTTATTATGTCCCAGACTGTGATCCACCTCTGCAGGTGTACAAAGGGGAAGGAGGCAAGAAGTCTTGCTCTCCTGCTTCTTTAGTGCAGCAGCCAAGTACCATCAGTCCCTGCAACCCCCAGAACTAAACTATTGCTGTTTGACTCTTTGATAGTCACATTCTGCACAGTGGATGATCTCCTGCCTACTCTTGCTACCTGTGTGGCCACACAGGGTGGCTGCATCTAGACTGGCAAGTTTTTCCGCAAAAGCAGCCGCTTTTGTGGAAAAACTTGCCAACTGTCTACACTGGCCGATTGATTTTGCGCAAAAGCACTGACGTTCTACTGTCCGAAATCAGTGCTTCTTGAGCAAATGCTTTGACGTTCCCATTCGGGCAAAATCCCTTTTCCGGAAATGTTTTTGCGCAAGAGGGCCAGTTTAGATAGCTAAAAACTGTTTTGTACAAAAAAGCCCCAATGGCGAAAATGGTGATCGGGGCTTTCTTGCGCAAAACCGCATCTAGATTGGCACGGATGCTTTTCTGCAAAAGTGTCCGTGCCAATCTAGATGCTCTTTTCCACAAATGCTTTTAACGGAAAAACTTTTCTGTTAAAAGCATTTGCGGAAAATCCTGCCAGTCTAAATGTAGCTGGTATGTCTACACAGCAAAGTTATTTCGGGATACCAGAGGTATCCCAAAATAGATACCCCGCATCTTTTGAACGTGTCTGCTATTTCAAAATATAGTGGACGCGCTATTTTGCCTTCCCCGTAAACCTCATTGTAGGAGGAATAAGGGATGGCTCAAAAAAATGCTGTATTTCGAAATCTGGCTCTATGTAGACAGCGCCAAATGACAAAACAAGCTATTTCAAAATAGACTTGAAATAAGTTATGTAATTTGCGTAGTGCAAATTGTGTATATTATTTCAAGTTTCAGGTGCTGTGTAGACGCACCCCCAGAGTGCAGATAATGGTTGGGGGAGGGGAGTATCCCTCTGCATACAGTCTTTTTACCCTGTCCTGCAGCAGATACATGACTGACACTACAAAGAACCTTCTGTGTCTGTGGAGAAGGGAACTGAATTTTCCCCTCATAGTTTACTCAGGTGTATCTTTCTTAGCTTATTGCTATATTGACCAAAGGAGAATCACAATGATCAAATGATCCCAGCTCACTCAAGTGTACTTAAGCATGTTAAGCAGTGTGGAGCCAAAAGAGATAAGTTACCATCATATTAGCCATATGAAAATAGTCATTGTAGATCTTCCCTGAGGGACATCTGCTCCACAACAGAAATGCTATTCCATGAGACAATTCCGTTACTCTGGTAACAGCATGTGACAGGTTTACTGAGATGGCAGATAGCAGAAATTACATGGTATGTAGGCCAGTATTCCCTTCACTGATGCCTTTGACTTTGCTGTACAAACAGATTACTTCACAATGCTGTTCCAAGATCCTGCCGGCAAATACGTACTAGAAGAGTCATTCACTAACTGTCATAGAATGTTACAGGAAAAGGCGCTTGAGAAGTAAATACACTGGCTAGAAAATTAACTGGATCTAATTCTGTCACGCAGTATCCATGGAAACCAAACCATCCTATTGTTCACCCTCCTGCCCTGAAATACTTTTTCCAAATATGATACTAAAGTGGATAACTCATAAAAAAGCCTGTCATGTTTTGGTTAATAAATGGTGTTCAAGCATCTTAAGAAGACGTTGGTGTGTCCGTGTGCACACAGCAAGACGACACTGTTTTGAAAATGTAATTCTATCCTAAATAATTTTGGCTGATGGAAAGGATATTTCTCCCTATTTTCCATTTTTGGGTGATTAATAATAATTGCATGTATATGTGACTCATATATACCAATCCAAATGCTCAAAAATCGTGAGTCAAAGTCCCATACTCATAAGATTTTTAAAAATGGTTTTTATTTAGTCTCTCTTCTGGAGCATGTCTACACTAGGAAACGATTTCAAAATAACTAAAATCGATTTAATAATGCCCAAAATAACAAAATCAAAATAGCATGTCCACACTACAGGGAAGCCTCGAAATTAGCCCGAGGCAGGCTCCATTATTGTGGATGCGCTACCTTGTTTTAGAGCCCCAGGAAGCACTGGGGAGTAATTACTTTGAATGACTCTGGGGAGTAGTTATTTCGAAATAGCAGCAGCAGAGCATCCACACTAATGCTATTTCAAAATAACTATTTTATAATAAGTGTCATTCCCTAAGGAAGCAGGAGTACAGATTTTGAAATGACCAGACTGTTATTTTGAATAGGGATGTTAAATTTAGATTAATTAACTAATTGAATAGTTGATGGGATTTCCATCAACTATTTGATAAGTCAATAAGGGCGCCTCCATCTTTGAACTACAGTTCAAAAGTAGAAGCCCCGCAGGGCTCTTGTACATTTCAAAAACAGAATCTCAGCAGAACCTGCGCGAGCGGAGACTGCTTTAGTCCTCACTTGCACCATTTCCTGCTGTGCTTCTACCTCACCTGCCCCCGCAAAGAGACAGTGCTGGGGGGAACCGGCTTTTTATCTGGCTCCCGCCAGCACCAGCTCCTGCTCCCCCACTTGCTGCCTCTCTCTGATAGAGGCAGCAAGGGGGGAAAGAGACTAGTTGCATCACCAGTCAACTATCCAATAAGCTTATGCTTACTGGATAGTCGACTAGTCGCTTACCTCCCTAATTTCGAAATAACGGGGTGATAGTGTAGACGTGCCGCTTATTATTTTGAAATAAGAGGGGGGGTGTTTTGAAATAACTCTCTGGTGCAGACCAGGGCCTGGCATCAAAATGTTCAGAAATGTGAATCGATCTTTTCTCTGCAACCATGAGATTAGACATGAGAGCTGAGATTCCAGCAGATGGTACTTACAGAAAATGCCAAATATTGTGAGATTCATAATAAAAGTGTGGGCATTAGCAGCAGTAGTGACCATTTGTCCCATTATACTCTTTCCAAATTAGCTGAATTCTTACTATTAGCTTTCAAATCTAGAGAATCATTAAGAGAGATCCCTTTTCCTTTTTCCTTCAGTCTATCTAGGTAGGGGGTGCCCATACTATGGTGGTGAGGGCTAACATAAGACCTTAACAAATGTAAACAGCTCTAGCACTGCTGACATCTGATCACAACAATGCAAGCAAGCAAAAAAGACAAGCAGTGAAAGTGGAGGCATCCATAATAGAAATGGTCTTCAATCTGACAGTGTCTTACAGCATAGCAGCTATAGTAAGTGCTGAGCATGATGTTCCACCTCTTCTGTTATCCCATTGCAGTGAGGGAGCAATTTATTGCACATGGTAGTAGTCACAGCCCAGCAGTGGATTCAGCAATGAATGAGACTTTTTAAAGAGCATAGAATGTGTGGCAGACCAAGGCAAAGTTAAGTCATACACTGAATTAATTGGATGCAAATTTAAAGACTCCTAACAGAGATTTTGGTCCCACTCTGGCTTTTAAAAAGCCCGGTTCACTGGAGAGTTTGCAAACTGCTGGTGTGGCAGTCAGGAAGAATGAGCTTCCTTTCCACAGACACAGGACTGCCAAATACACAGGCAAGGAACCACCCTAAGATCTTTAGACATGCCACTAACAAATCTAATGATGCAAAATGCTGAATGAGGTAAAAGTCTTGCTGAGGAAAAAAAGAGAGATCTTCTAATTAAAGACTACATTGTAATGCAAAGGCATAAAACAGTTAAAATAAGCAGGAATGGCTGATTTCCTCAAACTTCAATGTTCTTTTAATATAGTTTTTTTTGTGATACATACTTTTAAATTATCATATACATGAAATACCTTAGCTCTAATAACATCTGACCTCCCTGTGCATTGTAAAATGTGACTGAAAATTATAACGCAGTGGAAGATTTCTCCATCTTTTCACTGTGTATTACATTCGCCTGTAATGTTTATTAAATTATGCCCATTTCAATTTTATATGTATATAGTCAGGAGGAAAAACATAAGAATTGGTTCAAACACTTACAAAAGACCACATCAATGCAGACCCAAGCAAGCGGCTTCAATAAGTCATAATGATGATTTCAATAACATAAGATTGTAATATGGTTTTAAGCTCTTTAGAACATGCTCCTTCTCTCCATATTCAGGCCTGGGCTACACTAGAAAATTAGGTCAGTTTAGGTCAGTCAGGGTATGGAAAATCCAAATCCACAAGCAGTGTAGTGAAGCTGACTTACATCCTTATGTAGACAGTGCAAGGTCATTGGAAGACTTGTTGCCTTGATCTACCAATTGCTTCTCAATGAGACGGAGTGCCTGTACTGATAGGAGATTTCCCCTGACAGCATAGGTAGTGTCTATACTGAAGAGCAACAGTGTCATAGCTGCGCCACAGTAATGTTTTTAAGTGTAAACAAGTGCAAGGCCTGGTCTACACTAAAAAGTTTGGTCAGTGTAAACCACCTGGCATTGGCCTAGAGGGGTATGTGTCTACACTTAAAAATTCTATGTAAATGCCCCATTATGCCAACATAGTAAAATAAGCTCAAACAGAAACCCACAGAGACTAAATATAGTACAGGTTGAACCTCTCTAGTCTGGCACTCTTGGAACCTGACCAGAGAATTTGCCAAACTACAGGAGGTCAATATTGTCTAGCGGCATTACCAACACGTCCATTGCTAACTGGGCTCTAGGAAGACATTTAGGGATATATAAGAGTTAAATAACACTATAGAAAACTGAGACACAAGATTGGTGGCCGTGAACAAGCTTTATGGGACTGTGGGAAACTTAGCCACACCATGATAAGTGGACATACAGCTAAATAAAATCATGCCTGACCAGGGCCGGCCCGAGCCATTTGGTGCCTCGGGCCCGGGCATGTGGCACTGCCCCCGGGCGTACAGCACATGCATGGGCCCGCCCACCCTAAGGAGCGCGGGCCCACCGCCAGGGCGTACAGCGCATGTGGGGCCGTCCACGGCCGCTGGTGTGCAGCCCGGGACCTACCCCTGGGGCACACGGCACATGCGCAGCCCGGCCCGGCCCGGCCACCGATGCTGGTACACATGCCAGGCCATGCAGGGCCCCACAGCCGTGGGGGGAAGGGCGCTGCTGGCCGGTGCCACGGGGATGCAGGGAGTGGCAGTGCCGTGGGAGCTGGGCACATGGCGCCTGATGGCAGCTATAAAGGATGCTGCGCGCCTCTTACAGCTGCCATCAGGTGCCCCCCCATTGGTTGGCGCCCCGGGCAGCTGCCCGGCTCACCCACCCCTCAGTCCAGCCCTGTGCTTGACCATGGATGTTGCTGGACCACAGCGTGCCGGACTAGAGAGGTTCAACCTCTACATTTCATTTTGTCAGTAATCAAAGACAATAAGAGCAAATGCAACTAATGGATTTTGTTCAAACACTTTTTTGGCTTCTTGTTCTCTTAGACCATTTATCATCTTTTCCCCATGAATTTTCAGGCTTCCTGTGACCTTGTTAGCTTTTGTAACAGCTGAATAAAGGCCAAGTGTATTATAATGTGAAAGTCTAGAAAGCCCCTCCAACTTCATGCAGAAGAAAATGCAGTATTAAATTATGCAGGACAACTTCAGCAGACCACTTAAACGCCTATTTAGACCATCTGCTTGCCAAATGTCAGTATATCTTCATATTAACAAAGCTTTTTCGTGACTGATGGGTCTGATGACTGATCAGGACAAAGAAGTGCCAGTGATACTCATGTATTTAATCATTGGCAGAAGCTTTCTGGATACAAGATTGAATTTAGCTGATGTTAGGGTTGTTGTGACTTTCCAAACCTGGAAAATAAACACATACACACTTCTCTCCCTCCCTTTCAAAAAAAAAAAAAAGCAGAGACCACTGTGGAAAATGCACTGGTGGTTTATGAAATGAAATGCACAAGCACCTACTTTGTAAGTATGTTTACACTTTTTCCAAAATAAAAAGTTTGCAGTTCAGTATGTATAACCCAAGAACACACAATCCAGTCCTCCAGTCTATTTAGTAGTTATAGGTTTAACTGTTTTATACCAGCCCTTAGATACATTTTGCCAGCTCATTTGCTTTTTCCACGCTTAGCTTAATAAGAAGTTTTGATCAAATCAACTGCAATATGTCACACACAATAGGCGCTGTCACTGAGTTGGCTGCACATGCTGCAGATCACATTAAAAACTGAAAACATCTTGAATTCCTGTCTGCCTTGATTTTACTTCCACAATTTTCCACCATTTTAATACAAACCACAATAGCCCCTGTCACAAACAGATGGAATAAAAATCTGACTCCCATTTTAAATGTGAGAAGAGAAGAAAAGTTGAGAGTCCCCAAAGAACATAATATGCTGCTGCTTCTTCTTCATCTAGTTCTGCATTCAGCATCCATTAATTAATGGAAAGGTTCCATAACTTTTCTCCCACTTTTCAATTTTGTCCTTGTGTGGTTTGTACTTTATTAATTACTAGCAGACTTACCTGGCATTGCCTGAGTCCTTCAGACCAGGGAGCTGGGGGGAAGGGGGAAAGTGCAGGAGTCAGGGGAGGGTCTTAGGGTGTGGGGGGAGTACAGGAGGCTGGCGGTAGAGAAGTGTGAGAGTGAGGGTAGGGGAGTGCTCCAGAAGGGGAGTAACTAAATATGACCTGACTAAACGATCAAGTCAGATAAAGGCAGGTAACTGCAGTGCCAGAGCAGCTTTTGGAAAAGGGTGCTTAAGAAGAGCCTACTGTGTCACATTCAGCCAAGAGTGTGGCACATCAGCGGCACATGCACTTGGTGTGACTGCCCTATTTATCATCGTTAATATTTGGATGGTGTTAATAAACATCATTGCTTAATTTAAACCAAACTGTCATTTAAGGGTCATTATTTTAATCTCACCTTTTTTTCAGATATATCTGAGATCTCCCTATCCTCTAAGAATAGTGTAGACTGGATTCTGTTAGTTACAGTAGTGTAAATCTAGAGTAACTCCATTGATTTCAGCAGAGTTACTCCAAATTTACATCAGCATATCTGAGTTTTTACTCTGACCCACAATGGGATAAAAAATAGAGCAGATAACTCATGCCACAACAATTACAGTCTATATTAAAAATAACTGTGATTATTTATTACAAAGACACTGCATGGGATAAAAGGTTTAAGGACAATGGGGTGGCTCTAATTCAATTCTGCTGCAAATAAGAATGTACTTATGATTAATTGGGTACAATCCAGGTAGGCATACAGCTTCTGTTAAGAGTCTAGGTTTCACTGCACTATAATAAAAATGCAGTTCTGTGGGCCTGCCTGTTCTTCCACTGAAGTTAGCGGGAGTCATTCCATTGACTTCATCAGGGAGTTGGATTGAGTGCTGTGTGTCTAATGTGGAATTGAACTGAATAAACAGTTGAGTGATGAAGATTACAAAGTAACCTTTTACTTGCTCTTTTTTTAAACAGGCGAGAGATGTTTTGCTGCCAGTTTGTGTTTATTTTCCAGTTACCATAGGAAATAACTGACCTATTTTCTTCCAATGATAACTACCTTTGCTGAAGCTTCCTAAAATGAGCATTCAGCCAAGACTCACACTGAGGGCCCCACCCACACTGTCTACTGCTAGAGCCTACTGTGGACCTATTTAAGCATTTCCATTTTTACTTAGGGCTTTGAGCTGTTGGATGAGTGTTTTTTTTCTTACAGTATGTTTATCCTGCTGACTCTGCTGTTCCAGACCAGAGAAATAATTCTAATGGGAAAGCTACAGAATTATAAGATGTAAAAGAGACCAAAGAGCCCAGCAATTTTGTTTATCCTCCAATTGTGCATCTAAAACCTTTAAAATATTTATTCTGATTATTCCTATTTCGATTCTTGATCCATATGTGCAGGGCCAGATCCAAAGCACATTGAAGATAGAGGAAGTGTTTCACTTGACTTAAATGGCTTTTGGATTCGGCCTTCAAGCCTTATGCTATTCCTCTTTGTTTCCAGGTTAGCTAATGTTGCATCTTTTCTTTTGTTAAAAAAATGATGGTGCAACTTTTTCAATGAATGTTTAGCACTTCTGAAAAATAGGCAAATTGTTTCTTCAGCTTATGTTCTAACAATTGATTTGGCATCAGTCTAATAGCTCTTCTCCCTTGTGCTTTTCCATTTCTATTATTAGAGTAATGTCTGTGAATATTACTCATATTGGCTTATCACCGTTCACTCAAAACAGTTCTGTAATTATTTCTGCCAAATGATAGCCAGCATTTCTATTTGTATATCCTATTTGTTTTTCTTACTGCTGCTAAGCACTGTGCTGAATCTTGCAGAGTCTTATCTATCACTTGTCCAGATACCAGACCTGTTCAGTGTTGTGCAGAATAGACAGCACATGAGGGAAGTTTGCGTAATGAATGAGGCTGTCCAAAGGGAGTTTTGAAAGTGTATAGTGAATAAGGCACAAAGAAGTGAAAAGAGAGTCTTGTGACTAAGTCACTGAACAGAGACCCAGAAAAACTAGAAAAGCCATTGGTATTTTCCCCCTGCAAATATGCATTTGAAATTAAGACCATATGTCACAACTGGCCAGGTACCACACTGTATGGACCAGGAATGTGAATGGTTAACTGGTTAACCCCTTAACAGGTAAGCATCACCTGCAGACAGGGGGCGAAGGGTTGCTCCAGCCCTGCAGGATTCACCACAAGTAAGGGGCATTTCAGCATAGCTAGAGTAGCCTCCGCCCACAGTGTGCCTGACCCAGTGTGCCGCAGACAGGGCGCTTGAGCCTGGCTGGAAGAGCCTCAATCTGTGGCGGGCCTGGCCTGGCTGGAGCAGCCCACCCTGCCCACACAAGACTGTAGCAGATGGACCCAAACATTGGCAGCATGTAACTTCTAGAAGGGGAAAAAGGCCAGCACGGGATTCCCCCGATGCTTTAGAGGTAAGCAATCGCTTTCAAGCTCTCTCCACAGGCTCTGCAGTGCTGAAAGCTCTGGAAGGGACCTCACAAGGTAGAAACCAGAAGGGAGCACCATCTACTGAAAGGCATGGGATGCGTAGTCCTAGGGATGGGGGTTCCACGGCCACCACCCCCAAAAGGAAACGACGGGTGGTAGTGGTCGGGGACTCCCTCCTAAGAGGGACTGAGCCATCCCTCTGCCGTCCGGACCTGGAATCTCGAGAGGTGTGCTGCTTACCAGGAGCTCGCATTCGGGATGTCACTGAGAGGCTTGGCAAGCTGATCAAACCTTCAGATCGCTACCCCTTCCTGCTTCTCCATGTAGGAACGAATGATATGGCCAAGAATGACCTTGAGCGGGTTGCTGCGGATTATGTAGCACTGGGAAGAAGGATCCAAGAATTTGGAGCGCAAGTGCTGTTCTCGTCCATCCTCCCTGTTGAAGGGAAAGGACTGGGCAGGGATCGTCGAATTGAGGACGTAAATGCGTGGTTGCGCAGGTGGTGTCGCAGAGAGGGCTTTGGTTTCTTCGACCATGGGACTCTGTTCCGGGTGCAAGGATTGTTAGGAAGAGATGGGATCCATCTAACGAAGAGAGGAAGGAGCATCTTCGCGGGCAGGCTTGCAAACCTAGTGAGGAGGGCTTTAAACTAGGTTCGTCGGGGGACGGTGACCAAAACCCTGAGGGGAGTGGGAAAGTCAGATACCGGGAAGAAATGCATAGAGCAAGGAGCGAGAAAGGAGGACCCCAGTTT